>NC_139513.1:128269282-128613696 GCF_947247035.1 Vipera ursinii
CCTCCTCCTCCTCTTCCTCCACCTCCTCCTCTTCCTCTTCCTCCTCCATTTCCTCCTCCACCACCTCCTCCTCCTCTTCCTCCTCCTCTTCCCCCTCCTCCTCCTCTTCCTCCTTCTCCTCCTCCTCCACCTTCTCTTCTACCTCTTTTTCCTCCTCCTCCTCCACCTCCTCTTCTTCTTTCTCCTTCTCCTCTTCCTCCTCCACCTCCCGTTCCACCTCTTCTTCTTCCTCCTCCTCCTCCTCCTCCTCCCAGCTCTTGAATGCCTCCTGCAAAGCATCTTCACCAAAAGTTAATTGCTGAACTTTCCCCAGAAGGAAGCTTGAATGATTGCAAAGGAGAGCAGGGCAGGCTCTCTTCTCATTACTAATCAGGCTCAACAGGGTGGGTTGAGGGTGAGCTGCGGCAGAGAGAGGAAAAGAGGCTCAAAAGCCACCGGCATCAGAGGCAAAGCACAGCAGCTGGGCAGGTGGCAAGGCAATTTTGCAGCGCTCAAGGCACAAAGCCCCAGACGCAGCATGCATACATTTCTCCCAGGCAGTAACAAGATGTATTGCACTTTTAACAAGTTAGACAAGCTGCTCTGGGTCTGCCCAATGTGAGAGTTTCTCAGCCATTTTGTGAGATAGGAACAACAGGGGTGGGGAATGGGATGGGGGGGGGGTGTTTCAAATGAACAAGTCCTTGAATTGCAGCCATGCTCATCACAACAAATGGAGCTTTTCGCATAGCCCGCGTTGATCCCATCTGATTCTGTTTATTGATTTTGTGAAGTTATAACCTGATCTAGGGCTCACCAGATTCAACCTGAGAAGCGGTTCTGAATGCTGGCACTCATCTCTGGAGGAAGCAATCTTATAAAGCATCTCTGGGGATATGGAAAGTGCCACTGCTGTGTAATCCTATCCAGCCTGTACCCAAGCAGAGAGCTTTCCACCACTGCTGAGTTAAAAGTTTTCTCTAGCCATCTTTGAGTCAACAACAACAAAAAAACCCCTCTCCTGGTGCAGGATTTGCTTTCCCCGTTGTTGATCTCTATCTGCCTCTGTTGACTGTTTCAAGTTATCAGAGTCATCTGCCTTGCCTCCAAGGTAATGGGTGATAAAGCCTAACAGATTGTACATATCTTGAGGCTGTCCTTGGACAGTCTTGAAATAAGGAGGGAAATACAGGTTACTGCTAAGGACAACTTAAGGTTATTTGACTCATAGGATGGGGATTTCATGAATGCAACATCTTGGGGAAAGAGGGGGCGGGAAAGAGGTTTCTAAGACATGTTTGGGCAGCTAGGGAAGGATATTGAATGAACCCAGCAGCATTTCAGAAGTTACAAGTTGCTTGAAAGGCTAACATCTGACACACTTCTTCCTAGAAACTGAGCACGGGCGACAGTACCCCATGAAATGAGTCTATGAAATGAACAATTGAAGGCTCAGGTGATGATGTGGGAAAGTAATACTCTAATGCAGTGTTTCCCAACCTTGGGCACTTGAAGACTTGTGGACGTCAACTCTCAGAATTCCCCAGACAGCATTGTTGGCTGGGAACTCTGGGAGATGAGGTCCACATATCTTCAAGGGCCCAAGGTTGGGAAACATTGCCTTAATGTAATTCTTGCAAAGATTTTCAGTCTGGAAAATCTAGAGAGGACCACAAAATCAAATTATCATGTTAGATGGTTGATAGCTTCTATGAGACATCCAAATTATCTTCCCTTTGCACAGATATGCTATGGATCTTGGTTTTGAAACCTGAAAAGAACTGTGACTCCTTATAGACATTACATTTCTCCGAAGTAGTTCTTTCACCAGAGCACATTCTGTCTCTAAAGATGAGATGTTCTGTTTCCTATGATTTTCACAGAGCTTTTAAATATTATTACCAGAAAAGTAATGATGTAATAGTAATATTGCATCACGCTTTAAGTAAAGAAATCCTTGAAAGACAGTGGCTGAGCTGGTGTGTTGACACAGAATGTCCACACTGGAACAATTCTGAGGACAAAACCAAGCAGGCTGGCTATCCCAACCCTAATCCAAGAATCAAGGTTCACCCAACAAATTTGAAATATAAACTCTTGGTATTTGCTTCCCCAAGGCGGAATGTTGCTTCTAAATGAAACGTAATACTAATAAATGCAAAGTTGTAGAAATTATCAATTCCTCTTATTAAAGACAGCCAAAAGGCAAGACTTGCATTATGGCATTAATCAAAATCTGCCCTAGAAAAAATGTCACTCAGTGCTCTGGCCCTTAAAACATCTCATCTTCAGCCAATAGAAAGAAAAAAAAAAGAAGCCTTGGCCCTTGCAAAGGATCACAAGTAACAAAGCTGTCTTTTGCAATAAACAGGCAAATTCTAGCAGGGACATGGAAAAGCAAAAACTAATATTCACATTTCTTTTTGGAATCTCTTGATGGGTCGAGAACTCTTTTTTTGTTGGGTTTTTTTCAAGGACTTCTCACTGATACATTAGGCTGCTCAGGATTCTCCAAAGGGAGCTGGTGTGCTCATTTGTTTCTCTCCCCCCCCCGCCTCCCCCACCCCCCACCCTACCAGCTTGTTCCCATCAGAATCCAACCTCATCAGATCCCGCCACCTCCATCTGGGAGTCTTAAACCTATGCGGAAAGCCTCCCTCCTCTGCTGCTGACCTCAGCAGAGCTTCTCAAGGAGAGACTCACCCCCATTGGAAAACCTCTAAAATTTGAGTTTGGAGGAGGGAGGGCTCACGAGCTATTGGACATCCAGCTGCCAACAAGATGAATGCTCAGAGTGAAAAATATCAGCGGTGGGAATGAAATCAATTGTTGGCTGGAAGGGCTGGTCTGGACATGAATCCCTAACTCTAGTAATTGGGCTCTACCAGGCCAAACACAAATCAAGTTGTTTTCCCCAGGAACAGTATTACAAATTAACATTCCAAATCCACCTCCACTTTCCAAACTGCCCTGACCGTTTTATATTGCCTTTTTAAATACACACGTGGGCACATGCACAAAAACCCTATTAAGCCGTTTAAGACAAAAGGACAGTTGTCAGGAAGAAGATTTGTAATCAGTTCACATTTATTAAGTGTTAGACCTCCTGATGTTTCTCCCCCCCCTTCCCTTCCCTTTCCTTTCCCCACCCTTTTGCATTTTCATAAAATAGACGGAGACCCAGGGATTCTCCTAGGCCACCTTTTCTAATTAAAATAATTACAAGCTCCTAGCATCACTTTGGGGCATATTTATTCACTTTAAATCTTGAAAGCTGGCTAAAAAGAATCCGGCATTTCAAGCAGGACTGGAACAGTTGCTTGCCTTTGCTAAGCAGGACGGAATTTTGCCCCCATCAATTACGGGAAAGGAGGAGCTTTATGTCGTGCTGCTTTTAAAAAGCTGAAAGGCACTTCTAGAGGTCTGCCATTCAGACAAGCACAGAAAACATACAGGAAAAAACAATGTAGAATTTACTTTTTCAACCGTGACGTGCATGAAATGGTGGCGGCAGACAGGAGCAGATGGGCAGCAAACTGGATTTTCCAACCAAAATCCAATGCCCAGGCAGGCAGTTTGGCAGAGGCAAATAACCAACCAAGAGGAAAGAATGACAAAGGGCAGAAACCAAGGGGTGGTGTTTATACCGTGGCTGCCACGGCCGTGGCTGTGCCAAATACAGCTGTGTTTACTGCCGATTGCAAAACGACCTTTGCTATATGCTTAAGATAGAGACAGATTCTTTTGCTTGCTGATCTAAAATGCTGTGCACCACAACACTCCACCAGCATCCAATTTCTGTCACCACTACTGATCCCACCCAGCCTCAGGCGAGATGCCAGCAAATGATGCAGTCCTTGTTTATGATGTACATAGCGCATTAAGGACAGGAATTAGTAGATACCTGTAGCTAGATTTCCTTAGCCTGGGCTCTTCTCTTTAATGTCAGATTGGGTCGAAGGAGATAGCACATTTTGACACACTAGTAGATTTCGCCAACTGCCAAAATTCGGTGTGGCTTTGCAAAAGTGTTTTGCTCAAAGTTAAACCAAGTATCGGCTGATATTAGCTGATGGTTTGGCTCTTCTGGATACAGATCTGGTTACTGTTAAGTGTCCATTCTTAAAAACAGCTTCAACAACAGCAGGTAGCTTGGGAGAAATTACCCTGTGAAATAGCAGAAAGAGAACTGCCACTCCAACTAACACACCTGCAGTCCTCTCATCATCCTGACTGGGCAGCTGCTGGCCTCTTAAGACTTAGCAGTACACAGGAAGAGCCCTAATTCGGGGGGGGGGATTATTCAGAGGGACCCGCCAGTCTGAAAGAACCAGAGCCTCATAAAACAGATGGAACCTGGAAGACAGGGCCCAGGAGCCAAAGGAGAGGGGATGTGCCTATACCAGACTAAAGTGGTCAATAAGTGCTGGGCAGAGTCCATCCCTTGTAGTCATCTGACTGACAGGCCATTGGTGAGATCTGCAAGATGCCCGGTGGTGATAAGAGGAAAACTCTGCTTGAACATTCACACAGCTAAGAATGACTTAAACTGCTTCAGGAATGAAAGGAAGTGGCACCATTAGGACATAGCTGGAAAAAAAATGTGGTTGCCAGGGTGCATTTGTGCCATAATTAGATGCATGTGAGGAATGCTCATGGGGTGTCCAATCATCTGGGATATACATAACTACAGATGCTGATTTTATTCCTAAGTAGAAAATCTCGGTCTCTAAAAGGGTGAAGCAGAGAATGGAGAGGAAAGAGAATAAGACCACTGAGTCTAGCTGCACCATTATCCATAAAATCCTTGAGCAACTACTTATATCTGGCAACCCCCAGCTGTTCTTACCATTTGACCTACATGTACCATTAGCCTGCTGCAGGGGAGGACAGCATTTTGGAAATACCATTCACTTTTTCTTCCTTGCTGCAGCATCTGTCTAGCTGCCCTCTTTATTTCCTAGTCCCCAAGAGTCGCTACAGCATCAGAAGGAAATTAAATGGCAACCCCCAGCTGATTACAATGTCCCAGCCAATCATTGCCACTAGGGGGGCTGGTCAGAGCCCCCCCCGCCCAGGAACCTCTTTGTCCAGAGCTATCCCTAGCTTTTTGGAGTTGAGGATCACCTCTTAGACATGCAATGCTTCTCTCTCAGATGGCATTAACAGAGGAATAGATCAAGATGACGTGAAGTGTTAATACCACTTTACAGCCCCTTGGTAAGGCTACACTTGGAATACTGCATCCAGTTTTGGTCACCACGATGTAAAAAAGATGTCAAGATTCTAGAAAGAGTACAGAAAAGAGCAACAAATATGATTAGGGGACCTGAGGCTAAAACATATAAGGAACGGTTGCTGGAATTGGGTATGTGTAGTTTAATGAAGAGAAGGGCGAGGGGTGACATGATAGCAATGTTCCAATATCTCAGGGGTTGCCACAAAGAAGAGGGAGTCAAGCTATTCTGAAGGCAGGACAAAAAGCAATGGATGGAAACTAATCAAGGAGAGAAGCAACCTAGAACTAAGGAGAAACTTCCTGACAGAACAATTAATCAGTGGAACAACCTGCCTCTAGAAGCTGTGAATGCTCCAACACTGGAAGTTTTTAAGAAGAGACTGGACAGCCATTTGTCTGAAATGGTATAGGGTTTCCTCCCTGAGCAGGGGGTTGGACTAGAAGACTCCCAAAGTCCCTTCCAACTGTTGCTGTTGTTGTTGTTGTTATGTGACTGACCCAATCCTCAATGGTTTGGATAACAGATTCCACCAAGCTCAAGGATGGTTTGATTTTTGGCTTATTGTATAATCATCATCATCATCATCACAACAACAACAACAACAACAACAACAACAACCCCTTCATGGATTACTGCCTTGTCGTGGCGAAGGGGCTTGCATAATTCAATGAACCTATGAGCTATGCCATGCAGGGCCATCCAAGACGGACAGGTCATAGCAGAGAGTTCTGACAAAACGTGATTCACTGGAGAAGGAAATGGCAACCCACTCCAGTATCTTTGCCATGAAAACCCTATAGACATTACCAAAAGGCAAAATGATATGACGCTGGAAGATGAGCCCTTCAGGTCGGAAGGCATCCAATATGCTGCTGGGGAAGAGCAGAGGGCTAGTACTAGTAGCACCAGAAAGAATGAAGCGACTGGGCCAAAGCCGAAAGGACGCTCAGCTGTGGATGTATCTGGTGGTGAAAAGAAAGTCCGATGCTGTAAAGATTTTTTCTCCATAGGAACCTGGAATGTAAGATCCATGAATCAAGGAAAGCTGGATGTGGTCAAACAAGAGATGACAAGACTGAACATTGACATCTTAGGAATCAGCGAACTAAAATGGACAGGAATGGGTGAATTTAATTTAGATGACCATCAGGTATACTACTGCAGGCAAGAATCCCTCAGAAGAAATGGAGTAGCCTTCGTAGTCAATAAAAGAGTAGGAAAAGCAATACTGGGATACAATCCTCAAAATGACAGAATGATCTCAGTTCGAATCCAAGTCAAACCATTCAATATCACAGTAGTCCAAGTCTATGCCCCAACCACCGGTGCTGAAGAGGATGAAACTGACCGGTTCTATGAAGCCCTACAGCACCTTATAGAACTAATACCAAAAAATGATGTCCTTATCATCATGGGGGATTGGAATGCTAAAGTAGGAAGCCAAAAGATAACCGGAATAACAGGCAAGTTTGGCCTTGGAGTACAAAATGAAGCAGGGCACAGGCTGATAGAATTTTGTCAAGAGAATACGATGGTTATAGCAAACACTCTTTTCCAACATCCCAAGAGACGGCTCTACACATGGACATCACCAGACGGTCAACACAGAAATCAGATTGACTATGTGCTCTGCAGCCAAAGATGGAGAAGCTCTATATAGGCAGTAAAAACAAGACCAGGAGCTGACTGTGGCTCAGACCATGAGCTTCTCATTGCAAAGTTTAGGCTCTTAACTGAAGAAAGTAGGGAAAAGCACTAGGCCAGTCAGGTATGAACTAAATCATATCCCTGATGAATATACAGTAGAGGTGACAAATAGATTTAAGGAATTAGATCTGATAGACAGAGTGCCTGAAGAACTATGGACAGAGGTTCGCAACATTGTACAACAGGTAGCAACTAAAATCATCCCAAAGAAAAAGAAATGCAAGAAAGCAAAATGGCTGTCTGAGGAAGCTTTGCAAATAGCTGAGGAAAGGAGGGAAGTGAAAGGCAAGGGAGAAAAAGAAAGATACGCCCAATTGAATGCAGAATTCCAGAGAATAGCTAGAAGAAATAAGAATGCCTTCTTAAATGAACAGTGCAAAGAAATAGAAGAAAACAATAGAATAGGGAGGACCAGAGATCTCTTCAAGAAAATTGGAGAGATGAAGGCAATGTTTCATGCAAAAATGGGCATGATAAAGGACCAAAATGGCAGGGACCTAACAGAGGCAGAAGAGATTAAGAAGAGGTGGCAAAATTACACAGAAGAACTATACAAGAACGAGCTTAACGTCCCTGATAACCATGATGAGGTGGTCACTGACCTCGAGCCAGACATCCTAGAATGTGAAGTTTATGTTTATGTTTATTGGACTTACAGTCATGGCCGAAATTGTTGGCACCCTAGAAATTTTTCCAGAAAATCAAGTATTTCTCATAGAAAAGTATTGCAGGAACACATGTTTTGCTATACACAGGTTTATTCCCTTTGTGTGTATTGGAACACAACAAAAAAGGGAGGAAATAAAGCAAATTGGACATAATGTCAAACAAAACTCCAAAAATGGGCCGGACAAAATTATTGGCACCCTTTCAAAATAGTGGGTAAACAAGATTGTTTCAAGCATGTGATGCTCCTTTAAACTCACCTGGGGCAAGTAACAGGTGTGGGCAATATAAAAATCACACCTGAAAGCAGATAAAAAGGAGAGAAGTTCACTTAGTCTTTGCATTGTGTGTCTGTGTGTGCCACACGAAGCATGGACAACAGAAAGAGGAGAAGAGAACTGTCTGAGGATTTTGAGAACCAAAATTGTGGACAAATATCAACAATCTCAAGGTTACAAGTCCATCTCCAGAGATCTAGATTTGCCTTTGTCCACAGTGCGCAACATTATCAAGAAGTTTGCAACCCATGGCACTGTAGCGAATCTCCCTGGTCGTGGACAGAAGAGAAAAATTGATGAAAGGTTGCAACGCAGGATAGTCCAGATGGTGGATAAGCAGCCCCAAACAAGTTCCAAAGGAATGCAAGCTGTCCTGCAGGCTCAGGGAGCATCAGTGTCAGCGCAAACTATCCGTCAACATTTAAATGAAATGAAACGCTATGGCAGGAGACCCAGGAGGACCCCACTGCTGACACAGAGACATAAAAAAGCAAGATTACAGTTTGCCAAAGTGTACTTGAGTAAGCCAAAATCCTTCTGGGAAAACGTCTTGTGGACAGATGAGACCAAGATAGAGCTTTTTGGTAAAGCACATCATTCTACTGTTTACCGAAAATGAAATGAGGCCTACAAAGAAAAGAACACAGTACCTACAGTGAAATGTGGTGGAGGTTCAATGATGTTTTGGGGTTGTTTTGCTGCCTCTGGCACTGGGTGCCTTGAATGTGTGCAAGGCATCATGAAATCTGAGGATTACCAAAGGATTTTGGGTCGCACTGTAGAGCCCAGTGTCAGAAAGCTGGGTTTGCGTCCGAGATCTTGGGTCTTCCAGCAGGACAATGACCCCAAACATACATCAAAAAGCACCCAGAAATGGATGGCAAGAAAGCGCTGGAGAGTTCTGAAGTGGCCAGCAATGAGTCCAGATCTGAATCCCATTGAACACCTGTGGAGAGATCTTAAAATTGCTGTTGGGAAAAGGCGCCCTTCCAATAAGAGAGAGTGGAGCAGTTTGCAAAGGAAGAGTGGTCCAAAATTCCGGATGACAGTTGTAAGAAGCTTACTGATGGTTAGAGGATGCGACTGATTTCAGTTATTTTTTCCAAAGGGTGTGCAACCAAATATTAAGTTAAGGGTGCCAATAATTTTGTCTGGCCCATTTTTGGAGTTTTGTTTGACATTATGTCCAATTTGCTTTTTTTCCTCCCTTTTTTGTTGTGTTCCAATACACACAAAGGGAATAAACCTGTGTATAGCAAAACATGTGTTCCTGCAATACTTTTCTGTGAGAAATACTTGATTTTCTGGAAAAATTTCTGGGGTGCCAACAATTTCGGCCATGACTGTATATACCGCCTTTCTCCCGTAGGACTCAGGGTGGTTCACAAGGAATTTAAAATAACAATACAAATTACAAAAGTTAAGAACAATTAAAATAATTAAATTTAGTCCTTGAATAAAATAAAACCCATGTTAAACTCCAATTAAAACCCAAGTAAAATAAAATTACAATTAAAATTCTCAGTCCTGGCCAGAAAGCTCAAAGAGCCAGGTCTTCAGGTCCTGGCCGAATGAACGAAGGTCACGGGCAGTCCTGAGCTCTACAGGCAGCTGGTTCCAAAGGGCAGCCGCACCCACAGAGAAGGCTCTCTCCTTGGGTGTTACCCACCGGCAATCTTTTGCCGGCGGTACCCTGAGAAGGCCCTCCCTGTGGGAGCGCACAGGACAAAGGGAGCTTGATGCCGGCAGCAGGTGTTCCCTCAAATATCCTGGACCCAAGCCATTTAGGGCTTTATAGGTCATCACCAGCACCTTGAATCTCACCCAGAGGGCAACCGGAAGCCAATGCAGCTCGCGGAGCAGAGGTGTTACATGGGAGTATCGGGAAACCCCCATCACAACCCATGCGGCTGCATTCTGCACCAGCTGAAGCCTCCGAGTGGTCCTCAAGGGCAGCCCCATGTAGAGAACGTTGCAGTAGTCCAACCGGGAGGTCACGAGCGCATGAGTGATGGGCATAGGGCATCTCAGTCCAGATAGGGCCGCAACTGGCGCACCAGGCGAACCTGGACAAAGGCCCCCCTGGTCATGGCTCCTATATGATCTTCAAAACTGAGCCGCGAATCCAGGAGGATGCCCAAGTTGCGAGCCCTATCAACGGGGGGTAACACCTCACCTCCCATCATTAAAGGTGGAATAGACTGGTTAACCCGAGATGCCGGTACGCACAGCCACTCAGTCTTGGCAGGATTGAGATGAAGCCTGTTTCTCCCCATCCAGACCCGGACCGCATCCAGGCAACGGGACATCACGGCAAGGGCATCACTGGGTTGGTTCGGGGTGGAGAAAAAAAGTTGGGTATCATCAGCATACTGATGATACCCCACCCCAAAACCATGAATGATCTCGCCCAGCGGCTTCATATAGATGTTGAACAGGAGGGGAGAGAGAACCGACCCCTGAGGAACTCCACAAATGAGAGGCCTCGGGGCGGATCTCTGCCCTCCCGTCAACACCGACTGCGAGCGGCCCAGGAGATAGGAGGAGAACCACTGCAAAACAGTGCCTCCCACTCCCAACCCCCTGAGACACCACAGTAGGATACCATGGTCGATGGTATCAAAAGCCGCTGAGAGATCTAATAGGACTAGGACAGAGGAACAACCACTGTCCCAATCCCACCAGAGATCATTCGCCAGCACGACCGATGCCGTCTCCGTGCTGTACCCGGGCCTGAAGTGAAGTGGGCCTTAGGAAAGCTGAGCAACAACAAAGCTAGTGGAGGTGACAGTATTCCAGCTGATCTATTCAAAATCTTAAAAGACGATGCAGTAAAAGTGCTACACTCAGTTTGCCAGCAAATTTGGAAAACTCAACAGTGGCCACAGGATTGGAAAAGATCAGTTTACATTCCAATTCCAAAGAAAGGCAGTGCCAAAGAATGTTCAAACTATCGCACCATTGCACTCATTTCTCATGCTAGTAAAGTTATGCTTAAAATCCTACAAGCTAGACTCCAGCAGTATGTGGATCGAGAACTACCAGAAGTACAGGCAAGATTTCGAAGAGGCAGAGGAACTAGAGATCAAATTGCCAACATACGCTGGATCATGGAGAAAGCTAGGGAGTTCCAGAAAAACATCTACTTCTGCTTCATTGACTATGCTAAAGCCTTTGATTGTGTGGATCACAACAAACTGTGGCACGTTCTTAGACATGGGAGTACCAGACCATCTTATTTGTCTCTTGAGAAACCTATATGCGGGTCAAGAAGCAACAGTGAGAACTGGACACGGAACCACTGATTGGTTCAAAATTGGGAAAGCAGTCCGGCAAGGCTGTATACTGTCGCCCTGCCTATTTAATTTATATACAGAGCACGTCATGAGAAAGGCAGGGCTAGATGAATCAAAAGTTTAAATTAAGATTGCTGGGAGAAATATCAACAACCTAAGATATGCAGATGATACCACTCTAATGGCAGAAAGTGAAGAAGAACTAAAGAGCCTCTTGTTGCGGGTGAAGAATGAGTGCAAAAGTTGGCTTGAAACTTAACATTAAGAAAACCAAGATCATGACATCCGGCCCTCTCAATTCCTGGCAAATAGATGGGGAAGAAATGGAGGTAGTGACAGATTTTATTTTCCTGAGTTCCAAGATCACCGCAGATGGGGACTGCAGCCAAGAAATTAAAAGACACTTGCTCCTCGGGAGGAAAGCCATGGCAAATCTAGACAGCACACTAAAAAGCAGAGACATCACCCTGTCAACAAAAGTGCATATAGTCAAGGCTATGGTCTTCCCAATTGCAATGTATGGCAGTGAAAGTTGGACCATAAGAAAGGCTGAGCGCCAAAGAATTGAGGCCTTTGAACTATGGTGCTGGAGAAGACTCCTGCAAATCCCTTGGACTGCAAGGCGATCAAACCGGTCAGCCCTAGAGGAGATCAACCCTGACTGTTCTTTAGAAGGCCAGATCCTGAAGTTGAAACTCAAATACTTTGGCCATCTAATGAGAAGGAAGGACTCACTGGAGAAGAGCCTAATGCTGGGAAAGATTGAGGAAGAATGGGACGACAGAGAATCAGGTGGCTGGATGGAGTCACTGAAGCAGTAAGCATAAGCTTAAATGGACTCCAGAAGATGGTAGAGGACAGGAAGGCCTGGAGGAACATTGTCCATAGGGTCATGATGGGTCAGACACGACTTCACAGCTAACAACATTATAATAAATTTAGGCTAATGTTTCAGGGTTAATGGCTGAGCATCTTACAGTGTCCCAAACATTCAGTTAGTCGCACTTAAACAAGCCATGGGTTAACATGAAGTATAAATCTATACGTTGCTATAAATTTGTCTCAATGGTGAAGTATAGAACTTACCATTTGTAGCTTTTGGTCTCCATAAATGATTGACTGAATTTACACATAATTTTAGCCTATATTTCAATTATGGTGTAGTCAATCAATCATGTGAAGCAAACCATAGTGTATGTCAACCACATCATTGTCAATTGACTGAGGAATAGGCATGCATCAATTCACATTTGGCAACCACAACCAAACACTATATTCTTCAATCTTGGCAGGAGGAACTTCCTAAATCCCAAACAATGATTTTCAGGTGAGCTTCATTCAATTAGATGGGTTTGGGACATGAAAAATAGTCCTTCCTTGTACCTTAGAGAGGTGTCTACCTCCCTGCACCTTCCATAATCCAGCTTTCTTGCTCTGAATTCTTGGCCCATGCAAGAATTAGAAATATCAGAATTCTGGATAAACCTCAAATTTTAAAATCCAAGAATGTATCTCATAACCTATATCTTCCAGATGTTCCCAGAGCGAAATATTGATACTCATATCTGCCTACCTGCCAGCCAATTTCTGATTTTCATGGAAGCAAGATGAGGCTTGACAACCCAACTGAATTCTTCCTAATATGACAGTTTTCACACCAGTATGGGAATGGAAAATTAAGGTCAGAAGCAAGGGATCCCTCCCCCCTCCTTTCCTCAGAGAGTTGAAGGTAATTAACAAGAAAATATTAAGCATTGATATTACTCATCTTACTTCTCCCTCTACTAAAGTTTTCTAAGGTCAAGTAGTCTTTTTTCAAACCCCATAACCATTGAGCAGAAAGGTAGGAATGGGGTTAGAGTGATATAAGAAGACACTCCAAAATCCATTTCCCTTTAATAGTTGGCTGGAAGAGGGACTTATTAGATGGACGTATGTAAAAATGACAACATGCTACCTCATAAGGTTACCCCTCATTTGTGTAGTGAATATTTCAGAATGAGGGTATGTCCAGATAAGGTTTTTATTGTAAAATCCTCTTGCTTCAACCATGACCTTTTAGAAAGAACCTGGACAAAATCGTAGAGTTGGAAGAGGCCAGATAGGTGGTTAAGTCCAAACAGTTGAGGAACCCAAATCAAAGCATCACAGACCGAGAGATGGCTGGTTGGCCTCTTCTAGAAGCCAGCTAATGAAGGGGGACCCACAACCTCTCTGACTAATTGGTTCTACCATCAAACTCTTAGCACTTTCTTCTAATGTTCAATCAAAATGTGCCTTCGATTGATTGTTCTGTTCTGGAACAAGGGAGAAGAGTTCCTGTCTTTCTTCAACGTGGTATCCTGTCAGGTATTAGAAGGATGACATCAAACAGGGCAGCTGCCCTTAGTCATTTTTGCCTCAAGGTTAAAAACAACCAATTTCTTCCATCTTTCTTTCTTCCTAGGGTTTAATTTCCAGTTCTCTGATCATCTTTCCTTGTCTCTCCCTGAACCTGTTCCAATTTCTCTCAATCCTTCTTAAAGTCTAATGCTCAGAATTAGGCGGCCGGTACTCAAGGTGGTGTCTGATGAAAGCAGAACAGAGTGGCATGATTACTTGCTATGATTTGTAAGTTGCACTTCTATTGATGCAGCCTAAAATTGCATTCGACTTCTTAGCAACCACACCACGCTGCTGTTCATATTTATTTTGCAATTAACTGTTTCAAGTTCTTTTCACATCCTACAGTCCTGCCTTTGATTTTTGTTTCCTTGGTGAAACACTTCTGTTACGATCTGCTCTAGAGACTTTCCAGATCCCACAGTTGGACTGATTGCTCTGTAGTTTTCAGAATCTTCTTTTTACCTACTCTCTTTTCCTACTAAATTTTTCCCAAGGTACAATCAGTGACAAAGAGCTGAGAACACTAGAAACGTCTTCAAGGAAGCACCCAGAATAGGGATTTAATTCATAACTCTCACAGAACCTTATTGTTTAGTGGATATGGCTTATCTTCTGCTCCTTATATCTGGCTTATTCTCCTGCATGCTGACTTATTAAGTGTTTGAACTGAAGAAAGACTGCATAAAGTTAGAAAAAGGAATCAGGTTTGAATTGTGAAACTATACCCAGACTAAAGAAATATACATTGATTTAAATGTTGGTGCTAAGCATGGCTTGTTTTAACTATGACTTATGTAATAATGCAACACAGAGACTCAGGTGGTTAGGACCCTGATTTGGAGGTTAGCAAGCCCGTGTTTGAGACCTGAGTGGTGCTGGGTGTGTGTGTGTGTGTGTGTGTGTGTGTGTGTGTGTGTGTGTGAGCTCCTGTCATTCGCTCCAACTCCTTGATGGGATATGAAAGGAGCCCCCACAAGCACCCCCCTGACGGTGATCTCACCAACTAATCCTTTCAACCTGGAAATGCCTTAAAAAGTTCATCTGACATGAACGGGAATGGGGAATTAATTAATTAAGTAGTTAGTTAGTTAGTTAATTCTCTGGTTAGAGAAGATAATCTGATACTTTCAGGTTGCTTCAAACAACATTTCCTAACAGCTCCAGCCAATACATAATATCAGGTTTGAGTTATTTGCAGGTGATTTTCCATCAAGATGGCTGCTCTTTAGAATAGTTACATGAATTAAATTTGGTAGTTCCAGAACTGTCAATAGCTCCATGGGGAGTGTGTAGCCAAGCTGTAGCGAATGGCCATAATGCAAGATACAAATTGCTATCTGAAACAGCTTTTTCTTAAACTATCACATACCAATAAAAAGGGACCAAGCATAGCATTTTGTTAGTGATCTCATCTACATGAAATAAATCAACTTTGAATAAATAAATAAATGAATAAATGAATGAATGAATAAATGAATAAATAAATAAATAAATAAATAAAATTGTCCACCACAAAATTGGTTTAATAATTGGAACTGATGCCCTAGAAACCATTTTTCTTCTGTAACCCATGATCTGAGGGAAAACTTGTGATAGCTTTGCAGGATTCGTTTTGTCTGCTCTCTGTGTACGTGTACAACATTTTCTGCATGTGTGTATATGAATGAATTGCACACATGCATGTTGATACCTAGGAGCACAATATCTGGATTGTAGAAATCTGGACAACCATTTGTTTGTTTGTTTGACAGCAAACAAGCATCTCAGGGCTTGTTTGTTTGTTTGCTGCTTTCTAAAAGCCATCTGGAATTTTGTTGCCCAGGTATGTTTCCACAACTTTTCAGTTTGCCTACTTGCTTGAAATGCAGGATAGGATGTGTCATGCTATATGATACATGTCTGTGTACATGTGTAAATGTTCGTACTTTGCATGTATGTGGCTGTATTACAGTACATTCATAAACATTTCAGAACTTTTTCTGTGTCTGCTCTCCACTATATTTCCTGAAGTGGCAAAATAATCTCAATGTAAAAGCGGATGAAAAGAATCAACACAGGAAGAAAAGGGCTCTTCAATTCCTGAAGTGTTTCAAAATATCAGGCTGAGAAAGGGAGTTCCATCTGGTCTTGCTTTGCCAAGGCAAACAAAAAGAGGAGAAATCCGGGAGCAATCACGGGCTAAGCTAGAGTTTCTCAATCTCAGCAGCTTGAGATGCACAGTCTTCCATTCAGAATATCGGAGTTGGAAGGTGCTTTGGAGGTCTTCTAGTCCAACCCCCTGCTCAAGCAGGAGACCCAATGCCAGGGGTCAGCAACCTGAAACAGTGAAAGAGCCACTCGGAACCGGTTCTCTCACAAAAGAAAAAACTGGGAGCCGCAAAAAATGTGTGTGCATGCGCGTACATGCGCGCATGTGCAGAACAGGGTTTGACTGAAGAGTGGAGCCAAGGCAAGATATGCACCTACCCTGCATATTTGAATTGATTGGTTGAACTTTTTTAGTCCCACTTTTTTTTTTGGACTGCACATGGCAGAGGACTAGGAGCCGCAGGAGATGGCTGAAAGAGCCGTATGCAGCTCCGGAGCCACAGGTTGCAGACCTGTGCCCTATGCCATTTCAGACAAATGGCTGTCCAGTGTCTTCTTAAAAACCTGAGCACCCAAAACTTCTGGAGGCAGGTTGTTCCACTAATTAATTGTTCTCACTGCCAGGAAATGTCTCCTTAGTTTTAGCTTGCTTCTCTCCTTGATTAGTTTCCATCCATTCTTCTTGTCCTGCCTTCAGGTGCTTTGGGGAATAGGTTGACTCCTACTCCAGAATACTCCATCCAGAATGCAAGAAGGGAGGGAAGGTTGAATTCTGGGAGTGCAGCCCCTAAAAATTTGGAAGTCAGCCTTATTAACCTTAATGATAGTGGCAAGAGTACTATTCAAAATACCAGGGGATTTTGGTACCATTTTAATAGGCTTACTTATATTATATTAAATATAATTCCTTTTTTATGGGACAGTCAAACTGCATACTTTCACTTCTCCTTCTGTTAGTTTCTTAAAGCCTCCACTTCATAACCCTCCAATTATACCATTAAGATTCCTCACGAATCATTTTTGGAGGGTATATTCTCATGGCACTGATTTTTTTCCTCTCATTCATAACCCACTGTGGAGACAGCTTACATTCATATTTAGTAGTTGTTCCAGTTTAAAATTGTGTTTTCCTTCTTCCCATACAAATCGTGGCATGTAAATGATCTACAAGGTCTCACTGACAATGCGGTCGATGGTATGGACAGGAGATGACATCTGTTCAATTTGCATCAACCTGATTGGTGTTTTGTGAAGTACTTGTTGAATGTTCATGGGCTGTAGTTTTCTTTTAAACAAAAAACAAAAAACAAAAACCAAGACTAGTGCATTCTTGATGGATGTGTTTGTGTACATCTGTCTGTTGAAGAGAAAAAAATGCTCTAGTCATTTTCCCATTTTACCCAAGAAAGGTGAAAGAGTCAAGTGACTAAAGAGTTGTGTGTGTAAGTGAACAGGTTGTGAAAATTGACAAAATATAGGTGGAGGGGCAGGGATTGGCTGAGATTCCCCTTCCCCAAATCCTGTGTTTGTCTGCTGCTTTCACCTCCTGGTACTTTACTGTATGTTGGATAGGATAAAGATGGAGGATAAAAAGTGCTATAGGACTCATTCTTGGCTTCCTAAAAATTATTTTGTGCGACAGTATTTGAGGACAGGGTTTGTGGAAAGACAGAACCACTTCCTCCATGGGTAGAGACGATGCTAGTCTGTAGTAGTGCTAAACCCATGTCTAAAAACAGTCCAATTATTCTAATAGTCAGACTTCCTTTGAATGCAGAACATTTGTGAGTTTTGATAGGGGGCTAAATTGCAGCTCTAGTCATCTGACAAAATCTACCTCCTTTCCAGCCTCAGTCCCCTCCCATATTGTTTTTCCGAAACCTGGAGGGGACACACAACCAGGGGAATCTACGAATCACTTCTCCTAACCTGTTTTCGTATTATACTTGAAGAAGAACATCAAGAACTTGGCCAGAGGGGCAGCAACCTAAACCAACCTACTTTTCCAAAGCAAACTCAAAGCATACTTTTTTTCCAGCATTGTCACTATGACAGTGCTTTGTTTTGTTTTTAAGAATACAATAGTAGCCTTTAAGATACCTGTTAAGCTAATCCAATGCTTGGAGACCAAGATAGACAGAATTCATCTTCTGTTTCCAAAACATGTCTCTCCCATATAATCCTCTTAATACAAACGCATAACTGTTGAAAACTAGTTGGCACTTTTATCATTCACGCATAGGGTCATTAGGAAGATAGATTCAGTTTCCAGCTAATGTTCTGATTTGCTGTTTAGAGCCATGACATTAGAGACTATGGCTTTGCCTTCACTACACAATGCCACAGCCAGAGAGAGTGGCCTTCAATTATCCTCCACATTCTAATCGATTATGAGGTTAGTACTCAACAGTAAAGGAGGAGCAAGAGAATTTGCTCAGCAGCATCTGGAAAGGAAGCTCAGATGATCTTTCTCCAACTACTCTCTCTGGAATAAACTCTTAAGTATTTTTAAAATCCATAATCTTTGGCAAGTGGATAATATTAATTAGGCTGATTGCATTGATTTGGAGTGCTGTATGCAAGAATGCTTCTTTTCCTTCTATGTTCACATTTTTCCTATAAAAATCTTTATATCAAAGGCTTCATTGTTTTAAAAAGGGAAATTCTCATTAGAGCTTTTCCCATGTGCAAGATTTCACAATTGCACAGCTTCCCTTTGCGATTTTTAGGATTGACAAAAGTTTTGCAGTTTGTTGTGAGCAAAGTTGGCAAATCACCCTTTCTATTTTCCCAAGCGCTAGACAGAAGGGAGAACTACTAACAAGAGTTAAGAAATTCTCTAGACAGATAGACTAGGATATGTCCGAAGGTTTAGCCTGACAGATGACAGCCTATTATAATAATGTTTGATTAGAGAACCCTTTGAAGTAGAGGTCTGTGCTACTTGTTGTCTCTTCGTCCATGTCTTAACACACACCTGCCCAGAAAAAGATGGACTACCAAAGTTACAAGTGTCTTGAGCACACAGAGAAAGAATTTGCTCTGGCTTGTCCTTGAGTAAATGGACATTTTGGGAATGGATATTCATTTATTCATTCATTTGTTTGTTCATTTATTTATTTAGTTATTTTTCAGGATTAAAAATTACAAAAGCAAAAAATAGAAAAATAAAATCCACACCATGTTGTGAACAAAACCTGGCATTTTTATATTTACATTTATAGCAGGTAGCCATTTCATGAATAGGTATTTCCATGACAGTCATTTTGTGAGACTGCTCACAAATTCTGAATAGCAATAGCACTTAGACTTATATACTGCTCCACAGTGCTTTATAGCATTCTCCGAGCAGTTTACAGAGTCAGCATATTGCCCCCAACAATCTGGGTCCTCATTTTACCAACTTCAGAAAGATGTAAGGCTGAGTCAGCCTTGAGCCAGTCAGGATTGAATTGCTGGCTGTGGGCAGTCAGCCTGCAATACTGCATTCTAACCACTGCATCACCACAAAAAGCCTCAGCAACCTAAAAAGATACAGTCATGTATCTTAAAGATGAAGAATGTTATCTACTATGGGTAGAATGGATCTGGAGAGAAGCAATCTCTCTCCCTCTCCCTCCCTCCCTCCCTCTGTGTTTGTTTGTGTGTGTGTGTGTGTGTGTGTGTGTGTGTGTGTGTGTGTGTGTGTGTGTAGCTCTAGCTCAGAGGTGTCCAAACTTGGCATCTTTAAGACCTGTGGATGCCAACTGCTGGCTCGGGAATTCTGGGAATTGATATCCACAAGTCTTAAAGTTGTCAAGGTTGGACATCCCTGCTCTAGACTTTAGGTTTTAACAGGTTTTTTTGTTGTTGTTTTCTCTGGCAAGACTAGTTTTTTTGCTAGCAAGAGGTGGGTTGATCAAAGTATCTAGTGGTAGAATGGAGGAACAACATCTCTCTGTTTCCTCATCCAAAGTATTGCCCAGTTGTCAATGACATGCAGGTTTCACAATGAGACCTATTGGAGAGATCAAAACATACATGCACCCAGCATATGTGTATGCATTTTCAGATGTCTCTCATCAAAGAGTAGGAGAGGGTGTTTCTCGGGGCAGAAAACTTGCAGTGTATGAAGGTTTGATTGCTAATACTGATGGCCAGATAGCACCCTTGCCTTGCTGAACACACGTCCCAAGGTCCCACCTACATTTACTAAGCCTGTCCCATACCACCCCATGCTACATAGAGTGATTGTGGCTATTTTTTCCTCTTGGTAAGTGGAAAATATTTTTTCCACTTGGTAAGTGGAAAAACAAAATAGGGGAAATCCAGCAATACTTTTCTTTAATTTGTCCATCATTAAAATAGTAAGGGTAGTATCAGTGATTGGCTTTATTGTTAGAAAAACATGGGGCTCAGCAATTAGGCAGCAAATTTTATTCCAGCATATTTTTCTGCTAGCTAAAGGACAAGTAGAGAGGTTTTAATATATATTTGTAGTTGAGACCTGACCCTGGCGGAACCAATACAGAGCAGTAAGAACCTAAAGATTACACAGTGGATGAAGATTCCTGATGGACACTTATGATTGGGCAATGTAAAGAAACAGAACCTCCAAGGTCAAAGGTTCCTTGTTAAAGATCAAGGAGCATTTTTTTAAAAGGAACTATGATATAGCCCTACTGGGTTGTAGAGGGCTAGGTCAGAGTGTCACTTGTTCCATAGTTGATGTGGATTCTTCTTAGGTTGACCTTTGCACCTGTCCATCTCTAACTAGCTGGCAGGACCAGATGCAAGCAATACTCAAGAGCACCATTTTAGAAGCCAAGAGGGAGATGGGAAAGAGAGAGCACAAACCATAAAGTTCAGCTGGAGGACATATTCAGTGGGGAGCAGTGTATTTCCAGAAAACTTGGAGCTGTGCCACCAAAGTTATGCTCAGTTGACCCCCTCTCTTTGCCTTTAAGAAAAAGACTTCATGCATTTGATCTGTACACTTTGCATGGCAGCCCCTATTTATCTAACATCTTCCAATTGCATTGCACTATACTCTCCTTGGCTACACTGGTTGATGATCCTTATTATTGTAGTCTAACATCCTTGCAATTACCTGATTCAACAAGGCAGGGATCTGTAAATATATAGCCATGAGGAAAATACTACTTTAAAACTGGAACAGCCAAAGGCCATTTTTTACTGCCATAGCCATAGGATGGCGATAAGACAAAGGGAGATGCCCAAATGAGATGCAGGAGGAATCAGCTTAGAAGACTCTACTAACTCCAGAGTAAGGTGATGATGATGATGTTATCCATTCATCTGACTCTTGGTGATTCTATGTGCCAGGCCTCTCCACATCTTCCAATCTTGCGCTTCTTCTTTGAGTTTTTCTATGCTCTGGTTGGTGCCAGCCTTGGAGAGGTCCAGCCACCGTATGCTTTCGTGGCCTGCTGCAATGTCTTGATGGGTAGATGTAAACATATAAACCAGATAAAGCTGATATGCCCTTGAAAGAAGAGGTCTGTCTGTAGGTGAAGACCATCTTCCATTCCTAAATTTTAAGAACATAATCTATCTGCACATTCCAAAATATCTATAACAATAGGAAGCAGATAATGAGTTTGATTAATGCATCTTGAGATGTTTGTTCTTGTTGTGGTTGCTTATTACTCAACTAAAATCTAACTAAGACTGCATGATATTCCTGAACCAAACTATAAATTAGGATATGAGTAGAGTACAATTCGCAACAGCAAGAATACAAATACATATGTATATGGTCTATCACACAGGTCTGCAACCCGCGGCTCCGGAGCCGCATGTGGCTCTTTCAACCATCTCCTGCAGCTCCCAGTCCTCTGCCATGTGCAGTCCAAAAAAAAAAGTTGGACTAAAAAGGTTCAACCAATCAATTCAAATATGCAGGGTAGGTGTATATCTCGCCTTGGCTCCACTCTTCAGTCAAACCCTGTTCTGCGCATGCGCGCATGTATGCGCATGTGCACACGTTTTTTGCGGCTCCCAGTTTTTCCTTTTGTGAGGGAACCGGTTCTGAGTGGCTCTTTCACTGTTTCAGGTTGCTGACCCCTGGTCTATCACAAAGGATGTTTTTGGCAGAAGGTAGTTTTAGGATCTTGCCAACTCTAATCTCCATAAGCCAGGATAAAAGAAATGTGAGAAAGATCACATTGTAGAGTTGCAAGTCAAAGGGAAAATCCTGATTTTTTAAAAGTAATTCGAGAAGAATCAATACAGTGGACCTGTAATGATAGTGGCAGGGACTGGATCACAAGGTGGGAAAAACAAACTGATGGATCACTTCACTTTCTTGGGTGGTTTCTATAGTCTAAGGACCTGTCTCACTTGCCCAAAGGTAAAGTACAAACATGTGCTGATCTCGCCCACAAAGTTGTAATTATCTTGTTCGCATCATGTGTGAAAAAGGCTTATGAAATCTTCTGGTAACTAGCCTGTAACCACAGCCTTTCCTCTCCCAAGTTTTCCTATCCGGAAAAGATAACATCCATAATTTCTCCATTCCTTTTTGTTTTTTTTCTAACAGCTTCTTCCCATGCTCCCAACATGGCAGAGGAAAGGAAAGCAGTCTTCCAGTATTTCACTGGGGAAAGAAGAGGGGATATGCTTTTATTATTCCACCTTAACACTAATCCTGAAAGATATATTTATTGTTAGAGGCAATATTTTCCTTTTTTTCTTTATTGCTACGTCTAGTAAGAGATGCTGAACTGGTTTTTTGTTACTTGTCTACTTCAGTGTGTTTATCAGTTTCTGATGCTTTTCCAGATGTGGTGAAAGACCTGGTTGTCCAGCAGCTCTTTCAAGATCTAACTAATTGTATATCTCTCTGCTGTAGTGTCTTCCCATATGCTATTTTATTTCACATTATTTTAACTTGGGAGACTCCCAAATGAGATGTGGGAGGAATCAGCTTAGAGAATCCCAGGTCAGCTCCAAAGAAAGATCCTGCTGCAAAGCCTTGATGGGCAGATAGTTCCACACTGACTAATGATGCACCAAAGGGATAGCAGTAAAACAGGGGTGGCGATGAATAAGTCTCTCCTCTATAAGGAGTGACATATTCACAAACCAGGGCCTGAGTCATTTGACAGCGACTCAGAATAGCTGCTGTAGAACAGGTCTGCACAACTTGTACAAGAGAAGTGGCCACACCGATCAATTAAAAATATTGTGGACTACAAAGAAATAACTGGCACACCAATCAGCTCTTTGGTGACTAGCAGAGACTGTGAAGGTGCTCAGTTGTACAGCAATGGCAAATATTACGACTTTTTGAAAAGAAATACTGGTGAACAGTGTTATGTATGCAGGCACCTGCATAGCAACAGCCACCAGGAGGCGTTGGCCTGAACGGTTTTGGCGGGAAAAGCAGGTTCGGCGGGAAGCCTAGGGCCAACCCCATTGGCTGTCCGCTTACCTGGCTAGGTATTTAAGGAGGCCAGGTAACCCTCATTCCCCAGTTCGCTACCCCCCTCCAATAAAGAGCTGAACTCACACACCGGCTGGCGTCTCTTCCTTGCGTAGGACCCACTACACAATAGTGGCGACGAAGGTGGGATTGCTGCCGACCAAGAGCTGAAGTCACTGGGGAAACGCTCCGCGAGCTGAAGGGAAAGGCATTTTCCTTCCTTCTCCCCCACGACCACCAGCCAACCTGCCGACCGGACCACGCCGGTCACCGCATCCGAACCCGAGACCGCACACCGCACCGTGACCTAGACTGCAACCGCACCACCATGGCAAGAGCCGGACAACCCCGCGAGTTCGACACCCGCCACCCCGAGACCTGGGCCCGTTACCTGGCTCACGCTGAACTGTACATGCGGTTCAACCAGATATCAGAGGACGGTGCGAAGGCAACAGCACTGCTTTGCCTCGGGGGGGGGCAGCGCTGTTGGAGATCGCCGCGAACCTGTTCGCCCAGGAGGCCATCAACACCGTCGCGTACCAGGACCTCGTGGCCAGACTCAATGCCCATTTCAAGCCCTGGCGCGCCAAGGTGGCCGCGTGGTCACAATTCAAAAAAAGGGACCACCGCCCCGACGAGACCGGTGCTGATTTCCTTGCTGCCCTACGAGAAGCCGCCGTCGCCTGCAGGTTCTCGAACTTGGAGGAGCGGCTACGGGACCGGCTGATCTGCGGCCTACGTGACAGGCGGCTGCAAGAGCGCCTGTTTGAGAGAGAGGAGGTTTTACTCCAGGAAGCCAAGGACGCCATCCTCGCCCATGAAGTGGCCTGCGGGGCCATCCAAGCCTGCCAGGAAACCCGGTCTGGCAACCAGGCAACCAGCGTTCACCGGCAATTTGCCTTGGAGGAGGACGACCAGAGCATCGACCTCCTCCAGCAGAAGTCGACCCCAGACCAGCGAGCCAGACGGCCAGACACGCCCAGGCCTCCCAGCAACGCCGCTAACCCTCAGAAGTGCGCAGGGTGTGGTGGGAACCACGTGCGCAGCCTCTGCAAGTTCCGGTCAGCCACGTGCTGGGCCTGCAAGAAAACAGGCCACATAGCCGCGGTCTGCCGTAGCCGCCGCCCCTGAGAGGAGAGCTCGACTTAAACTCAAAAGGGAGAAATGCAGCATAGGGGTGCCCTCCACAGAATTCCTGGGGTTCAGAGTAGATGCCAGGGGAATTCACCCCACAGAATCCAAGGTGAGCACCATCAAGCTAGCACCCACACCCAAGAACAAGACAGAGCTACAGGCATTCCTGGGCCTGTTGAATTTCTACCATGCATTCCTCCCACACAAGGCAGCCATTGCAGAGCCACTCCACAGGCTACTAGACAAGCAGGCAGCATGGGTCTGGACTGCCGCCCACGAACATAGCTTCAAGGCCTTGAAAGCACTACAGTTGGATAAGTCCACAGTAACCCATTTCATCAAGTCCAAGTCCATTTGCATCGAATGCGATGCATCCCCTAACGGTGTGGGCGCAGTACTCAGCCACCTTGAGCCCAATGGGGTGCAAATCCCCATAGCCTATTATTCCAGGACGCTGTCTGGAGCAGAAAGAAACTATGCCCAAATCGACAGAGAAGCAATCGTGGCAGGTATCAAAAAATTCCACAATTATCTGTATGGCAGGGAGTTCACTGTCTACACGGACCACAAACCACTCCTGGGCCTGTTCAGAACGGACAGGCAGACCCCACAAATCCTGTCCCCTAGAATGCTCCGGTGGTCCATCTTCCTTGCAGCCTACAATTGCAAGCTGGTGCATAAGCCAGGGAAGGAGATGGGCCACGCAGACGGTCTAGGTAGGCTACCCATAGACACCCCTGATCCAGACCCGGCCTCAGCCACACAGATCCTAGCACTGCAGGAGCTGCCAGAGTGCCCAGTTCATGCCAAGGACATTGCCAGCCACACAGCCACAGACAACATCATGAGCAGGGTACATTCCTGGGTTTGCACAGGGTGGCAGGACAAGTCCCCGGGACCTGAGTTCCAGGCCTATTTCACCAGGTGCAATGAGATCTCCACACACAGGGGCTGCCTCCTCTGGGGAAGCAGAGTCATCATTCTCACCGCAGTACGGGGCAGGGTATTGGACTCCTTACACGAGGGACACCCGGGGGTGGTTAGGGTGAAGGCCCTGGCCAGAAGCTACCTCTGGTGGCCAGGGCTGGACAAGGACATTGAGGAACGGGTCAAGGCCTGTTACACGTGCCAGAGATCCAGACCGGAAATGCCACACGCACCCGTGCACAGGTGGGAGGCCACACACACACCCTGGTCCCGCATCCACATTGACTATGCAGAGCCATTCCAGGGCCAGCTATTCTTAGTAGTGGTGGACAGCCACTCCAAGTGGTTGGAGGTAGTCCCAGTACCCAACATGACCTCGGGGAGGACAATCCAGGTGCTCAGAGCTCTCTTTGCCACACACGGCCTCCCTGACGTAATTGTGTCTGACAATGGGCCTCAGTTTACCGCTACTGATTTCCAGGCGTTCTTGAAGGCGAACTGGATTAGGCACGCCACCTCCGTGCCTTTCCATCCATCGACCAACGGGCAAGCCGAACGGATGGTAAGGACGACCAAAGACGCACTCCGGCGCATCATTAGCGGGGAATGGCACCACAGATTGGCCAAATTCCTACTTGCCCAGCACACTACACCATGCGTTGCTACCGGGAAGAGCCCAGCAGAGCTGTGATGGGGACGGCGCCTCATCACCAAGCTGGACCGTTTACACCCAGACCGGGTAGCAGCCGAGACGGTTAGGTCACCACCACCATCATCATCATCATCATCACCCTCTTCATCGTCATCATCACCAGCACACAGAGTTCTCAACGTGGGGGACCTGGTCTGGGCAAGGAACTACGGGGCAGGGCACCCATGGGTTCCAGGAATAGTGGTTGAAATACTAAGGGGGGAGGGGTGTTATGTATGCAGGCACCTGCATAGCAACAGCTACCAGGGGGCGTTGGCCTGAATGGTTTTGGCGGGAAACCCAGTTTTGGCGGGAAACCTAGGGCCAACCCCATTGGCTGTCCGCTTACCTGGCTAGGTATTTAAGGAGACCAGGTAACCCTCATTCCCCAGTTCGCTACCCCCCTCCAATAAAGAGCTGAACTCACACACCGGCTGGCGTCTCTTCCTTGCGTCGGACCCACTACACAATAAACAGTACAAGGCTGCTTAGCCAGCTGCATACTATAGAGGCCTACTCTAGGCTAGAGATTGGCACTGGACGCAGAAAGCTGCTGGGTTGCAAAAATCCAGAAAAAAATGACACCAACTCCACCACACTTCTCTAAAGTCCAAGATGGCAGGAACATTTGATTTTTTTATTATTATTATTTTTGGGGGGGGGGCGGATATGTTGGGAATGAATGAGCAGGAACAAAGAATAATTGGAATTCTCTCAAGAGTAGCAAAAAAATCAGGAATGGATGTTACATTGTGCCCGTTTTCTTGAGGGGGCTTTTTCCAAGGGTGAAATGCACGTAGAGCTGAAGGGGGATGGCAGCAAAGTCAGAGGAGGAAACCCAACATGTTGTCTTTAAGAAAGGTACACATCCAAGTCAGGTTCCCCCATTTAGCAGAGACTTGTAAATGCAGTATTAGCAGGAGAATGATTGGCAATGAGGGCAGGAGATTCAGAGCCAGCATTGTCTTGGGTTCTTTCAAAGATTGGGTGAATAGCATCATCACTCTATTGTGGAAAGCAAGAAAACATGAGATTGTAATTAGAGTTCTGGTATCTTTGAGAAAAATATGAAAATGTATGCGTGATGTAATCAAATTCAGACATGGTTTCTTGCCAACCTGCTTCGGGTTCCCTAAAAATGCTGAGATAGCTGCCTTGGGTAGCTGTCAGCTTTACTAGTCTGCCCAGGGAGCAAGGAAAAGTAGGAAAGCTGCAGATTGAAAGTTAGCACTTCCAAGCAGGAAGTGTTCCATGAGTCTCATTTGCATGATTTACAGGATGGTAAATCTTGGATGGCTGTGAGTTTCTGGAAGGAAAGCTTCTTCCTCCCTTCCCCACCATATCTAATTTACATATGAACTCAAGGGTCCAGGTGAGTGGTAACCTGGAGCTACAAGGTGATAGTGTGTAAAGACAGAAAGGAGAAGGCTTTTAGTATCTTGATATTCATACCATGAATCACAACCTGAACTTGTTCTGCCTATTCCCACATGTAGTCTGAACGTTCTTCCAAAACTATTCCATAAAATCAGAATATTCTGATATCTGAACCCACTTTAAAAGATAAGATTCTTCCTATGTTTTTTTTTCTTATATACTAAAAAAAGAGAGAGAAAAATCCTACAGATCATAATGCATTCCCTTTTTCTACATTACAAGACTTCAAAGCATGGTCCAGCAGCTGCAGGCCATAAAAGGATTGACCATTGTTGTACGTATTCCATGTACTACTATATTAGAAAGCCAGTTTGGTGTAGAGGTTAAGGCACCAAGCTAGAAACTGGGAGACCATGAGCTCTAGTTCCGCCTAAACCGAAAAGGCAGCTGGCTGACCTTGGGTCAGTCCCTCTCTTTTAGCCCTAAGGAGGAGGCAATGGCAGTAAAAAAAAAAAAAACTTGCCAAGTAAACTTCAGGGACAAATCCAGGCAGTTGCCAGGAGTAAAAACTAAGTCAAGGAAAATGATACTACCACCAAAACCTTATACTATATATAGTATAAGTCAGCCAACTGGCTTTTTGCTTTAGGTGGAACTAGAGCTCCTGGTCTCCCAGTTTCTAGACTGGTGCCTTAACCTCTACACCAAACTGGCTCTCTGTAATATAGTAGTATGTATATAAAGTGTATATGTTACTTGTACTTAGTGTAAATAGCAACTCTAGATCACAGGTCTCCATCTAACTCTGAAGCTTCTACTTGGCAGCCAGATACTACATGGGATCTCAAGCAGATTTTTCTTTCATCCATTGGTTGATTCTTCCAACTGGGATAAAGGCATCAAATCTCAAAGCTCCTGTCTCGTCTGCCACCATACTAAAATTCCTGCCCAGCAACATAGCTCTGTGAGCTACACTCGAGAGATGAGCAACCTATGGCCCATCAAATGAGGGTGGATTACAACTGTCAGAATCCCTTTCCATTGGCCATATTAATTGGAGCTGCATATTTCAGCAACATCTGGCAATTCCATCCATTCTTCACTCCTACTATGATCCCACTCCAGCAATTCCAAATAAGGGCAAAATGGCTGCAATCATTTACTGAAAATAGAGACCAAACCAATGGGATTGTCCTTGGCACATGGGAGCACCCAAAACATTAGCAATAAGAAGAAACGGAGAACAAGCAAATCAGTTTGTGGTTTTGTAGTACCAATTTGTGTATGAATGCATGTTTGAGGGTGCAATCTTTTCTGGAGCGCCCTAGCTACATACAAAGCAGAAGAAAAGAAAGATAATAATAAATCAAATACAAAGGAGGGGGAGAAAATCTGAATGGCAAAAAGAGCAAAACTTGAAAGTTAAGCTGTTGTGGCCTAAGTCAGGAATGATCTTCAATGGCAAAGTAGAGAGAAGAAGCTCAAGGGCATTCTAGGTAGTTTTATTTGACATGATAGATGCACAGGGTCCCTGCTGAAATATTTTGGCAACACTCTACAGGTCTATCTGGTTGATGTGGTTTCAGTTTTAGTTGTGTGCTTGTCCAAATTCTGTGATAACTGACAGCATTATATCTAGAGTCCCATCTCCCACTCTTGGTTGGTTATGGAAAAGTTTCCACCATCTATCTTGGAATCTACATTTGTATCAGCCTCCTAACTAGGTCAGGAAGATCCTGACCTAGTGGTGGGATTCAGCCAGTTCACACCATTTCGGCAAACCGGTAGCTAATTTTTTGTTGCCTAGGCCCAGAATGGACTTCCGGAAGTGACATCCACCCAGAGAACCTGTTGTTCACATATTTGAATCCCACCACTGTCCTGACCTATACCTCACCCCTTACAAAAGACATAGTCTAATGCACAGGACAAAACGTTTTGGGATTCCAAGATCTATTTTCTTTCAATATTGCACTTTCAATATTGCAAGTGCAGTTCCTTTCACCTACACATCTATCCCTGGCTCTCCATCCTTAACCTCCTTAATTAGAGCAACTCATTCAGGAAGGCTAGCAAGGCTGTAGCTCTAATCAGTTTTCTTTATACTTGAAAAGCTAAAAGCTGCTCAGGACTTGGAGTTGGGCACCCCTAGAAATCCTCAAATTGTAGGCAAGATTTGAAAGTTTTTAAAAAAATACTGAATAAAGTTTTCAAAAGGAATTAATGGAGAAAGTTATCTAATTTCAATTTCATAATATATTTTCAAAATTCAAGACCAGCCAAGATAGCTTGGTGCACCATTCCTTTACAGGGTAGATTGCCACTATGAAGGCAGACATTCTACTACTGCCAAATGTTTTCTAATTTATCACTGTGAGGTTCACTGCTTTTTAAAAAATATATATAATATATATATTGGATATATATATATATACATATGTGTGTGTGTGTGTATGTGTGTGTGTGTGTGTACTAATTATTCTAACTTAATTGTTGCATAAAATATTTATTCACGGAGGTCCACCAGACTGTTATTTGCAAATGGCATAAGGTGAATATAATTTGTAAGAACAACTGCTTGATTAACTCAGAACATTCTGTAAAACCTCAGTTCCTTTGATAGTGGAAAATTTAACACAATTAAGAACTTTGTAATCCATTTGAATTTAACAAAATAAAATAAATTTACACTGACTTTTTATTTTTCGAATAAGCCAAAATGTCATTGTAACACTGTTTTTAATTTGTGGAACCAAATAGCAATATTTTGGAATAAAATTTATTGCCTTTATTTCCATTATTGGTAAAAAAAAATGACATATTTTGGTTAGGAGGAGAACCACAAATTAGGGTATAAATTGCATCATTATTTCCTTGTTGCAAAACCAAGTATTTTCAACTCTAAGTTTCATATAAAGTCAATTCAGAAGAATACACAAAAGCTAGTGACATCAAAATGCAACATTTTTCATATTGCAGGTCTATATCACTGAATGTTTTATATGTGCAGATCACAGATATGTCTAATATACCATGTGTACATGGGACAAAACACTATATTCTTATGTGGCTCAACATTGCCCCCTAGAGCATCTGGTGAACAGCAGGCATCATGCCAGATGACGTGCATAGGTTAGATTTTATCCTTTGTTCTCCAATAAATATTTGTCAAGCTCATTTTTAAAATCAGCCCACCTGGCTGGAATGAATATACACACACAGAGAGAGAGAGAGAGAGAGAGAGAGAGAGAGAGAGAGAGAGAGAGAGAGAGAGAGAGAGAGAGAGAGAGAGAGAGAGAGAGAGAGAGAATTGTTAAGAAGTGGTCCAACCACTACATTATTTTCTGATTTGTTGGCTAGCCTCTGACATCACAAAGGGGGGATGTTCCACTATTGGATAAATCAGCATAGCTGGTGGCTTTTATTGATCTCAGATTCCTATGTGACTTTGCTTTCAGTCTGACTGTTCCTAGGGAACATTGGAGGCCAGAATGCTTCTTAAAATATCTGATTGAAACCTTGACCGAGCATTTGAGCCAATTTCTTATGTGGTATAACCCAATGCCACTCAAGTATATGACCTGCCATTGACTAAGTTAAATAGATTGTAGATTTTATTTAGAATGCTCCTTTTATGTAATTTTTTTTTGCATTTCCTGGTTGTTTTCTCTCTTTTCCAAATAGACTTTTGGTACCTTAATGTATGAGGCTGCATAATTTTTAAGTGTTCTTAAGATTTTCGCAAGGTTTTGTTAACTTCTGTGGGTCTTCCACCAATGGAAATTGAAAGTTCCCTTCAATGTTTTATTTTGGTGAAACTGTGTTGACAAGGGGCCTCAAATTGGGCTTCAAAAGCTGGGTAATCTGAAGAAAATGAATTGATGTTGACAGTCAAGTAGTACTTTTGAATTATAATTAAATGTTTAAGTCTTAGAATTACACCCACACTTTAGGGTTGAATCCCTCCAACAAATCCCTTACAGGTTTTCAGCTGTACTACAATTATGGTACAAATATAGGGCTGTCCATGGGGGAGGGGAGTCAAAAAAGTCAAGGTGGCCCTGTATGATCAAGGCCCTGTACCTTTTTCATGAACATGCAGTGAAAATTTAAAAAGAGGGAGCAAGAGCTGTCCAAAGCTGCTGGGCTTGTAAGCTTCTGTGGTCCACAGACTATCCCAATTGTTCTAAATCAGGCATGTCCAACCTTGGCAGCTTAAAGCCTTGGGGACTTCAACTCCCAGAATTCCGCAATCAGCCATGCTGGCTGGGGAATTCTGGGAGTTGAAGTCCACAGCTCTTAAAATTGCCACGGTTGGACACTCCTAGTGTAAATGAAATGAGTTAACAATGCTTTATTAGTGCTTAAATGCAATTCTTCTATTGCTTGCTAACTGAAACTCTGCTTAATATGCAGGCCAAGCAGATCACTGTAGTAATACAATGCATGTAAAAGCAGATGTGCAGGTTTTATATTTTACTTTGCTGGAATGCAAACTTATTTCGAGTGGGCAGCTTTTTCCCCCAACTAAACGCAAGTGCATCCTTGCCCCCCATTCAGCCCAAGAGGCTTAGAACTACAAGGCTGAAATTGGAGGGACATCTTCAGAAACCCAAGCAAGAGGACCAGCAGATGTGTTCTGCTTGTTACCCTTCCTGTTTGTTTAAATGCCTCTTCTGGGCTGCATATCTCATCAGGTTTGCCTTTGTCCTGTAAACTCCTCTTTTTTCTTTAGCTTCTCCATTCTTCCATTCCTGCTTTTATAGGCATTGTATTACTCTACTGACCTTGCCTCCAGATGTTGTGGGTGCTCCAACACTAGAGGTTTTTAAGAAGAGACTGGACAACCATTTGTCTGAAATGGTATAGGGCAGACATGTCAAACACAAGGCCCGGGGGCCGAATCCGGCCCGTGAAGTGGTTTCATGTGGCCCGCGAAGCCATCCTGGAAAAAGTGAGGGAACGGCCCCCACTGCCTTGGCCCTGGCCCAGAGACCCTCCTTCTGCCAGAGACCCTCAGATCCGTCCCACTCCTGCCCAGGCCCCCATAGGCACCCTTGATGCGAATGATGTAGAGCTGGCCATGCCCACCCAGTAGGCCATACGCACTCTAGCCATGCCCACCCAGTAGGCCACGCCCACCCTGGCCACACCCACCCGGCCCCCTGAGGGCAACCACAATGCTGATGCGGCCCTCAATGAAATTGAGTTTGACACCCCTGGTATAGGGTCTCCTGCTTGAGCAGAGGGCTGGATTAGAAGTCCTTCAAGGTCCCTTCCAACTCTGTTATTCTATTACGCCATAGAGAATCCATCCTTCATTGGTTGCGCATTTCTTCCTGTGTCCCCTGCACAGACACACATCTCTTCTGCTACTCTTGTGCACTAGCTCTTCCGCAAATCCAGTGCTTCTTGCCTTTCTTCCCCTCTCCCTTCATTTCAATTTCTCTCTATGGTTAAAAAAAAAATCTTTTTTCCCCTCCCAGGTGCTACTCAATACACCCTCCCGAGCTTATCTTACCATAGCACAGTGGTGGCGAACCTATGGCACGAGTGCCAGAGTCGGCACTCAGAGCCCTCTCTGTTAGCACATGCGCTACAGCCGGCAGCAGCAGGTCCATCATGCCGCCACCGCCGCCCGGAGCAGGCACCCCAACCAGCACAAAGAAGGCAAAGCGGCCAACTAGCAAGCTCAAGTAGAGATGGTAGAGCAGAGGTCACCAACCATTGTCGATTGGTGGACTGGAAGAAAAGGGAGGGGGAAGCATTTTACACGCGTGCGTGCGTGCACGGGGCTGCGAGCATGGACGTGCTGCACATGGGGCGGGTCTAGTGCCTGCGTGATAGTCACTAGCCCTGCCCTGTTCTTGCGTAGTACACTGCCTTGTATCAGCGCCTTGCAGCACGGTGGCCCATTTTTGTGCCCCTGGTTTTTGCATGCCAGAGGCGGCACTCAGAGGCACCTCCCTGCCCCCTCTGAGGGCACCATAATGCTGATGCGCCCTTGGCACTTTGCAATAAATAAGTGGGTTTTGGGTTGCAGTTTGGGTACTCGGTCTCTAAAAGGTTCGCCATCACTGCCATAGCACAATCATGCAACTCCCCATCAACCCAGGAGAGAGGCAAGCTTGTCATAGCATTTAAGTAGTATTCTCACCTCCCCTCCTTCCCCACTCCCTGCATCCCAATACAGTCCGAAGACAGCCTTGAGGCATGTAAAATCTGTTCCGCTTCATCACCCATTAACTTGGAGGGGAAGTTAGAAAAATGGGCCTGACTAAGGGTGTGCTTGGGAAGTGCTGAGAGGTACAGAGATTTCTCCTTCTCCTTCTCCTCGTCCTCCTCCTTGCTCACTAGCCAGCCTCCACCAGGACCATTTCTCCCTCAGTTTTTGCCCTCCCCGTCAGCACTTTCTTCCCTCCCGCTTTCCTTTGATACCTATCACATTCTTTCTATGTTTCAGAGAGCAATCATTAAAACTGTTCAGAAAATCCAGCCCAGCTCTTGAAGTGAGCCCAGTATGGGGCACATGAACTGCTTTTCATAGGACAGGCCTGCGGGATTTGATTCTTTTGTTGGCCTTCAGACCCACCAATGGGAGCCTGGTGCAAAAGAAAATAAAAGAACAGCTTACATTTAGCATTCTAGAATTCTTGGCTCAGTAATCTGTTTTGAAAATCAGAAGGGAGCCGAGTCACATCTCCATTCAATAAAATAAAATAAAATAAACCCATTCTTCCTCACAAGGGCCCTGCCCCCCCTTTTTTTTTAATCTCAGCAGAATAATTTAGGAGGGGTTATTTTTTTGTTGCTATTATTAAGTGATGTAAACCAGAAATGTACTACAAATCATTACCCCATCTACTTTTTACTCATCCCAATAATAGAACACCAAATGACTAAACTCAGCCCTAATGCACTATTTCACACACGGCTGCATGTGCATAGATAGGGAGCCTCCATAGCTACCTTTCCAAGAAAAGGTAGACAGGAGAACCAGTGAGAGCAGATACAGCAAGATGTTGTCTTGATGTCTGCTATGCGGGTAGGGAGACGAATTCTTGCATATTCTTTCCCTCTAGATCCCACTCCAGATCCTACTCAGAACACAGCAATTAGCTGCCGGACATTTTGAGATCAACTGTTAGCAGTTCTGCAGATCCTTAAGATGGCTGAAATGATACAGCACTTTGGGTCGAGTTATGGTTTTAGGAACAGAAACCAAGGATGATAAATTTAACTTGAAGGGATCATATAAGCCATTTAAAGGGAGGTGGTTGATTGAGTAATAACAGATCCCATCTCCCCGTCCCCTGCCCCCACCCTACCCATGTGTCCTTGGTTTTAATGTCTGATTTTAACTTTTTATGTTTTAACTGTATAGGTAACTGTATGGCATCCAGAGTTATCCTATGGTAAAATAGGTGGCCAGTAAATTGTATAAATAAATATGTACTGAGTCTTAATTCAATATGTTGTGGGCCTACCATCTGACTTGAAGCATTGCTTTGGGATCTAGAGTTCATTCCTTGCTCCTTTGGCTATATTTAAATTTCAAGGACAATGTTTTTGTGGAAAAAAACGTTACCGTGCAGGTTTCAGTCACAGAGAAACAGAGGCTATTCAATTCAAAATTTGCAGGTGATGATCATGTGGTGCCACAGACTTGAAATGTGCTTGAAAATGATTGATAATCTGGGTTGGGTGGTCATAATCAGCAGTAATTTATTTCATGTCCTGTTCTCAGCCCTCAAAACTGTGAGTCAAACAAATAAGACCTGTTTAAACTCGCAAAGAACCGAGGACTTTTGTTCACTAATTAAACAGTGGAACAAAACTTGGGATGTTGGGATTACTTCTTTTTCTCTCGCGCGCGGCAGAGGGACTTTTGGTGATACTCATTTAGCGATTTGTGAAACGGGTTGCCTGGTTTGTATAAATCTCAAGATTGCTTCTCGGCAATGACTCAAAGGGATCCAGCAGAAAAGCAGAGGAGAAGGAGAGAAAGAAAGGAGCCCCACTGCTGCTAAATGTGTGCAGGGGAGATTATATGGGAAAAGTGTATGGAATAGTTTAAGAGCCTTTTGTCTAATAGACACATTGACCTTTCTCTGCAGACATGCACCACAAAAGGACCCCTCCCTTCCCCGGAGGCCCCTGAGCCATCTTTTCTTATTGCTTGGGCTTTGGATGAAAGGTATTTGCATGGGAGACAAAAGCTTCCAGTCAATTGCTTTATTTCACCTACAGGGCAAGAATCAATAGCAATGGACTTCTTTTAGTCAGGTAATGCCTCCACCCTTATTTCCCCCTAAGTGAAAAGGGTGTTCCTTTAAAACAAGAAAAGAATGTGAACAAGAACCAATTGGAAGTAAGGGGAAAATTTGAAGAACAAGTTATCTCTTTCAACTCTAATCTGTTCAATCTCACAGCCCAAGAACACAATTCTACCCATCAGTTAAATTTAGTCCTGCCAAGTAGTAGTAATAATAATAATAAAAAAAAAAAACTTTGCATAAACCATCTCCATTTTAATTGCCTTGTACCTCCTATAGTCCAGTGGAACCTTATTTAAATAGAGTTAATTTTGGCATTTGGAAGCGGCTTGAAGAAATACTTTGACCGAAACCACTGAAATCAAAGCAATGTTATTTAACATCTGCACAGATCGGGTTTCCCCAAGTCTAAATTCAGCTCCACTCAAGTGAATTCAAATAATCTGAAATAAAACCAATCCCAAAGACTGTTGCTAAAATATGAGGTGACTCATATTGGGCGAATGGAAATTATCTGAATGAGTAACACTACAGGACTCGATAAGTCACACAAAAATATTTGTTATTGTGATATCCTGTTTTTATCTGTTCTTCTCATTTTCAGATATTAAATCTTTGGACTTCAAATATTTTGTGGCTGGCCAAAGACTCCCTAATAAGTCTGGGCATTTTCTGAGTCTTCACTGCAACAATGGAAATGTTCTGATGAAAATCTTCAAAATGAAAATAGCTTCTCCATGACCAGTAATACAATTGTCTAATCTTCAGAGGGTTTTTTCCCCTTTATATATTTATTCCATTCCCCCCCCCCCTAGCTTCACAGATAACATTTCTTCTCATTTGGGCTACATGAGTTGGAGCACTGTCAGAATCATCTCCAAGCAAGGCCAGTCCTACTCTTAGCTGAAAACAAGCAGCGACTTCAGCCAAGGCACTAGAATAAGACAGCAGTTAATTGGGGTGAGGCCATCTTCAGATGCCATCCTGATTTGTCACCCAAAACACCTCACTGCATCTGTGAGGGGATTCTGTGCAGCAGCTTGATACACTCAACACTGCTACCAGGAAGAGTGATCAAGAAGAACCATATGGTACGAAGAAGCAAAAGAAGAATGATTATTTAGTTTTGGAGCAGACAATCTGTCCTCGGCACTCAGCGGTCCCTGTGGTAGGTCTTCCACAGGATGGAAATTCAAATAATGGAAGTTGCCCAGTTAGGAGTTCTCTAAGGGGAAGAAAAAGAGGGAAATTCGAACAAAGGAAAAAGAAAATAAATAGTGCTTTTGAGTACCTATCTGGTCCATTTGAGTAAAGCAAGATGGGACAGGAAGCAAAGGAGATAGTGTTGTTTTTTTTAAAAAAAATCTGAATTTAATTAATTATGGTCTGCCTGCTGTTCTGAGTCATTACAAGTAAGACTTACTTCTGAGTAGACATATGTTGAAAATCTTGTTGGAAGAGAAAATAAAAAGGAAAAATGCCATGTGTTTCTTTTCCCTATCTTGTTCACTCATTATGCTAGGCAATAAGGTGGCTTGTTTGCTTTTCACACTGTGTGATTCCATCATTAAGGTTTGTTTAAAAATCCATGGTTTAAAAATCTGGCTTAGTGTTACGTATGAACCAGGCCAATTTATTTTCTCTCACTAGAGAAAAGGATAAGAGGGGATGTGCTGAATGCAAGGAGGAAATAACATTTTCCTGGGTCTTCTTTTTACAGTGCCAAACAAAACAAAACAATCTGAATAGGGTTAGGAAAGAACTGTGTCTATTGCACTCAGGTCTACAAGCCTGGGCTTCATGCCTTCAGATTTTGGCTGCTACCAGCAAAGAGAACTGATCCATAAAAGTTGTCCATCTCTCCCGAAAATAAAGGAGACTAGGAAGAGAAAAAACAAATTTTTTTTTAGGAAGAAAGTGTAGAGGTAGGTTTTAAAACCAGCAGATATTGTTCTGGGAAATGTTGATATATGCATTGCAGAACTTAAAGGTAAAGGTAAAGGTTCCCCCGCACATGCGTGCTAGTCGTTTCCGACTCTAGGGGCCGGTGCTCATCTCCGTTTCAAAGCCAAAGAGCCAGCGCTTGTCCGAGGACGTCTCCGCGGTCATGTGGCCGGCATGACTAGACGCCAAAGGCGCACGGAACGCTGTTACCTTCCCACCGTAGTGGTCCCTATTTTTCTACTTGCATTTTTATGTGCTTTCATACTGCTAGGTTGGCAGAAGCTGGGACGAGTAACAGGTGCTCACCCTGCTACACGGCACTCGGGATTCGACCCGCCAAACTGCCGACCATGAAAAATGTAGATTGTATATAGGTAATAATCAACTTACAATCATTTATTTAGTGATTGTTTGAAGTTACAACAGTATTGGGGGAAAAATGATGTCAAGCTATGAACCCTACTGTCTTTAGTTGGGTTAAATTGGGCTTCTCAGCCAGAGGTAGACAAATGATTTATCACCGTTTTCACACTTATGACTGTTGCAGCATCTCCAGGGACATGTGATCAAAATTCAAACACTTGGCAACTGGCATGTATTTGTGACGGTTAATGTCCCAGGGTCATGTGATCACCTTTTGCGACCCTCTGACAAGCAAAGTCAATGATAACCTTTATTGTCATTTTACTGTGAGCATATTGGCACACATTAAAAATGAAATTTAGTTGCTTGCTCTCAAAAGTGTACACATACATAACACACATGTAAACATGCTATATACAACATATGTATAAACCTTCACCTTTATGGGGAAGCCATATTCTCTTAACAACCATGTTACTAACTTAACAACTGCAGTGATTCACTTAACAAATGTGGCAAGAAATGGGGAAAAACTCCCTCAACTGTCTTGCTTAGCAACAGAAACTTAGGGCTCGGTCGTGCTTCTCAGTCAAGGACTATGTATATATAGCATGAGTCTTTGATTGCATAAGGATGAGGTAGCAATGTTAAAGATATCCTACATCCTACAGTACAGGGTAAGGAATGCCCAAAGGACTTAAGGTCTTCTTCTCTAGTTTTTACTCCTTCGGTGGAATTATATCAGATTCAAGCCAGCAGTACAACAAATTGTGCACTTTACAATGTCCAGACGAAGTAATTCATATCCAAAGTACAATCAGCTTGACTCTTCTCTCATTGCTTTAGCAACAACTTACCATCAGTTGGTTTACAAATGGCTTGATAGCCATGCTCTGATTATCATCAGACAGCATGTATTAGTCAAGAATAAATCCTAAATGACAGCAAGGAGGCGTAAATGAAGCAATCAAGCCCAACACACTTCCCTGCCTAAGAAGGAGTAACACATGGCTTCACCATGACTAAGGAGATTAATGCTCAATGCCAACCCAGTTATTTTATCATTTGAGATAGGCAGAGCATCTTGAGTTCCATTACCCTTCCTTGGAATTAAAAGAAAGGAACTTCTACTTATCTCTGGTCTTTTACTGATATCTAAAATCTGTTCCATGAGATAGGCCTCCCCTAGATGGCCTGCAAAATTCTAGACAACCAGAAGATGGAAACAAAATGGCAGTTTTCTGTAGCCATTTGCCGCCACCTAGTGGTAATTTGCATGTCTGCAGCCAATACCCTCAGCCCTCTCTGATGTACAGGTAGTCTTTGAGTTACCATCACCATTGAACCCCAAATTTCTGTTGCTAAGTGAAACATTTGTTAAGTGAGTTTGCTCCACTTTACGACTTTTCTTGCCATGGTTGTTAAGTGAATCACTGCAGTTGTTAAGTTAGTCACATGGTTGTTAAGTGAATCTGGTTTCCTCATTGACTTTGCTTATCAGAAGGTCACAAAAGGGGATCACATGATCCAGGGATGCTTCAACCTTCATAAATTCAAGTCAGATGCCAAGCATTCTGAATGTAAATCACGTGACCATGGGAATGCCACAATGATCATAATCATAAGTGTGAAAAATGGTCATAAGTCACCTTTTTCAGTGCCGTTGAGGGCTACCTGTAGTCAACTCATTCTGTTGAAAGATCTTCAAAATCACCATGAGTTTCTTGGAGAAACTCTCCTCAGAGAATGAAGTTCTGAAGCCAGAACTTCATGGTCCCATCCTATTTAACCCAGCAAAGCCATTGAGATCCCACTGAGCTCTAAGCAATGTCAGGGTTTTCAGCTGGCAGAAAGCAATACAAGGGCTGTCTTGTGAGTGTCAGAGAATGGTATAGAGCGCTTACTTGCAGAAAAGGTCTCCGTGAATACAGTGGAACACAACAGGGGCAAACATTTGTGTGAAAGTTAGCCCTTATTGCTAGTCAATGATGGTTACAGGTGGGGCTAAGGAAAGCTTTGAAGACCTGAGCGTGTGTCTTCAAAAAGTGTTTTCAGCAGGAACAATATCTAGTATTGGCCTTAGTACTATGTGTTTGCAACATGATTGCCCAGGAGCTGTCTTTTAGAATTTTTTCTGTCTCTGAATTCTTGGGCCAAATTTCTTTTGACTCTGACATAGTTTTGTTTTTCAAAGTCTTTGTTCATCTCTGGATTTCTTCCGCTGTTGTCTCTCACCAACTTTTAAAGCTGATTTATTATTCCTGAGGCATAATCTGTCCATCGCTATAATTTCTCTTGCTTTTTGGTGACCTGAGTGACTCCCCCCTCCCCCCCAAATATGACAAGTAGGAGTAAAGGAAAGACAAGTCATCTGAATGTGAGTGTCAGAACTTGCTGGCTTTTTCAGGATGCTCAGACTACAGGTTGCAGCTGTTTTATCTACACCTCCTGCCAAAAGGGGATTTCACTTTCTTATAGAGAAAGTGAAATGGATAAGGAAAACCAAGCTGGTGGTTGGAGGAAGAAGTACTGCAGTTGTAACTTTGGGCCAGTTATCCCCAGCAATAAATATTTTTGATCCCTTCCAGAATGTGTCTGTCCACAGCTGGTAATTATTTTTCCTTGTCTCTCCCACACATTTGGCTCCAAGGTCAACACTGTTAAGCTCTCACTCTACCCATACCAAACAGAAAACTTTATTACCAGAGTGAGTGAGTTCGTGAGCTTTTGTCTCAGTTTATTCGTTTGTTTAAAATTATTGCATTGTCTTTGCAGCTCTGTCTCACCCTGCCCAGCACCATCTGGCATAAGAAAGATCTAAGAATAGCCTTACAGAATAAGGCCAGGGTCCACCTTAATCCAACATTGTTTTGCACAAAAGCCAATCAGATGCCTCAGCGAGGTTTAGAGCAGCAAGGTCTGGGACAAGCCCCAATGAGGCCAAAATAACCACAGATGCACACTGCTTTCATGATGAGAATGCCACCCTGTTGTACTGGTGTCCCATCATCTAAGGCATGTTAGATGTGTGTTAATCTGCAGTGTGTGTGCCCTAATAGCAGGGCATACACAATTCAACATTTGCCTCCCTTTGATGTCCTTGTGGAAACCAGTGGCTGCAAGCAGGAGCAGAACCATACATTTCTTCCACTATTGTTCTTCATAGTTGGTTTTTTGGGAGGTATGCTGCTCCCACTAGGAAGTAATATTAGAAGCCAACATGCTGTAAATGACCATCAAGAACCTTTGTATCAACTTCTGCTGTGAGCAGATATTGCTGTTGTCCCTTTAACAAAGGGCCTGGTTATTAAACTCAAATGATCACACCTTGAAAAACCTCTGGGCCTACACTGCCTGCTGCACAACCTGAACCAAGGGTGACTTGGTTGTGGACTTCAACTGGCTCAGGAATTCTGGGAGTTGAAGTCTGCAGGTCGTAAAGTTGTCAAAGTTGCCCACCCCCTGCCCTAAACAATACCTTCTCCAAATGCTGGTCTGTGAGCAATTATAGGTGCAGTTCAATGAGTTCATGTGAGAAACCAAATCTCTCTGGTCTAGTGTTACATATGAGAAATAATAATTCTATACAGGTAATCCTCACTTATAATCATTTGTTTAGCAAGCTTTGAAGTTACAACAGCATTGGGGGAAAAAGTGACTTACGACTGGTCCCTGCCCTTATAAACCCTCTCAGCATCCTTCTAGTCCAGGGGTAGACAACCTTGGCTCTTTTATGACTCGTGGACTTCAATTCCCAGAATTCCTGAGCCAGCCGTGCTGAGGGGAAAGGGAGAGGTTTCCATGCTGAGCCATGCTGGCTCAGGAATTCTGGGAGTTGAAGTCCACAAGTCATAAAAGAGCCAAGGTTGCCTACCCTTGCTCTAGTCACATAATCCAAATTTGGGCACTTGGCAACCAGCATGTATTTACAATGGCTGCAGCATCCTGAGATCATGTGATCAGCATTTGCAACCTTCCTGGCTGGTTTCCAACAAGCAAAGTCAATGGGGTAAGCTAGATTTGCTTGTGATTTACTTAGCAACTGCAGTGATTCACTTAACAATCATGGTTAAAAAAAGGTAGTAAAGTTAGGCACAAATCACCTCATTTAGCAATGAAAATTCTGGTCCCAAATACTTCATAAGTCGAAGACTATCTGTAGTCCTTTGGAATGTCATAGCATCAAAGAGAGAAGTTGTTGATTGAGTTAGAACAGGGGTGTCAAACTCAATTTCATTGAGGGCCGCATCAGCATTGGGGTTGCCCTCAGGGGGCCGTGTGGGTGTGCCCTGGGAGGGTGTGGCCTACTGGGTGGGCGTGGCTAGAGTTTGTATGGCCTACTGGGTGGGCAGGGCCAGCTCTACATCGTTGGCATCAAGGGTGCCTATGGGGGCCTGGGCAGGAGTGGGACAGATCTGAGGGTCTCTGGCAGGAGGAGGGTCTCTGGGCCAGGGCCAAGGCAGTGGGGGCCATTCCCTCACTGTTTCCAGGATGGCTTCGCAGGCCGCATGAAACCACTTCGCGGGCCGGATCTGGCCCCCGGGCCTTGTGTTTGACATGTCTGAGTTAGAAGAATCAGGAATTGGATGAAACCAAGCTGGCACTTGGCTTCATCAGAATTACTAGCAGATTAGTAACTTTAGTAACTAGCAGATTAGGACCTTTCCAACTTGAGATCCAAATGCTGCATATCCGTATACTTTACAGTGAATGTCAAGTGGACAGTGATTACAGATTAATGGAATCTTAAGTCTGATACTTACATGCATCAAAGATCACAGTACATGCCACAATATTATTCTTCTGCACAAACCTAAACCTAGGAATGCAAGATGCCAGACATGCAAAAACAAGCAAAGTTTTTTTCCAAAGGTGTTTTTTTTAAATTAGGCTTTTAGAATCCATAAGACATTAAGCAAAGTTCTTGAAGTTATTGGGCTAAAACAAAATGCTCTGACATTCTGCAGGTATGTTAGAACTGCAACTGGCAGCATTTCCAGCTGACATGCCCCAGCATATCTGGTGGATAGCAAATTGTGGAAGGCTGGGTTAAACATTCAATATTCTCTTACTATAGAAACTGAAACCCCAGATCAGCATACAACAACAAAGCAAATCCTAAAAAAAGAAGACAAGAATCTACTTCATCTGGTCATGAAAAGCAGAAACAGTTAAACAATGCCAGTGGAATCTGATCATGTTGTTCTTCTTTGTACTTTGTACTTCCATGCAGCTGGAAATTGCCTAGATAAATAGCCACAGGAAAGGATGCTTAACAGTGCCCAGAAAGTGCTTGAAAGATTGCTTAGATTCTGAAAAAAAGTATTCTTAGGGATGCTTCACAGATGCCTATGTATTATCTGATATCATCTCATCACTCAGTGACTGTCAGATGATTGGGTAGCTGACTATTTAAAGAAGTGAAGTCAGGTAATATGAAAGCACTTTGGGCCTGAAGTTTGATCTGTGATGCCTGCTTTATATTTGTGGGTCATCACTCCATTTTTCGGTTATTGAGTGATGAATCAGTATGTATGGACTCATCTTGAGAAGAAGACCGCGGGGATCATTGTGCTTATCTCACACTTAGATCACAGATATATTACTTTAGAGGAGGGCTGAGGTCAGCTTACTCTCATTTACTGATACTTCACCTGAAGATTTCTAAGTAATGGTTTTCTAGAAAATTCCACGGGAAGAGAAAAGGAGCCACACTGGATCCAACCAAAGACTTGTTGCCTGGTGTTCTGTTCCCTGAGTTGCTAAGCAGATACCTGTCATAAGTTCTAATGGAAGGAAAATAACTCCCTTCTGTCCATCTCTTGAGTGACACGGATTTGGAGACGTGTTGCCTGTGATCCAGAGGTCGGAGATAGCCATCATGTCTACTAACCATTGATAAATATCCTCCATAAATTTCTCTCATCCCCTTTTAAAGCCATCCCTTCTGGCAATAAATTCCATACTTTAAGTGAAGCATATTTCTTTTGTCTGTTTTGTATCTCCCACCATTCAGATTTCAGTATTATGAGGGAAAGACATCTTCTCTACATTCCTTTCATTTACAATACCCTGTATCATTTTATGAACTTAGAACATAACTTCATTTATTTATTTATTTATTATTTGCTCCATAAAATGCACAAACATTTATTTCCTCAGACAAAAGATGCTCCATTCTCCTAAAAAATTTGTTGGTTTTTTTTAGGAGATTGTTAGTTTTTAGTACCTTTATACTGTCTGCAGATGGGGCAAACAGAAGGCTATATAATACAGGTGGTCCTCAACTTCCAACCACAACTGAGTTCAACATTTCCATTGCTAAGTGAGAAATTTGTTAAGTGAATTTTGCCCCATTTTACAAACTTTCTTGCCACATTTCTTAAGTGAATCACTGCAATTGTTAAGTTAGTATCACAGTCGTGAAGTGTATCTGGCTTCCCCATTGACCTTGCTGGTCAGAAGGTCGCAAAAGGGGATCACATGACCCCGGGGATACTGCAACTGTCATAAATACCTGCCAGTTGCCAAGTGTCTGAATTTTGGTCATGTGACCATGAGGATGCTGCAACAGTCGCATGTGTGAAAACAGTCATAAGTCACTGTTTTCAGTGCCCTTGTATCTTCAAATGGTCACTAAATGAATGGTTGTAAGTCGAGGACTACCTGTATACAGCCAGCACTTTTACACAATGTCTCCAATGTATGTACCAACATTCCCTGAAATAATTTCTCCTGTTTTAAAACATAAACTAACAAATGGCTGTGAGTCAAGGACTACCTGTACCCTAATGCTCACACCTTAAATATATATCAAAGCATGATATTTAGCAGATTTAGTTTTGATTCTTTCCCTATTGATTCCTAACCACCAAAGTTGTCCTTGTTTCATAGCCAACATAAAGCTAGCCTATATCATCCTGCTGTAGAACAGAAGTCCCCAAACACTTTAGCTCATCGGTCCCTTCATGAAGTTTCAGATTATTTATAAACCCCCAAACATTTATTATATGAAAACATTTTAATAAATACGATTAACTAATGGTACCATGAATAATGATAACGGCAACATAAAGCACTTGGATAATCTGATCAACCTTTGGGGTTGATATTGACCACTTTGGAGAACCCTGATCTAGAATATGCTTTCCAGAGGCCCAGGTGGCAAGCACCCTTCTTGCTTTCTGCAAGGCAGTGATAACATGCTGGCTCCTGTAGTTTTTGCTTGAATTGAACCAACTAACTGTGAGCATTCCATCTGTGGGTGTTTGGTTTTTGTTGTTTGGCTTGTTCATTTTTTCAATTTTATTGTTTTATTCTCTTGCTTTGTTGTATACCACCCAGAATCTCATAACTAAAGCGGTGTTTACAAATACTATAAATCAACCAACAAATGACTTGCTGTTTTATAGCTGCAAAGATGGGACAGAGGTGAAGGGCAGGTGGGGGGGGGAATTCTCTTCTGCAGTGAGAAAACTAGGAAGAAAATGTGGATGCATAATGATATTTAAATATTTGTGTAAGTCTGAGGTCCCCACCATGGCATGCATGAATAGCATCTGCTTGCCAATAGCCCCCTTGATACCCACTAGGCTCTTTGTCTTATATGAGTATTTTTTTTCATGCCTAGGAAACTCTTTTAATTAAAAAATAAACTATTAGGCAGCTGGAAAGTTGCAAACCACTCCATCTTCAATATTATTTTTAGTCACTAGAAGACCTTGGTTTCCAGGAAAATCCCATGGACATCTTTAGTAAATAAACTGTACTTGTAGCCCATGACTTTCTTTGGAAGGATGCTCCCTGCCCAGACAAAAAAAGAGATAGAGAGAGTAAGATAAGCTGGAAGTGAGAGAGGGATCATCTGAAAAAGCAAGAGACTGGTGATGAATAAGCTGCCATATTGAGTATGAAAAACTCCAGGTGACCAGTAGAAGGCAGTAAAGAGTAGTTTTTTTCTGAATGCAACTGCATCTGCATCCAGTGGTCATCTAGAATTTTGCAACTCAGTGCTGGTAACAGTAAGGATAGGCAGTCTTTGCTTTCTGCTAAATTAATGCTTCCTCACTGTTCATAAGCACAACAGGCAATCTTAATAAACAGGCAAGCTTTTCCTCCAAAACAACTATTGGTCCAATGGCCATATCATGTTCTTAGAATTCCCAACACATTCATTATTCCAAAAGTGAACACACACCCCGCCCCAAATTCCTGGGTCCAGGAATGGACACACATAAGGAAAAAATGACTTTGTAGGATGCTACTAGTCCCAAATGCTGCAATAATTAATTCTGAAGTAATAATAATAATAATTAAAATTATTAAGAATCGGGCATCATGGAATAAAATCCACTTTCATCACTTGCTAAAATATCTTCAAATTCTACTCATTTTAATCCCCCAAAGGGTTTGGCTATGCCCTCAATAGCCAGCAGAGATGTGGGAGAAGCCATGGTGCTATTCAACATTTAAAGGCTTTCAATTATTTTAATTCACTAGAAAGTCACTCCAGAGAATTCCTGCCACCATGAAATATGCGATAAGTAAAATTCTTCTTTGGAGTTATGCAATTACGCTGTTTACCCAGTTTTAAATTTAATTTTAATATCAATTATCTCTGCATCTCAAATACTGCAGGGATGGGAGGCTAATGGTGGCTTCTCAGCACTTTTGCTGGACTGTCAAAATGCTGGGTCAGATTTTACCTCCAACCACCTTCTCTGTCCTATTCAGTTTATTCCTTTAATTCCAAGAGAGGGATATTAGCTACTCAGAACTATCTGTTTTGCTTAAATCTTGCCTGTCCCTTAGGCCAGCTTTTCCCAATCAGTGCCCTTTAAAAGTACTATTACCTCCAAACTTGCGAAGCCCATAATCTGATGTCATCAAGGGCAGTGGGGAAAGCTTCCTGATGAAATGGATGGAATAAATCAAGTAAAATATATGTTCTGATAAAATGAAAAGCTTTGGACATTTCTGAAAGCACTGGGGAGAGAACCTAAGTGCAATGTGGGCTTCAAAATGAGCAGATCTCTGAAAGGCTAGATCCTACATTAAACCTCTTTCAATCTTCCATGCAGAAAAGATCCTTGTGGAGAATTATCATTTCTTGTGAACAGAACAGATTAATAGAGCTGGAAGGGACCTCGGAGGCTTTCTAGCCCTACCCTCTGCTCAGTCAGGAGACCCCATACCATTCCAGACAAGTGGCTGTCCAGTCTCTTCTTGAAAGCCTCCAATGATGAAACACCCACCACGTTGCTCTCGCAGTTAGCAATTTTTTCCTTAAAAATTTCATAGTAAGAAGCGTTAGATATCTCTCTAGTCTTGATTTGCTGCTGGAGAAGTAACGAGGGAAAACAAGTTGTGAGCTAGCTTGGTCTGCGAATGAAGGGAAGGTGCTTATTATCCCTTTGCATATGCATTTCTTTCAAATTCTAACTAAAGGACCGCCCTTCAAAGTACTGCGAAGTAGAATGTGTTAATAGCTTTTGGCAACTGATTTTCCGGTGACAACAAAAAGCAGCAAATGGTGGCTTGTTTAATATATTGCTGTTGTATATTTTTTACGGCTGAGGGAAAAGTACCATTTGTTGGTCAACTCAAGCCATAAAATATCTTACAGGTGCTAACTGTCAACTTGTCCAAAGTAGGTTTAACTTGCCTGGAGAAAAATAAGCCAAGAATGGTTTAGGATGTTTGCGAGGGAGAGTAAGTAGATACGGGGTCGATTATACACTTGCCAATATTTTCCTGCATATTTCTACTCTTTTTCCCAGGTTGTTCATCTCTAAATTCTACCAGAAATTTGCTGGAGGAAAAGAAAGTGAGCATGTCCCCAGGGGGGGTTGGAGGAGAAAACATTGGCAAGAAAAAGCTACAGATAGGAGTTAATGCTCACTCCAGGCTATTAGATCTCTCCTGCAAATGTCTCCCTTCCTACACTCTGATTACCATTATTTGATTCTTAATGTATAGTTTAGCATTTATCATTATTTGACTGTTAATGTATAGCTTATCATTAGGGAAATGAAATATGGAAAATGAAACTAGATGTATGAATCAAGCCTCCGACAAATAGGGTGGAAACAGCCTTCAACCCTTATATGACATTCTATATTCAGGGACACCTGTTCGTTTTGGCCACAAAACCTAAGCTGCTGGGCCTGGATCAATTAGTCATGGGACTTTTCCCCAGGTGTACTTGAACATGGTATGGATGTGCCGCAGCTGCCTCCATCTCATTCCTAGGCCACACTTTTACCATGGATGCAATCTGAGGCGTTTCACTGTTGAAGTCAGGTTGTATCACCCCACACCCCCAACATCTGTTGGTCACTTTAGATTACCATGGGCAAATCTCGCATGCCTCCAGTCTTTGGAAATTATGTTCTAGAACTGTGATGGCAAACGTTTTGGATTTGACATGTCAAAAATTCAGAAAGTGTCTATCTTGATTCTGCTAGCATATCACTTCCTCACACACACCCTTCCCAGGAACAAAAGAAAAGTAATTCTTTATATATTCACTTTTTAAAATAAAAAATACAGTCCAATCGTGCATGTGATCCCCAGGATCTGCTGCATGCTGCTTACCTTCAAGAGGTCTCTTTCTGTTAACCGGCCCTTGTGGCCTACCCAAGCCAGCTCCAGGTCACAGGAGGCTTTCATTTTTGAAGCAGCTTCAGAGAATGCTGTTCTGTGGCCTTTGCAGCCTCTGAAAACAGTGCAAAACAAAAACACAAGCCATTTTCACACAATTTTTCTGAGGCCACATGAAAGCATGTTCCTCTCCTATGACTTCTAGAGGCTGCACAAGTGTGTTCTTGCACAGCCTTGTCTATCTCTGAACATAACTTTGAGAATGGGGCGTGTTTTCCAAATGATAGTGATGATGATAGTGCATGTTAGTGTGTTACCAAAAACATTGTGGCATGTCATCTTTGACACTTATGTCATAGATTTGCCATCATTGTTCTAAGACCATTCTGCTTGGTGTAGGCCAGGGGTAGGCAACCTCAGGAATTCTGGGAGTTGAAGTCCACGAGTCATAAAAGAACCAAGGTTGCCTACCCCCAGTGTAGGCAAACAGCTCAGTTCTTTCAAACCAGGCTACTCGACTGTAACAACCAGGTGTAAATCCCAACTTGGAGATACGAATGATCCTGAACAGCAGATCTCTGGAGATAGAAATAGGGGGAGGGTGGATTGCAGGGTGAAACAGCAGAAACAGGTCTTCCTTGCTTCAAGTTGCAACCTTCAGCCGTTTTTCAGATGTTCAGCTGTTTTTCAGCCCCTGTTGAACATGGGCTTGCCACCCTTGCAGGAAAATGCTAAACCCCAAATGCTGTTAAAAACAAACTAGCAAACAGGCATCATGTGTACGTGTGATAGACTCTGAGAAGTAAAATGGAAGAGAGCTTTCCCAGTCCCTGGAGCACAGCGCTCAGCTGGGTAACTTTTAAAGATGGCATCAATGTTTTGTTTTCTGAAAGAGTGGTAAACCCATGTTCGAAAGCAAACTGAATATGAAGGCATCCTTCTTTCAGAAGATCACTAAACCCTGGTTTAAAATTAGTGCTCCAAACAGCTGACAGGCTTGGGGTGGGGGGCTGAGAGGAGAAGCAGGTCTCTCTTTCTTCACCATACATCCACACACACTCCCATATCTGGTAGCTGTTTTCTAGACTGCATGACAGATCTTGACAGATTGGCTTTCCCCATTTCCATTGCATCAGGGCTTTGGTGGGTAAAAAGTGGGCGAAAAGTCAATTTCCCCCTTTTCCCACTACCCCTCCTAACTGTGTTTGGGCAATCATGGGCTGGCCTTCACCAGCAGTGCCTCTTCTGTTTTCCCAGGCAGCCTTCACCATCCCCCAAATCAGCTGCCTCAGCATCACATCTTGACAAATGGCTCCAGCTATCTTTCAAAACTCATTTCCTCTCCAGACCACATTAAAGAGCCTGATTGGTGGGCATTTCCTGCTGGCTGGTGATCACGGGAAAGAGAGAGAAATAAAGCTGGTGGAATCCATCCGTCTGTTTTCTTAATTTGACCTGTACAGAACAAACAGAATACTTCCATTTGGTATCACAATCAGAGGGTAGAGATTGGCAGTTGGGGTGGGAGCATATTTTACACTAGTATCACTTTTTTGCCACTTCAAGGATGGATGAGTAGCATTTTAACTTGATTGTAGGGAGTAAACCAATGGTCTCCCCCCACCCCTACAAGACAGGGTCATTTGTGCAGACATAATTATTGCCCATCTGGAAGAAATAAGAAATTCCTTATTCCCCATTCCAGGGAAAAGGGAAATAAAAATTGGACATTTGTCTGAAATGTTATACTGTAGTATCTCCTGCCTGAGCAGGGTAGTGGACTAGAAGATCTCTAAGGTCCCTCCAACTCTGTTATTCTGTTAAATATTTCACCTGCTTTCTTTCTATTCTTCATCTCCTTATTTATCATTTCCCTGCTTATATGCAGAAAAAAAATCCAGCAATTATTATAAGGGAAATGTGCAAAGCCCATCAAGCTACCTTTCCCTTGGAAGGACCTGAAGCAGTTTATTTATTTAATTCAATTATTTTTAATCCTGCCTTTATATTTTCTATAACTCAAGCCAGTGCACATAACTTACTCTTTCTTCCTCCTGTCTTCCACAACAAGCATGTATGGTGAATTGGGCTGAAAGAGAGTGACTTGCAAATGTGGAAGCAGACACATGAAAGCAATAGGGATCTTCCTTCCTTCCTTCCTTCCTTCCTTCCTTCCTTCCTTCCTTCCTTCCTTCCTTCCTTCCTTCTTTCTTTTCTCTTTTCTTTTCTTTTCTTTCTCTTGTATATATATGGTGAGCTAAATAGTGGGATTGCAGAGTTCCAGGGCTGCTTTCAAATAGATGGGATCCTCATATGCACGTGCCAGAGACAAAACTGATTACAAAATAAGGTGTTGAAAGATCAGTTGACTTAATAAGAGGCCTCCTGCTTTGAAGAACTTTTTGTCTCTTTCTATAACAGCAGCAGCAGCATTGTCACCATTAACCTTATACTTAGCCATAACAATGAATGAACTTATAAGTGCCAGATAAAATAGGCCGTTATTTATTTACAAAGTCCTAGTGAAGGGACATTTAAGAGACAACAACTTGCTTAAAAAAAACAGTTAATTAGCTTCTTAGCCAAATTCTCTTCCATATGTGTTAGGACTACAAAACTCATAGGGAACTTTGGGAGTTATGCCATCTCAGACATCTGGAAGACACCACATTTCAAAAAGCAAAATTAGTACATGAGGTCTGTCTTGAGAAGGAGACTTCCCAAGTTGCAATTAACATGATTATCTATGCTGCATATGAAGTCATAAAAACAGCCTGTCTCTCTGGCTTCAGTCACTCAGAGCTTTTTGCTCACTGGAACTTTAATAACCACAAGAAATACATTTGCCGTATGACTGTGGCCAGCTTGTGGTCTTGACTGATTGGCTTGACCTGTAGTTGACTGCAGGGACCGGACTGGATGACCTGTGCTTTTGACTTGCTGTACGATTTCTGGTAAGGCTGCCTGCTCTGACTCTTTGCTGGTCCCACCCTCCTGGAATGAGCCAGCTGGCTTAGCCAGCAATATGTTTCCAATTGCCTCCTCCTTAATCTCTGAAATCCAAACCATGTGTTATCTGCTCACCTGCAACTCATCAGGCCCAAACTACTGAATAAATGTGTCCCATGCCTCTGTGCTCCTACCGCCCCACCCCAATGCTGGCTCAGCCCTTTCCTCCCCCCCCCCCTTGGTCTTCACCGTGTGTGCCAGGCATTGGCAGCTCCCAAAAGGCATGGAAAGCACCGTAGCATTCTGCTTGGCAAGGCTTCCCTAAAAGGCAGCTCTAAGAAAGGGCCTGGAGGAAACCCAGCTACCTTCCAAGGGAAGCAGAAGACCCAGCCTTCCATTCCAAGGAGCTGCCTCCGCAGGAGAAATGTTTCCAGCAACCTCTTCAGCAGGGGTGGCTCATGGGAGAATTGGCCCCAAGGATGATTGCTAATCATGCAGGATTTTTGTCTGACCAATAAAACTGCAGGGCGTGAGGTAACTAGTGCTGAAATTTGAAAAGCCAGCAGGCTCAAGTGCGGGGCAGATTCCATTCTTAACATATTCCAGATTCTGCCCTGACTCATTTCCGCCACCCCCATCCGTGGGGAAGTCAGGCTTTTTTCTTTCTTTTTTTTTTAAATCAAAATGGAACAATCTCAGCCAGTAAGCATAGGCAGGACGACTCAGATTCCCACTAGTACTTGGAACATACAAAATAGGGGAAGTCACAAGCTCAATTCTGGTGAGCCAGATCCTTCATTCTCCACACATGGTACTTCCAAGAGTTTGTCTTAGCAGCCATTCTCCAAGAACTTGGACTTGAATTTGTTCAGCAATACAGAGGTTGAACCCAGGACTTTCAGCATGGAGAAAGAGGCCCTCTTTTCTTCTCCCTTGTGGTTTCAGCTGCAATGAATGGTGCATGACTCCCGCAATCCACTTTGGGAAGCTTTGCTGTGAAGGCTGCCTGTGCACCAAAAAACCCTGGTTTGGTGAGAGGGGACAAAGACCAACAAAGCGTTGTGGTTAAAGTAGTGGCCAGGGGAGACCCATTCAAGTCTCATTAGTCTAAAAAGGTTCACTGGATGACTTAAGGCCAGCCACTGTTTTTCTGTCTAACCTGCCTCATAGAGTTGTTGTGGAGATGAAATAAGAGAGTCCTTTCCATATACAGTCTTAAAGTCCCAGAGGAAAAACAAGATTGGAATGCAATATTAAGATGATAAGATGATAAGGTATTTGGCACCAGCTGAACACAAATAGCTATATACTTCATTATACAAAAAAAGATCAGGCATATTGATTTTGGTTATAAGGCAGAAATATGAAAATGTGGCTCAATGCTATTTTTAAAATTTACCACCTGACTCCGGTAATGACAGAGGAATCTCCAGACAAATTCCGAAGTAGCAGCAAATATGTCCAAAAGGAAGACTGATGGTTTGCGTAAATAGGTAAACAACACACAAAGGAACTCAGCTGGTGGCTGTGGCCATAACTTAGGGTTGCCTTCCACCTATGGCCTCTAATCTGCATGTGCTTTGTATTCAACCCCTCTCTGATTGGAAGCAGTTCAATCCTTCTGAAAATGTATATGAACTAGCTCCTATAGGAGTCAAGTTGAACAAGCAGCATGCTTAAATATGTGCCCCTCAACTTCCACTCCTATTAGCCCCAGACAACATGGCCAGCAACAAGAAAATGGTGGAGTTACAGCTTAAAACTTCTAGAAGATGACACAAACCCCTTATCAGATTTAAGGCACAGCTTTAATAATTGGCTAATATTTCCTTTGCTAGGGAAGCTGAAAGTTTTCCATCAAAAACTGCCCCAGTAGCTGCTGGATTTAGGAATCAATCATTAGAAAGGCAAGAAAAAAAAGTCCTTGACAATAAGGATCATTTTGTTTCAAGAAAAAGATAATATATATTTAAAATAAAAAAAAACAACTTGGGCATCAGCAACTATATGCATTTGTTTGTCTGTTTATCAAATTTATATAGCTGCCCATCTCACAGATGTGACTCTGGGCAGCATACAATAGAAACAAAACAATTAAAAATCAATTAAAACATACATATAAATGAAACTAGAGGAGCATGTGTTCAAGTGTACACCCAATACAGTCATTTTGTGTGCTCCCTATTTCCATAGGATCCACTAACAGCTTTTAAGAGATTTCCATAAATTTGATCGGATTGGGGCCAATCTCAGCACAAAGCTGAGATTCTAGCCAATCTAGCTAATTGGCTATCATCAGCATACTGATACTTTTAACACCCCCCCCCCAACATGCACACACACACACACACACACACACACACACACACACACACACACACACGGTGATGGATGATCTTACCCAGCAGCTTCATGCAGATGTTAAAAAAAGAGTGGAGAGATTACCCAGCCCTGGAGAACTACACATTGTAGTGGCTGAGGGTGGGCCTCTCACTCCCAATCAACACCAACCGGAATCAACTTCGTAGGGAGGAAGAGAACCAGCACAATACAGTGGTTCCCACTCCCAATCCCCAGAGCTGATCCAAAAGGATTCCCTGTTTCTGATCATGGCCAGCTATTGATGTTGCATATTCAAGCCCAGTCATTTCCCCACACCCCCATCTTCCCCCAAAAAGCCATGTGAAGGAGGAGACACACAAAGAAGCACCATCACCAATCTATATTGATGCTAGGCCCATCTGCTACTGCCCTGATCTCTTGGCTACTTTACAGGCAATGTGCATGGGTGGCTGTGGATGATGTGAGCTGTAGTTCAAGGCCTGTGGAGCACACCTAGGTCAGGGAAGGCTCTCCTAACCAGAGAGGTCCATGCTGGGGTCAGATGCATTAAGAGGCTGAGCAAATCCAAGGCAACAGCTTGAGCTCAGCTCTTTCTTTTCTTTTCTTTTTTCTTTCCTCTTCTTGCTCGAGAGGGCTGACAAATCATTAATTTTTAAGCCGTCTTCTGAGACATCTTTCTTTCCCTCCCCAGCCCCCAAACCAATCTTTTTATTTACTTTTCAGCCCCAGTTAAAGGTTAACCTTATTTAATGCTTGCATAGCTTTCAGTAAATTAACATCTAAGCAGGTATTTTATGCAGAGCAATGACATACACTTCTCTATTGTGTGTTCTGCTTATGCAGGATTTCTGACTGGAATTTTTCTCCTGGTCTCTTCAGTATGGCCTCCCATTCATTCCTGCGTGTTCCCCCCACCCCTTCCCCCCTCCCTTTGTCCAATCTCTCCAGGCCTTGTGGGAGGAAAAGGTAGGCAGCAACCCCATTTCACTCCCCCTCAGCCAGATATGAGTCTTCTTGGCAAGCTGACAGGGGTGGCCACTGAAGGTGATCTTTGGTGCCCTTCCCCTTTCTAGCCCTGGGCACTGAAACTTTCTGAAAAGAGCTCTCTCTCCCTCAACGTATATCACTCGTCAATATATTTTTTTTTTTGCTTTGCTTTCAGAAAATTGGCTGGTTCTTTTAGAATCCTTTGGGGGGCTTTCCATCCTCTCTTCCAATCTATTTCGAGAACTCATCTCTTCCCATACATCATCTTGAAAAACACCCTGTGCAACTTACATGCATACATAATTTCCTGCATTCCTAACTTCTCACACCTAGGAATCAGCTACTGGTATATCTGGTTTAAGCGTCATAAACCCTGTGATCCTGAGCCACCTGAATGTCTTTCTCCCATCAGAATGGGAACAGAAGAAGTAGGGCTTGCAACAACAGCTCCGAGTAGATGGAGAAACGCCTCTGCAGTTTTTCAGCAAGTCAGCAAGACCCACTTCTGGGGTAAACCCCCCCCCCCATTTCATCCTCTTGTTTTATAGGTAGTCCTCAATGTGCGACAGTTCGCTTAATGACCATTTGAATTTAAAAAGGTACTGAAAAAGTGACTTTTGACCATTTTTCACACTTACAACAGCATCTCCATGGTCACATGATCAAAATTCAGATGCTTGGCAACTGACTCCGATATATGACCACTACAGTGTTCTAGGATCGTCTGCTCACGTTTTGTGACCTTCTGACAAGCAAAGCCAACGGGGGAAGCCAGATTCATTTAACAACCGTGGCACTAATTTAAAAACTGCAGTGATTCACTTAACAGCTGTGGTTAAAAAAAAGTTCATAAAATATATATATTTATATATTTATATTTATTAAATTTTTATACCGCCCTTCTCCCGAAGGACTCAGGGCGGTGTACAGGGCAATAAATATAGAAATACAAAATACAAAAGTTAAAAAAGAATTAAATAATTATGCCCAATATAATACAATAATTAAAACTATGCTAAAACCCAAACCCAAACCCCCAAACCCATCAGACCAGGCTGGATTGTTCAAATAAATAGGTTTTTAGATTGCGTCGGAAGGAGCGAAGGTCGGGGGCCATCCAGAGCTCAACCGGTAAATGGTTCCAAAGGTCTGGTGCGCCCACAGAGAACGCCCTCCCCCTGGGGGCCACCAATCGACATTCTCTGATCGGAGGCACCCTGAGGAGGCCCACTCTGTGGGAGCGCACTGGGCAGAGGGAAGTTGATGCCGGGTAAAATGGGGTAAAACTCAGCTGTCTCACTTAGCAATAGAAATTTTGGGCTCAATTGTGGTCATAAATTGAGAGCTACCTGTATTTTATTCTTACTTAGGAGAGGAAATATCTCCATGGGAATAGTTTTGTGTACATTTGCCATTTTTGGTGTGGTCAGTGTTGTTGCCAATAGGAAAGCAGGGCTGCATAACCTTTTATGGCCAGGGGTGTCCAACCTTGGCAACTTTAAGATTTGTGGACTTCAACTCCCAGAATTCTGGGAGATGAAGTCCACAAGTCTTAAAGTTGCCAAGGTTACGCACCCCGGTTTTAAGGAGCTCCACAATGATCCTGCCTACAAGCTTCTTCAACAATTGACTGAAGAACACCTATTGTCCTTGGGCTTCTCCTCCAGGAGCTGGAAATGTGAACCAGACTTTTTTTCTGTTGTTATTGAACAGAAGAGTTAAGCCATAGTCTCCTGATTCTGTACGTTATATGGCCAGCATAGTTGTCACAAATGAAGCCTACCACAATGCAGAGTTCTACAATGCAGAACTCTACAATGCAGAACTCTTAAATACCTAAAACTACTTTTATAAGATAAGGTAAAAGGGAGAGAGAGAGAGAGAGAGAGAGAGAGAGAGAGAGAGAGAGAGAGAGAGAGAGAGAGAGAGAGAACAGAACAGAATAATCAGACACAAACTTAATTCCTACTTTATGAGCTACTCTTTTGAAGCACACTGTTGGGAAGTACAAGGTTCTTCAGATGAACTGCATAAAGACAAACTCTTGAAGACAATACTCTTATTGATTTGAGGGCCAGAAGAATGGGTGACCCTAAGCCAGACTCAGTTATGAAGGACAAAGTTGGAGATAATAATAATAATAATAATAATAATAATAATAATAATAATAATAATAATAATAATAATAATAATAATAATAATAATAATAATAATTTGGAAGGGACATTGGAGGTCATCTAGTCCAACCCCCTGCTCAGGCAGGAAACCCTATACCATTTCAGACAAATGGCTGGCCAGTCTCTTCTTAAAAACTTCTAGTGTTGGAGCATTCACAGCTTCTGGAGGCAGCTTGTTCCACTGATTAATTGTTCTGATTGTCAGGAAGTTTCTCCTTAGTTCTAGGTTGCTTTTCTCCTTGACTAGTTTCCATCCATTGCTTCTTGTCCTGCTTTCAGGTGCTTTGGAGAATAGTTTGACTCCCTCTTCTTTGTGGCAGCCCCTGAGATATTGGAACACTGCTATCATGTCACCCCTCACCCTTCTCTTCATTAAACTACACATACCCAATTCCAGCAACCGTTCCCTATATGTTTTAGCCTCCAGTCCCCCAATCATCTTTGTTGCTCTTCTCTGTACTCTTTCTAGAGTCTCGACATCTTTTTTACATTGTGGTGACCAAAACTGGATGCAGTATTCCAGGTGTAGCCTTACCAAGGCATTGTAAAGTGGTATTAGTACTTCACTTTATCTTGATTCTATCCCTCTGTTAATGTAGCCTAGCACTGTGTTGGCTTTTTTGGCAGCTGCAGCACACTGCTGGCTCATATTTAAGTGATTGTCCACTAGGACTCTGAGATCTCTCTCACAGTTACTACTATTGAGCAAGGTACCACCTATAGTATACCTGTGCATTTGATTTTTCCTGCCTAAATGTAGAACCTTACTTTTTTCACCATTGAATTTCATTTTGTTAGATAGTGCCCAGTGTTCGAGTCTGTCCAGATCCTCCTGTATCTTAAGCCTAAGATGGATATTTGAAGCCATTATAATTGTACCCGTTTGAGAAAAAGGGAAAATCCTTATCCATAATATTAGGCAGTTTTTCCTGTATGTCAGTTGAGCCCTTTGATGGTAGACTGAAGCTGTAAAGCCCAAGATATGCTTTGAAGTGCATGGGGTGCTTCTATATCACCTGTCTTCAACTCCTTGAAACAGCTGTGACTTTTCCCAGGAAATAAATGGCTGCCCTTTGCAGCTGCAGTGTGATCCCAGGAAATGATGTGTTTGGCTTTAGATTCGTTTCAGATGCTATGTCCTCATGTAAATGCTAACCAAAAGATACAAATTCAGCCTTAAATGATCTTAGTCTAGGGCAGTGATGATGAACCTTTTAGAGACTGAGTGCCCAAACTGCAACCCAAAACCCACATGTATCATTGGGTGCCAGGTGGGCATGGCCCAGTGGGTGGGCATGGCCAATTGGGTGGGCGTGGGCGATTGGGTGGGCATGGCTGTGGTGGTAATGGCAGACTGGGTGGGACTAAAAAGTTCAATCAATCAATTCCAACTTTGCGAGATCTTTCTTTTCCCCGCGAGAACTTGAAATTGATTGATTGAACCTTTTTTTTTTTGCACATGGCACCGGAGGCCTAAAGTGAAAAGGTTTTGTAAAACCCAGCTGAAGGCCTAGGACTGGGGCAACGGCCCATGTGCCCACAGAGAAGGCTTTGTGTGCCACCTGTGGCACGCGTGCCATAGATTCGCCACCATGGGTCTAGGCCTCCAAGGCCTTTTGGACAAGTGTAGGACCTGGTGCCTCCCCACCTTAAGGGGAAGAATTTGTGGTCTGAACTGCTTTACTGCTTGCTCTCCCAAAGAATCATAAATTGTTAGAAGATAGTATAGCCTTCTGTTTTTGAATATGAAATAACCATGCTTGAAATAGCCAGAGTTGAAAAAAAGAGGAGAATTTCCCAATTTCAGTGAGTTTCAACAAAGAATAAAATATAAAAAACAAAAAGTCAGTTATTTGGAATTGCAAAAAAATTAAAAAAGGAAGAAAAAAACCTTCTGACTTTCTTTGATAGTTACAAATATAAAGTACTGTAACCTCTTGCTCTAAAATTCACAATAGTACCCACTGTTTCTATAATCATAAGCAGTTCTAATCATCAAATTCCATAATTAAAGTTCCATTTCTTTCGGTTTCAAGCAAACTGTCCAAAAGTTTTTTTAATGTAGAAACAAAGCTAGACAAACTTTTTTTTAATCAATGGGAGCGTTGCAATGAAAAACCTTTTCTTCTCACAGTCTCAGCTAGAAACACCTGAAGGTCTTGCGTGGTTCACAACATGAAGCCATCTAATCTGATCTGCCTTCCCAGACTAAAGTGCAAATCTAAAGTACTGCCATTGTCTCTGAATTTTGCCCTGGAGATTTTGAATTTAAGACAAAATGAATGTGTGTAAATATATATATAACAACCAAATGCATCAACCTTGATAAACCTCTCAAAAATACAATTCTGTGTTTTTCTGCTATTTTTTATTTAATTTGGCAGAACATGAAAATGGGAACAGTTATGAAGGGGTAAGTTAATTACATGCTGCAATACCACAAATTGATGTGTCCCATTCTAATATTGACTCTGAAAAGAGCCAAATATTGACCCAAAGTGAAGTCACACACAAAAAATATGGAGGGTAACAGAAGTATCATTCTTGCAGTCAAAGTGGATTGGTGTGTTCAGGGGACCTCTCTGCCTGCTCCATCTAGTCCAGGTACAAATGGGAGATGTGTGTTTTCAAAGTTCTTCTCTTGGTTGCTTATTTTTAAAATACCAATAAAGGAGAATTATTTGTAGCTCAGGGTTGAAATGAAAGGTCCTTGGTGCTTTCTGAGCTTGGTTGTTTTCTGGCAGACGTTTCACTACCCAAACTAGGTAAAATCATCAGTGAGCACTAAGTTAGGGTAATGAAATGTCTGCAAGAAAGCAACCAAGCTCAGAGAGCACCAAAGCCCCTCCATCTTTAAAGTAGATATGGACTTGACAGCCCTTTTTACACAGAGATATAGCTTCTGGAAAGTGGGACACATAGCCATTCTGAGAACCTAAAAACCATCAAGCTGGATTTTTGGCTGAGCAGATAGATAACAATGGTCTCCCTTCAATTCTTGGTAAGTTTACAGACACATCAGATAGTTTTCTTTACAACAATATGGAAGCGGATTGCCATTCTCTTCTCCTGGGATAACTTTTCACTTTCCAGTTTAGCCTAATGGAATCTCCCAATAGCTTCCTGTCCAAGATCTTATCTGGGCTGATGCACTTTAGCTGTCAAGGAGAGACCAGGTGTTGCCACCCATTTGCTCCAATTGTAAGGAATTACATTGACTCAGTACAACTCCTACTTCACCACTAACAAAAGAGAGCTGCCTGTTTCACTATTGACTCATTCCGTAGTGTTTTCCCCCCCTACCTTGGTCCATTATTACCACAAGAAATTGGACATTGTTAACAGCTTCCGGTGAAGTTTTTGCACAATTGTTAAACAAATCAAGTAGTTTCTTCTAATTCCTTTGATTTAATGAGAGAAGGAAATGGGGTTTTATTAATCATTTGGGGCTTTCAGAAATTGGCTTTAAGTGCCTCACTTTGTTAAAGAAAAATCAATAAAGAAAAAGAAAAGCTAAGTTTGTAAATGGACACAACTCCACCAATTACACACACACACACACACACACAACCCATCCTCCTCCTGCCTGCCCCAAATGAAGCACTTGCTAAGCTTCCATTAACTCAATTGTTTCAAAAGCATCTCTGATCATGTAATCCTCCTATCCACACCCCACCAGGCATCATTTTCACATCCAGCTCCAGGATCATTAATTTGCAGAAAGTTATTTATTGGAGGGAGACAGCAGGGCTTGTCTTCTGTTCTGATTGGATGTATGGCACTATTGTTTCTGTCTTATTGGCTTAGAGTAGCTGGAACATCCAAGGACTTCTAGGTCTGCTAAACTGTAGTTCCGAGTATCCTTCATGCTGGCTGGGATGCAGGAGGCTGTGTAGTTCAGCAGCCTCTGAAGGGCTACAGCCAGCCTTCCTACTTTAGTGGATCAAATATGCATCCAGCCTTTTCAGACAGCAGGCAGCCCTGCCTCTCTGGAAAGTTCACACATGAGTTAGGTAAGCGACAGTCTGTTAGAACCTCAAACTAAGTTTTCAGAGACACATACTCCTTCTCTAAAGGAAGGTTTCACTTCACAGGCGAGTTGCCTGCTTTACTCTTGTGCTCTTAGCGTAACAGTCCAAAGCAATCAGCAGGGAAAGTTGTTCAGAGGACATTCACCAGCAAATTGACTGCTCCGTCTGGTATCCTACCCATAGATCTGTCGCTATAGCCATGTTCTTGAGGCTTCGTAGTCCTAATGTGGCTTCAGCCGTATCCTACAGCTCCTCAATCGATCTGTCTTAGGGGCAGATATCCTCTAAGGGCAGGGATTGGTAACCGTTCACTTATTAAAGGCTGCACTTAATGGACTAGTAAGGTTTGCAGTAAGCTTTGAGAACTCAGGGGTTGCCACAAAGAACAGGGAGTCAAGCTATTCTCCAAAACACCTGAAGGCAGGACAAGAAGCAATGGATGGAAACTAACCAAAGAGAGAAGCAACCTAGAACTAAGGAGAAATTTCCTGACAATCAGAACAATTAATCAGTGGAACAAGCTGCCTCCAGAAGCTGTGAATGCTCCAACACTGGAAGTTTTTAAGAAAAGACTGGACAGCCATTTGTCTGAAATTGTATAGGGTTTCTTGCCTGAGCAAGGGGTTGGACTAGATGACCTCCAAGGTTCCTTCCTTCCTTCCTTCCTTCCTTCCTTCCTTCCTTCCTTCCTTCCTTCCTTCCTTCCTTCCTTCCTTCCTTCCTTCCTCCTCCTCCTCCTCCTCCTCCTCCTCCTCATTATTATTATTATTATTATTATTATTATTATTATTATTATTATTATTAACTGCACATTCAGCCAGATGTTCAGATTTGGCATTTTTGTCTACCTATCGAGTCCTTACCAAGGACCTGGGATAGGCAAATGTGGATGTTTGATGGTATTACAGATATCGTCGCAGGATGGAAGCAGTTCCTAGCAACGCCGCCTTTTGCAATTGACTAATGGCGAATATGTCAATGCCAACGGTGTTAAAAAAAAAGAGCCTTGGTGGAGCAGTGGGCTAATGCCTCCTTAAGTAACACCAGCTGCCTGCAATTAGTGCAGGTTCGCATCCCACCAGGCTCAAGGTTGACTCAGCCTTCCATCCTTCCGAGGTAGGTAAAATGAGGACCCAGATTGTTGGGGGCAATTAAGCTGACTTTGTAATAATGCCGCTTGGGGGGGCAAAAGCCCTAATAAGCAGGCATATACATAGAATGAAGGCTACTGCTAAGCTTGTAAGCTGCCCTGAGTCTTCGGAGAAGGGCGGGATATAAATGGAATTAAAAAAAAAAGTGGTGCACCAGTAGTTTTGGGATTGCACCCAAGGCGCCTATTACTATTGGTACTACCTTGCTTGCCTTTGCCACAGTCTTTCTATTTCTATTTGTAGGTCTTTGTATTTTGTCATCTTCTCCAGTTCTTTCCCATCTATTCTGCTGTCTCCAGGCACTGCCACGTCCACTATCCAGACTTCTTTTCTTTCTTATCGACAATTGTTAAGTTGTTGTTATTATCATCATCATCGTAATCATCTGAGCAAAACCTTGCCTTGTTTAAAATGATAAACTATAAGTCCCTCTTAGGGACTGGACTACAGATAGTCTTCCACTATTGTCTGTTTAATGACAGTTCAGTTACAATTCAGAAAAAGTGATTTATGACCTGTCCTTGAAATTACAGTCCTCAGTCCCACAATCGTTTATTTATTTATTTATTATTGGGACTTATATGCCGCCCTATCTCCCGAAGGACTCAGGGCGGCTAACAACAATAAAATACAATAATACAAATGTTAAAAAAGATTAAACTAACAAGCCCCAATGATAAAATATTAAAAACATTTTTTTAAAAAACCCCTATCGTCAGTCCAGGTCAGCCTGATGGAAAAGAAATGTTTTGAGGTCGCGATGAAAGGACCGGAGATCCAGGGCCATCCAGAGCTCAAGGGGAAGCTGATTCCACAGGGCAGGAGCCCCCACAGAGAAGGCCCTCCCCCTGGGGGTCGCCAGCTGACATTGTCTAGCCGACGGCACCGATAAGGCCCTCCCTGTGTGAGCGCACCGGGCGATGGGAAGTCGTTCCTGGCAGCAGACGGTCCTGCAAATATCCCGGGCCTAAGTCATGTAGGGCTTTATAGGTAAGAACCAGCACCTTAAATCTCACCCGGAGGGCAACCGGTAACCAATGCAGCTCACGCAGGAGGGGTGTAATATGGGAGTATCGGGATACTCCCATCACAACCCGCGCGGCCGCATTCTGCACCAGCTGGAGCCTCCGGGTGGTCTTCAAGGGCAGACCCATGTAGACAGCATTGCAGTAATTTATACAGGAGGTAACGAGCGCATGAGTGACCGTACGTAGAGCATCTTGGTCCAGATAGGGGCGCAACTGGCGCACCAGGGCAAAAGCCCCCCTGGCCACAACTCCTATATGATCTTCAAAACTGAGTCGTGTATCCAGGAGGACGCCTAAGTTGCGCGCCCTATCAACGGGAGCTAACACCTCTCCTCCCATAACCAAAGATAGAACCTCTTGGACTAAACAAGATGCCGGTACGTAGAGCCACTCAGTCTTGGCCGGGTTGAGCTGGAGCCTGTTCTTCCTCATCCAGATTCGTACCGCTTCCAGGCAGCGGGACATCACGTTGAGGGCATCACTGGGTTGGTTTGGGGTGGAGATGAAAAGCTGGGTATCATCAGCATATTGATGATACCTCACCCCGAAACCATGGATGATCTCACCCAGTGGCTTCATATAGATGTTGGAGGGGAGAGAGGACCAACCCCTGGGGCACCCCACAACTAAGGGGCCTCGGGGTTGATCTCTGCCCTCCTGCCAACACCGTCTGCAAACGGCCTGAGAGGTAGGAGGAGAACCACCGTAAAACAGTGCCTCCCACTCCCAACCCCTCAAGACGTTGCAGCAAGATACCATGGTCGATGGTATCAAAAGCTGCTGAGAGATCTAATAGGACCAGGACAGAGGAATAGCCCCTGTCCCGGGCCCGCCAGAGATCATCCACCAGCGCGACCAATGCCATCTCCATGCTGTACCCGGGCCTGAAACCCGATTGGTATGGATCCAGATACTCAGTTTCCTCCAGGACCAAAGGGAGCTGCCATGCCACCACACTCTCAACAACCTTTGCAAGAAAGCGAAGGTTGGAGGCAGGACGAAAGCTATTTAAAATAGCTGGATCCAAGGCAGGTTTCTTGAGGAGGGGCCTTACCACCGCCTCCTTCAAGGCGGCAGGGAAGCACCCCTCACTCAAGGAAGCATTAATAACTACCAGGAGCCAGCCTCATGTAACCTCCCGAGCCACATAAACCAGTCAGGAGGGACATGGGTCCAACAGACACGTGGCGGCACTTAATCTCCCCATGATCCTGTCCACTTCATCCGGAGTCACAGGATCAAACTCCTCCCAAATATTGGCCAAACCCGTCGCTTCCCCCTCGTCAGATACTGCCCAGTCAGAGTCCAGACCAGCCCGAATCTGAGCGATTTTAACCAGCAGATGCTGACTAAACTCCTTGGCCTGTCCCCGCAAGGGGTCCTCCCCCGTCCCCTGATTTAAAAGGGAATGGGTCACCCTAAACAGGGCGGCTGGGCAGTTATCTGCGGACGCAATGAGGGTGGCGAAGTGAGCACGCTTTGCCACCTCCATTGCCACAAGGTAAGATCTAGTAAAAGATCTTAACTGTGTTCGGTCAGATTCGGACTGGCTGGACCTCCAAATGCTCTCTAGGCCCCTCCTCCGGTGCTTCATCTCCCACAGGTCCACGGAGAACCAAGGGGCCAACTGGGACCTGCGCCGGGTCAGAGGCCACAAAGGCACAACGCGGTCGAGAGCCTCCGAAGCAGCCCGTTGCCAGGCGTCAAATAAGGTCTCGACCAGGCTGTGGGAAAGGGAGGTAGGAATCAGTCCAAGCGCCGTCTGGAACCTATCCGGGTCCATCAGGTGCCTGGGGCAGAACCACCTGGTCGGCTCCGCCACCCAGCAGCAGGAGGTGGCATAACGGAGGCCCAGCTGCAGGAGATAATGGTCTGTCCATGAAAGGGGTTGAGAGATTGGAGAAACCCCACCCAGACCATTAAGCCACTGCCCAGAGATAAAAAATAAGGTCGGACGTTTCCCCCCTCATGAGTCGGACCCTGAATAATCTGAGTCAGGTCCATGGCCATCATGGAAGCCATGAACTCTCGGGCCACCCCCGACGCACCCCTCCCCAGGGAGGGCAGGTTAAAATCCCCCAGAACCATAAGTCTGGGAAACTCAATCGAGAGAGCATCGAGCAGCCCGGGCAGGGCCGTTGCCACGCAGCTCGGAGAAAGGTATGCAAGCAAAAGGCCCAACTGACCCCCAGGGCCCCACCTCAGGAGGAGGGACTCACATCCGCCTATCTGAGGGGCAGTGGCCTCCCGCGGACAAAGGGTCTCCTTAATAACAACTGCCACCCTACCGCCCCTACCCTGAGCCCGAGGCTGGTGAAGCACACAGAAACCTGGTGGGTATAACTCAATCAAAGGGACTCCTCCCTCTGGGCCCAACCAAGTTTCCGTAATGCATGCCAGGTCTGCGCCTTCCTCCTCGATTAGATCCCGGATGAGGGGAGCTTTATTCACCACAGACCTGGCATTCAAATAGACCAGCCTGAGCTCAAGTACCTGTCCTCCCCCACCCCCGGAAAAGCAGGATGAAACCAGAGGGTCGGAGCACACCACCGCTCGAAGACAGAGGGGGCACGATCCCAGATTTCAATATGGCCCTCTGTTCATCCATCTGCCGCCATTCCCAATCACCGTGGGGATCGCTGTCCCCACCCCATCCCCTCGGAGCCCAAGACCCCCCATCCCGGCTCCCCCATCGCCGCGACCGTCTACCAACCTGGCCTGAGGAAGGTCCGGCAAAATCCCCCCATCTTTCTGCCGGGCCTTACATTCCTCCCCCCCCCTAACCCATTAAAAAGTTTAAAAAGAAAATCCCGAAGCCTCCTTTTCGTGCCATGCCACCATCCCTAGTCACGTGACTGCAATTCAGGCACTTGGCACCCTTTTGTCTTGTGATTTGTGACTTTCCCAGCTGGTTTCTGGCAAACAGCATCAATGGGGGAAGCAGATTCACTTAATGGCTTCCTGATTTGCTTAACAATCACACAATTTGCTTAATGACTGTGGTTAAAAAAATGGACATAAAATTGAGTCTGGTCTTGTGATGACTTAACAACTGCTTCACTTAGCAACAGAAATTCTGGTCTCAATTGTGGCCAGAAATTTGGGACTAACTGTACCATATATGTGTGTTTCTCTTACAAACCAGAAGAGGGGATAAATTAAAACTTCACTGGCAGGCCTCTTGTAAAGATACCCCAGGAACAAAATTTAGTTATATGGGGTGTAGCAAATGCCAAGGCCTCATGGACAATTTATTAGATGAATTACATTAAATCTTCAAATCGGTTACTATTTTCTTCCAAACAGGTCCTGGCTGTTTGAAACATGACCTCTGAGCCCTCCTATGTAAAGTAGCATTTCTCAGGTGGGGGGGAATAGAATGAATGAAGCATACTGTGACTAGTCTAAGGCTGGGGTGTCAAACTCAATTTCATTGAGGGCCGCATCAGCATTGCGGTTGCCCTCAGGGGGCCGGGTGGGTATGGCCAGGGTGGGCGTGGCCTACTGGGTGGGCGTGGCTAGAGTGCGTATGGCCTACTGGGTGGGCGTGGCCAGCTCTACATCGTTTGCATCGAGGGTGCCTATGGGGGCCTGGGCAGGAGTGGGACAGATCTGAGGGTCTCTGGCAGGAGGAGGGTCTCTGGGCCAGGGCCAAGGCAGTGGGGGCCGTTCCCTCACTGTTTCCAGGATGGCTTCACGGGCCACATGAAACCACTTCGCGGGCCGGATCCGGCCCCCGGGCCTTGTGTTTGACATGTCTGGTTTGATCCCTTCTATGTATTCATCCGTTAGGCTGCTATCTCTCAGGTTAAATCTCCTGAAAGTTTCTAAAGCAAAACACAAAGGGGATCTTAGCCTTTCTACCAAGGACTTCTCTTTCCTTTAATAATATTTCCCGTTGCAATGCATATTCACTGCAGAGGGGAACAATGGAGAAAGATCACTAGCCTACTTGGGCAGCCATTCTCCCCACCCCATTTCCTGAGCACATATCCATTTATAAAAACACAGGAGTTATTATTTTTAGAAATAATTCAAAGCAGCAAACATATACCTAATACTTCTTTCCTCCTCTTCCCTACAACAACAACCCTGTGAGGTAGAGGTGGTTCCCAAGCTGTGCACAGCAGTGATCCACAGGCACTGTGGGATTACAAACTACTAAGTCAAGGTGGTTCATACTTTTGGCTTAGGGACCTTGTGGAAAAACTACCTAGACATTAAGGGTACGGTGAACTAAGAAAGTCTGGGCGCCTCTGCTTTTTGGGGAGACTGATTATTGCTTTGTTCATTCAAAGACCACATTCCTTCTATGATGCCCTGGGTCTAGTCAGCCAAGCAGGTATTACCTAAGGATGGTATTGTAAGGGCAACATGTAGTTTTCACCAGTTATGAATGGGGTTACATGGGAGACAGATGTAGTAGGGGGAAACAAAACCCAAATTCCCTCTATTTAGCCTCTCAGATTACCAGATGCTTTAGGGGGCACTGTGGTGCCATTTCAAAACTAGGTATCTCTCTCTTGTCATATACATACATACAGAGACACAGAGTTTCCCATTCTGGTGCTCCCAGGTGTCTTGCACATGCCATTCCCAGAATTCCTAACAAACAAGGGGCAGGAAATTCTGAAATGGGGAGTATCCAGGCTCCAGGCTCCAGGCATGCAAGGCTGCTGTAGGTTAGACAGAGGGTAAAGGGCGTCCGAACACCCCAGCATCATTCCTTCAACTAAATCATTTCATGAGGCTCCAATGTACCAAGGTCACATTAGCATATTAATCCTCTATTTAGGCCACTGATTCTTTGTTTGGAAGCTACTTTAGACAGACAAAAAGGCATTTCCAGAAATGTGAGGTTTATTTGGATGATCTTCATGCTGCTTCAGATAGCCAAACTAAAATGGTTTAAGTGACATAGAACCAAGCAGCTTCCTATTAGGTCTTAGACCTGGTCTTTTTGTGGGGTTGGGTGGGTATAGCACACAGGTCGGCAACCTGCGGCTCCGGAGCCGCATGCGGCTCTTTGAGCCGTCTCTTGCGGCTCCCAGCCGCCCGGTGCGCGCGCACCTCTTCCAACGGGCAGTGGTGCGCGCGCACCTCTCCAAATGGAGAGTGGCACCGCCCATTTGGAGAGGTGCACGCGCACCTCCCCGAATGGGCGGAGGTGCGCGCGCACCTCCCCAAACCTTTGGAGAGGTGCGCGCGTACCTCCGCGCGAATGGGCAGCGGTGCCGCTCTTTCAGGAAGCCCGCCGTGGCCCGTCTGTGAAGCTGCCGAAAGCGGCAGCTTAGCAGACGGGCCGCGGCAGCTTCCGCAAAGAGCGGCGCCCCTGCCCATTCCGAGAGGTGCATGCGCACCTCTCCGAACGACCGGAGGTGCGCGCGCACCTCCCCAAACCTTTGGGGAGGTGCGCGCGTACCTCCGCGCGAACGGGCAGCGGTGCCGCTCTTTCAGGAAGCCCGCCGCGGCCCGTCTGTGAAGCTGCCGAAAGCGGCAGCTTAGCAGACGGGCCGCGGCAGCTTCCGCAAAGAGCGGCGCCCCTGCCCATTCCGAGAGGTGCATGCGCACCTCTCCGAACGACCGGAGGTGCGCGCGCACCTCCCCAAACCTTTGGGGAGGTGCGCGCGTACCTCCGCGCGAACGGGCAGCGGGCCGCTCTTTCAGGAAGCTGCCGCTTTCGGCAGCTTCCTGAAAGAGCGGCGCCGCTGCCCCTTCGCTTTCGGCAGCTTCCTGAAAGAGCGGCGCCGCTGCCCCTTCGCACGGAGGTGCGCGTGCAACTCCGGTCGTTCGGAGAGGTGCGCGCGCACCTCTCGGAATGGGCAGGGGCGCCGCTCTTTGCGGAAGCTGCCGCAGCCCGTTTGCTAAGCTGCCGCTTTCGGCAGCTTCACAGACGGGCCGCGGCGGGCTTCCTGAAAGAGCGGCACCGCTGCCCATTCGCGCGGAGGTACGCGCGCACCTCCGGTCGTTCGGAGAGGTGCGCGCGCACCTCTCGGAATGGGCAGGGGCGCCGCTCTTTGCGGAAGCTGCCACGGCCCGTCTGCAAAGCTGCCGAAAGCGGCAGCTTTGCAGACGGGCCGTCGCCATCGGGCAACCGGGAACCGGTTCCATCTCATTTTTTAAAAAATGGCAGCCGCGTGCGTCCGCGCATGCGCAAAAAACCTTTTTGCGCATGCGCGTGCATGGACACACGCACGCGGCTCCCTCTTTTTTTAATTTGTGATGGAACCGGTTCCCAGTGGCTCTTTTTCTTTTTTAGGTTGCCGACCCCTGGTATAGCATCTTTTAAGTAATAATAGTGAACCCTCCTGTTCTAAAGGCCTAAACCAGATCTGCTACAGTTGTGAAGCCTCCCAACCGTGCTCCAAAGACTATCCCTATCTTAAAGTACCCCCTCTGGCATCTGTGATATGATGAGCTGTTAACATGAACTCAGGAAAAGCCATAGCAACACAGAACAGGACAGATTGATTAGTACAGATTAACTAGGAAGCAGACATCTTCAGGATCCTGTTGCATTCAGGCTGGAGCCTTTAATTGTAGCACTCTTTGTCATCCATTTCTTTAGATTCCTAATTTCATCTGTCCTCCATTTTAAGAAAAACAAAAAACACCACACTAGTGGATTCCAGAAGGGCAATGGCTATGATAGGTAGGTCCAAAGCAAACATTGCCTTTGGATCACTAATTCCCTATTATCATTTCTGCATTACGACCCACCTATGCGGATCACAAGCTCCTGTCTGCTCCCTCTGTTTGCCTGAAGTTCAGTTCACATCCTTAAACCCCATTCCTTCCTTGAAAATGAGATATATATTTTGTCAGGGTTTCCAGCACCACAATTACTTTATTTACTGTATTTTACTATGTAATTGATGTTGTAGAAGGTACAGTAAACAAAGGAAGAACAAGACAGGCGCTTGCCAAGACAGCCTGCGATCTAAAATAAATGTACGAATAATGGCAACAGGCTGTGCCCTGCAGAATAAGAATGAAGTGTTTAGCATCCTTTCCCCACCCATCCAACCGTGCCAGACAAGAGAGTGAGGCTGGATGCAATGCACACACAGCATTCAGTCACAAAAAAAGGAGCTTTCCTATGATAATCCAAATTGTATTGAATATATTCACCTAAGGCTACACAAAATAGTAGCAAGAAGTCTTCATGCAATGGATCACTTTTCTTGGGTGAAATAACTGTGCTGGATAAATTTCAGTGGCACACTCCTTCTTAGAAACTATTAATAACCTCATCTGCTAGGAAAGCCTCGGTCAACTGTTTTGGATGGAATATCAAATCCCACCATTAATTTCTTTGCCTGCTCCAGAAAGGAGAAAAGTAACTCATCTCCAAACTAGGTTTCCTGCACAGCTATGACTCTGGAGAGAACTTCTCTTGTCTGCCTCCTTTTCTTTTAAGAGGTCTTCCACAGAGCAGGGAGAGCAAAAAGAGATGAAAACAACTACAAGTTTTGTCTTCTCTCTCTCTTTTCCGATGGCCTTTGATTGGAGGAGCTGGAGAAATAAGAAAATTAACCTTTTGTCAATCAGATGAAACGGTAGGTTACCTACTTTCTGCTAAAATAAGAAAAAAAAATTAAACTGGATGTTTTCTTTTAAGGAAAAGAGAAATGGGGAAAAAAGGAGAGGGGTCAATACAGGAAAGAGGCAGCTGGGCTTAGTAGAAAGGAGGAAAGATAAAAGGGATGTGTATATGTAAATATATATCTATTTGTGGATGTGTGTGTGTGTGCATGTGTATGTATACATATACATGCAGGTCAGTGGTGGGATTCAGCCAGTTTGCACCAATTCGGCAGAACCGGCAGCTAACACACACACACACACACACACACACACACACACAGAGAGAGAGAGAGAGAGAGAGAGAGAGAGACTCAGATGGTAGATGAGAGAGAAATGATAGATGGGAGAAATGATAAGACAGATAGATGGATATAGACAAAGATAGAAAGAGATAGAGACTCTTCTGTTAAATCATGGCACCTCTCGTCTAATTCCCTGGACGCTTGCCCTCTTGCCAGACGAGAGAAATGCCAACTTCCTTTGCCACAAATCTGCCCCTTCCTCAGAGTCCAGAGTTGCATGAAATGTCAATTAGTTTTTTTTCCCCATTTATTTTCTCCACAGCATCACAGGAAACTGCCATGAGGGAAAAATAAGGAAGGGGTTGCAATGCTAGCTAGCTATTTTGGGCCTCATCTGCTGGCCACTTGGAGTGAACATGGCTGAGTAGTTGGCTCAAGAAGGGGAAGGTGAGTACAGCTGTCAGGTGCTGCACTGTGGCGTAAAAATGTTGCTCGTGGGGGAGGGAGGCCAGCCATGTGTGGAAGAAGAGGTAGTTGTGAAGTGCATCCTTGCAAGATCAAACCGCACATTAATGGATAGATCGGAATTCATGGGGGAAAGAGGGGGGAAGGGCTTCACTCAAAACTCTCTGTGGGTGCCTAAAGCACAACATGTATTCTCCTAAGTTGCAATAAGAGATTCCAAAGAGGAATCTGAGACTTGGGAACATCACAGAGTAAATAAGAAGCATGGAGTGAAGAAGGCTGTAGAGAAGAGTTCAGCTCAATTGCACAGCATTCATTCAACAATGGCTTTGAAGCTGGAGAGAAGCTAGCTGAAACTTACAGCTGCATTCCAACCGGAGGGCTGTGGAGTTGCTTAGAGGCCTAAAGAACCTCTTACTGCTTGCTAAAGCTCTATAGCATAACTTTCCATTTTGCTTAAAGGGAATCTTACTTTTCCCAAACTGATGCCCTCCAGATGTGTTGAACTACAACAGGTATCATTCCCACTGAGTGGCACAGATTTTAAAGGCTGGTTGAGCTAGCCTGGGAATAGAAAGCTTAATGCAACTTTTTAATGTCTCATGTTCAGTGAAGGTGATACACAAGGCCACTCAATGCTTTATAAGGAAACACATACCCAGGATATTATGGGGGATATTGGCACACCACCTCCCCAGTTAAATTAGTGGAAGCTGAGCTCTTGTGGTGTTATTTTATCTCTGTCCTTAAACCAGCATTATAAAAAAATGAATACAATTCAGGGTAGGCATCCCGTTACTTACACAGCTTTCTGACTTTGTTCTTTTGTAGCATTTGAAGGAAACCACCCGAATTAATCCTTCCAAAGACCCCAAAATGCGAAGGTTGTGCATTAGGTTAATTGAATTAACATGATTTATGCACACAACTAATCTTGAACACAGATGCCGCCTAAATACAGGGCCAGAGAGCATTCTCTGTGGAGAGCCCAGGTGCTCACCATAAAAGTCAGGCTGCCTCTGGGGACTGAATTCCAAGGGAAGGTAATAGCCAACTGCATCATTTTTTCAGAGGCAAGCTTGGGACTGGAAGCTCCCCTCAACCTGGGAGACCCAGAGTGCCCACACAAACAAATACAGCATAATATCAGCTTCCCCCCAGCAGATGCCTTTCAGATGTGTTGGATTAGAACAGCTCCCCCCTCCCCCAACTGAGAGTTGTGGCACACAATGCATCTGGAAGCTACTGAGTTGGGAAAAAGCTTTATCCCATGGGGGTGGGGGAAGTCACATAAACAGGCCTAAAAAGGATATCAAAATGGTAGCATGACACATTGGAATGATAGCATCTGCCCATTGTTGTTTAGTTTGATATATGCCATCCAATAATCGATAATTCTGTAATTTGAGATTGGTTAGTGGGTGTCACATGGCCCCAGGCATGTTACACTGTCATTTATATAGCATACTTAATGCGCACTGTACTTTACCATATTTATCTTGTTCATCCTCACACTCCAAGAGAAGGCAGGTCATTATCATCCCCACTTTATAGATGGAAAATTGAGGCTGAGAGATAGTAAATTGCCCAAGGCTACCTGGAGTGCTCTTGTCTGACATGGAATTTGAACTGAGGTCTGCCATTCCCTATTAACACTTTATCCTCTGAGCCACATCAGCTTTTTAATATTGTTTGACTGGCTGAGTGAAATTTTAGCACACTCTATTGTCATGCTAGTCCTAAACCTATCAGACCAATCAATACTGAATGCTGGATAATCCTATTAATGAGGATAAAATTCAGCAAATATTTAGGTTTCAGCCCAAATTTCACTTTTAAAAGTCACCTTTTAAAATTCTTTTGACTGAGCAGAGGACACAAACAGGAGCAGAGATTTGTCACAGACAGAGACTGCATTCATATGTTCCAGCTTCAGCCTGGCAGGGGTGGAAGAAGTGCTTATTTAACAAGTCACTGAATTGTTGGGAACACTTTTAAGATCCCAACAGGTCAGAGAAGGGATCTAAAGTAATCTCTCTGCTCCTATCCAAAAATAGAGCAAGCAATTTTTAAAAGCTTATTTTTGTTTTATTATATACACAAGGGACTCCTTAACATTTGTGCTGATAAACATTTTCTTATGCCAGTTGTGCAAAGTAGCAGCAGAGAATTCTTTCACACAGTGCCCTTGTACTATAGACTATAACCCATCAAATTAATAAAATTAATCTATTAAGAGAAAGATGCAATTTTCCAAGCAATCAATTATACTATCTGGTTGTGGAGAAAATGTAATCTCTCCCTCCCCACTCCTCTGAGTGCATCCATTTCAGTTTGGATAGCTGCTAGTACCTTGACACTTGAAATGACAAATACTGTACATATGCTGGCTTTGAAATATTCACTTCCATTCTGTCTCTGACATAATTGGTTACCATTGACACCTTTCCCTGTTTCCGAGAATTGCTTTGAGGACTCTGAGACTGCAGGTGCCAAATCCATTTCCCAATCAGCCCACAAGAGGAGAGGAAAACCATAGCACCAAGGGTGAAAAAATGGCAACCATGCCCAAGGTCCAGAGTAGTGTTGCCAATGCCCACTGATCAGGAGCTGTCACAATCACATTGCACGTCATTTACATCTGAAGGCAACCAATGACCTCAAGAAAATGGGATAAACCAGTGGTGGCGAACCTTTTAGACACTGAGTGCCCAAACCGCAACCCAAAACCCACTTATTTATTGCAAAGTGCCAGGGCCGCATCAGCATTGTGGTGCCCTGGGGGGGGCAGGGAGGCGCCTCTGAGTACTGCCTCTGGCACGCAAAAACCAGGGGTGCAAAAATGGGCCACCATGCTGCAAGGCGCAAAAACAGCTGCCGCCACGCCGCAGGGTGCAGATACAAGGCGCTGCACCATGCAAGAACAGGGCGGGGCTAGTGAGTATCATGCAGGAACTAGCCCCGCCCCATTTGCAACATGTGCGTGCTCAGGGCCCTGTGCATGCGCACACGCATGTAAAATGCTTCCCCCTCCCTTTTCTTCCAGTCCACCAATCAACAATGGTTGGTGACCTCTACTCTACCACCTCTACTTGAGCTTGCTAGTAGGCCGTTTCACCTCCTTTGTGCTGGGCGGGGCTCCTGCTCTGGGCGGCAGTGGCAGCCTGATGGACCTGCTGCTGGCGGCGGTGGCAAGTGTGCCAACAGAGAGGGCTCTGAGTGCCGCCTCTGGCATGCGTGCCATAGGTTCGCCACCACTGGGATAAACCATCAACATCCCAGCTCCCAAACAGTATCACTTCTGTGAATCCTCAGGGTCAGTGACCATCTTTTCCCCCTCATGAGAAGTATTTTGGAATATTGCTCACCAAAGGAAGGAAAGAGGCCACCCAATACAGGAATATCCACCTTAACCCTCATTAGAGCGTGTTAGTATGAGACTTGCTGTCCTCTGCTGATTAACTGTCCTGAGGAAGAAGAGGAGGAGGAGGAGGAGGAAGCTGTTTTGCCCCTGCCACAATCCACTCCACCCCTTCTTCCCCATCCCCATGTCTCTTCTCAAGCTGCCTCCACTGCTCTCTTGAAGAGCCCCCCCCAGCTATGTTTCTGCAGGGGGAAACCTTGCAACAGGTCCAAGGACACCTGTGTTATGAGGCCTGGTCAAGCAGTTGAATGGGAAGGCAGGGTTATACAGAGGTTACTTGAAATGGTTCACTGAGGGGCGGGGGGGGGGAAGCGGGGCGGAGGCAGAGATTAAATTAGAGAAAGGTCCTATAACTGTCTGCTGATGGGGATTGCTGGTCTTCGTCCGTTTTATTGTCTTCTTAACTGCTGCAGCTTTGCCATTGCTATGCAGGAGGCCTCCCCTTGGTGGATTCAGCAGCCTGTTAAACGCATGGCTTCCCTCGGCAGGCAGCACAGCATTCCTCAGCCTGACACCCTCCAGCCATGCTGGGAGTGCAACTCCCAAATTCTGCAAGTTGCTTTCTCAACCCAACAGATCCCAACCCAACCCAATCCACCCAGAGGGTGGTGGGGGAGGAGCGCTGCCTGAGGGGAGCAGCTGTGTCTTTTTAAGGACAGCAGGAAATCCCCAGGGATTTCTAGGGAGGGTGCTGATATAGGGGGGAAGGCATACACTAATTTCATTGTCCATCTATTCTTTTGACAGGTCAATTTTCTCTGGTATTTTACAGAGGCTTTTGGGTGCACCAGAAATTTAATCTCCCAGCTGATTTATTTGCTTACCTGGCCTTTGTTCTAAAGTATTCTGTGGCTTCTTTGGCTCCAGCTGCGCAGAAGCAAAGTGTCCCATTTCAGTAGGGCCCCCTGCTTCGATTTTGATCTCTGCTCTTCCTGATCTCACTTTGCCCTCTGTCTCTAGGATGGCTGAATGGAAATTTACACCAATTCTGTGCCTTCCAGGGGTACCGACTACAGTTTCCCTAATCCCCAGTCAACAGGGCTGATTGGGGATTATGAGGCTTACAGTTCAATATCACTGGAAAGTATTGAGCTGGGAAATGCTGATGTAACAAAAAAAAGATTACGACCCCATTACCTGTTTTCTTCTGTATTGTTTCTGTTTCCCACTGTTACCTCAAGGAATGCTGGATAAAATACAGGAACCTCTAATTTAGATAGAGATGTTGGGTGAATTCAGGCATCAGGTTAAGGCATGATTTGTTTTAATCATAGTTTGTTGAATAAGTCACAGTAGCCAGAAGGGGAGGGTCCTCTCACAGAAATATGCCCTTCTGAGTTTCGAGTGAGGCATTAACTACAACTTCAGAGTAAGGATGAGGGAGTAGCTGTTGTCATCCAGTGCTTTGGAGCACTGCCTCAGACTCAGCCAGATGTGAGTCTGTGAAACTGGGCTGCAAGGATCTGTGGAGATCGCTGCTTGCCTTGTTCCCTCCCTCCAGTGTGGTTGTGTCCCTGCCTGAGCTCCTGGACTGTGTCCAGGTTAGTGACATATACGACCTCTCCCTAAGAATATTGGCCCATCTCACAAGATGGGCCAGGGCAGGCATGCTTCAGTTCCCTTCCCAGGAATCCTGCCACCTAGTGAGACCTTGGAAGCGTGCCTTTTCTGTGGTTGCCCCTGCCTTACGGAGCATTCTCCCCCTGGCCATTTAGCAGGCCCACACCCTTGCAGTTTTTGAAAGATCATTGTTTTTAACAAGGTGCTGGAACAGGTGGAGAGGAGAGGAGAGGAACTGGAGCTTCCTGTGGGACATCCAAACGGATGATTAAGCCATAGAGATTTTGTTTTTGTTTTACTGATTGTTTTATGCTTATGTTTTATAGTTTATTCATCAAAGTTATATAGCCACTCACCTCACAAGAAATGACCCTGGGTTGTGTCTAACAAAGATATAAAACAATAAACATGTCAAATAGAGTCATTATTAAAAAGTTTTGAAAGCATAAGGCACCCAAGACATTAGGTTAGCAAGGGAACCATTTCAAGATCTTGCAGGTCGCCTGGGACCTCCAGGCCTGATGACTAGCCTTAGCCTGATCTTGAGGGACTTCTGGAAAATAAGAACGAATGGAGATGACCTCACTTTGGGGGGGAGGGAGAATATTCTGCAAAATAGGTGCCACAGCAGAGAAGGTCCACCACCTCAGCCCCACCGAGTGTAGCTCTCTGACAGATAAGATCTCCAGCATGCCTGTCCTGCTGGATCTGATGGGATGGACAGAGGCCCAGACCCATGCCATGAAGAGCTTTAAAGTCAAAACCAGCACCTTGAATTGGACCTGGAAGCAGACTGGCAACCAAGGTAGCTGACGGAGCAGAGGTGAAACATGCGGTGTTCTAGAAACACACACACGCACGCGCACACATGCATCACTGCATTCTGCACCAGCTGATACTCTTTCTGGATACTCTTCAAGAGCAGCCACACGTACAACAAGTTAGAGTTATACAATCAGAAGATGACTACAGCATGAGTGGCTGTGAGCAGAGCCTTCCAATACAGGAACAGGCATAACTGATGAACAACACAACACAGCACAAAGTTGCACCATGGCCCTCCTAGCCATATCTGCTACTACTCTTTAGGCAAGACTTGTGAATCCAGGACCCCCAGCTTGCACACTGGGCCTATCTGGGGCAGTGCAAATTCATCCAGCATCAAAGGTGGCACAGTCCTGGAACTGGCAGGCTGCAAAACCCAAAGCCACTCTGTCTTACCAGGGTTCGCCTTTTCCACATCCAGACCCTCCATGGCATCATTTAATTTGCCAGGGGCAGACATACACAGTTAAGCATCCATCAGCATACTATGGTAATGATCTCACCCCATGGCAATGGATGAGCTCACCCAGAGGCCTCATGTAGATGTTGAACAGGAGTGGGGAGAGCACCAAATCCTGCAGCATCCCACTTAATAGGTGCTGAGGGCTGGAACTCTCCTTCTCATTGACTGGAACCAACCTTGCAACTTGTCTCTCTCCTCACTCCTCCAGCTCAGACAGGCTCTCCAACTACAGATCGTCTGCCACAGTTCTGGGGGGGAAAACGACGACGCCACAAGTGACAGGCAGCAGCCAACCAGGAGGCAAGTGGTAGGCAGCAGATAGGTGGTGACAGATGGCAAGCATGACCAGGAACAAGTTTTCCAGACAAATTCTCCAGACGTGGCAGCAAACTCTCCAAATTCAGGCAAATGGCAGACAACAGGCTGCTTCAAGTGACAGGCAGGGTGTAGCAGGCCAGAGGCTAGGCAGCAGGCAAACCGAGGCAAGCCTACCTCCAAATGCTCCACTCTAAACATAGGCAAGTGCCAGACAAGCAGCAGGCAGCGAGAGAGCGGAAGGCAATAGGCAAATGTAGGCACACCCGATTCAAAACGGCTGCCTCTAAATGCAGGCAAGTCGCAGGCAGCAAGCAGCAAGTGCAGCAAAACAGCAGCATGTTCTCCAAACACGACCAGCGCAATGAGCGTGGCCCATCTCCCATCTCACTCTTCCCAGCCCACTGCTCCAGCCTGGATGAAAGTGTTCTGTACCAGCCTGCTACCGGCCCTGCAGATAAGGCAGGGACAACCCCTTTTACAAGAAGGCAAGAGGCTGGAATTACGCCTGCCAAATTTATTAACATAAAAACATAAACGGAGCAAAGAGAGCAAACACAAACCATGAAACAGGAACTATTCAAATGGTTGCCTTCAGCAAACCAGCCCTCCCATGCATTCCCCTTTTATACAGTTCAGGGCGTGGCTTCTCTCTGCCTCCTTCCAAGGTGCCCCATTGCCTTCCTCTGTTTACTCCTGATTGACTGCCTCCTGCGTCAGGCGTCCTTGAACAGGGCCAGCTGTGGGTCATCTTCATCCACACTGTCAGGCTCACACAGCTGGGTCTGCGTTGTGACCAGGTGGGAGGGGCCTGGCTGAGGGCTCTCATCAGCAAGCTCTCCAACCCCCTCAGCAACCTCTCCAACACCCCCCTCCTCCTCCTCTGAATCATCCGACCCAAATGCCGAACCCACAGGCTGACCCTGAATCACAACAGAAAGCCAAGCAAGCGCTGACTCCAATATTCATACTGTACAACATACACACTATACATTCAATACAGATGCATTAATATCTAAAATGAGGACAAGCCATCTGTGGCTCCTGCTCTCTCCCACAACAGATTTCTTTAATACAAAGTCATGCAAATCTTTTTTTTTAAATACGTAGATGTGGATTATCTGAATCCTTTTCACGGGATTCAGACTGAGTCACCCTACTAAGAGAGCATTGGCTGCATTTGTGGATGGCCTCTTGAGGGGTCCAGATGAGGAGTGATTTCTCAATCGCTTTCAAACCATGGTATTCTCCTGGAGTGGCTTAGGTGATTTGGACTCAGAGGCCTGGTTATTCGATGATTCTCCATCTTTCTTCATGGGTGGTTCCAGGGACTGTTGGTTGCAGAAAGAGAAGAGATTTAGCCCAAGGCTCCTCATGTGAGAGGGCTCAGTTCTTTCACCCCTCCTATTCAACAGCTGCTGGGCAATGCCAGCCTGGGCATGGTATAATCTGTATAATGACGATACACAGTAGTACATATCTGGCCCAAGACAGACAAGTCATGCTGTTCAGGTGCTTGCCCAGTCCCTGATGGCTGTGAGGATTTGAATAGGGAAGAACCAGCTGTGATGTAACCCTACAAGGCTTTGGCTGGAGGTGGCGGGGATCCCCTGGATCTGGTGACTTGCCATCTTTTGCTCTTGGTGGGGTAGCACTCCTTTGGGTGCTGTGGATGTGCAATTTAGAGTTCCTCCTTGAGGAGCAGGTGACAGCCATGGTCAGGGAGATCTTTGCACAACAAATTCACCTTGTGTGTCAATTGGAGCCATTTCTGCAAAAGGCAGGGAGGGGGTTGCTCGTGGCCAATTGTGCACTAGTCACTTTTCATTTGAACTGTTGCAAGGTGCTTTACGTTGGGCTGCCCTTGAACACCACCCAGAAACTTCCAATTGCTCCTGTATGCAGGAGAAGTTGCTCAAGGTTTACCTGTGTTACACTGCTGCTCTGTAAGTTGCACTGGCTCCAGTTTCCTTCCTGGCGTAATTCAAGGGGCTAATTATTATCTTTAAAATCCTGCATGGCACAGGGCCAGGAGAGACTGGTTATTAGAGAGATTGGTTCTCTCTAACAGTATCGACCCATCCCAGTGGTTTGGATAGGATGGGCTTGCTCCAGCCCTCCTCCGATTAGATGTTATCATCTGGTACGATTTAGTAAAAGTCTTCTCCATAGCCACACCACACCATAACACAACTCTCTCCATCCATATGGAGGCCTCTTCCCTTCTTGTCTTCTAGATCTAAAAGCCCAATCAAACATCAGATACTGGGATATTGTCCAGAATCAAACAAACTGCAATATCTTAGCAGGATGGGCAAACTGAGCAATTTATTTATTTTATTTATTTATTTTTAATTCCATTTATATCCCGCCCTTCTCCGAAGACTCAGGGCGGCTTACAAGCTTAGCAGTAGCCTTCATTCTATGTATATGCCTGCTTGTTAGGGCTTTCACACACACCCCCAAGCGGCATTATTACAAAGTCAGCTTATTGCCCCCAACAATCTGGGTCTAACCCAATGACTAACCAGAGATTTCATAGAGACACAGAATTGGAAGGGGTCTTAGAGGACATGTAACTTAACTTCTCCTAACTCTAGGATCCACTAGATCACTTCTGAGAAATGGCCATCCAGTCTTTTTTGAAGACATCTCTTATAATCTAACCTAGAATTCTAATCTTATAATACCATTCATAGAAGAACACAAATGCCCTAAACCTGAAGAGTATTTTTCAGTGAGAACCTAATAGTTTTTTTCCACCTTGCATTCCATGTGGAAGTCTCCTGGCTAAGGGTAATGCTTCAAGAATCCTTGGTTATAATCAAACCATTCTCAAAGATGACTTCATCACGGCAAACTCTTTTCCACTGAATTCCGAATAACACTGTATGTGCATGGGGCAATATTTTGCTGCTATTTTACCATGTCTCAATTTCCTTACTATGATTATTTTATAATAGCTATGAATTAAAAGCTGACCTAGAAATAGCTTACATGTGGAAAAAAGATATTTTTTTATAAAAATGCTCCAAACTGGAACAATTTGCCTGGTGAACTCTTTAAATGATTCTGCAAAACTTTTATTTATTTACATGTAGCATGGTGTTGGGTGTTGTAGGCCAGGCATACAATGCAGGTTTGCTCCTCCCTTTTGCACACTCAACACAACTGCCGCCCTGCTTCGCTTTCCAGCTCATCTCGCCTTCAGCAATACTTTCTCCCTCTCTTCTTTAGTTACAAACCACACCTTTCTGTCCCTTCCAGCAATCTTGAGTTTTTAAAATAATTGTGCCATACATGACCACAAGAAATGTTGTAGACTGTAATGTAGTGAAAACACAAAGAATGCCAGGTGTGAGAGATCCAACAACCCAACTAGGAATCACCTAAAAATGAGAAGAAGTTTTGACTAAACATGGAATATACTAATTTAAATACATACACAACAACTGAATCCAATTTAAAGAGAAATGCAATCCTGTCCTGTGGGGAACCTATGACTAAGTTGTTTTGTATACTTGCTCCAGGTGTTACCTTTGAATGAATAACTTCAAAGATTCTTTTTTTTCTCATTTTCATTGTTAAACTGGATTTGAAGTGGGCAGCACTTCAAACAGAGGACACCTTCAAATGAAGGACTGCCTTTAACGGCTGTTCAATGTCTGCTACACAACAGAAGGCCTTCCATCCAAAACCCTTTCTAGAGCTAAAACTCCCAGGGATCTGTAGAAGGAACTTGTGATAGCTAGCTTTAAAAAATATAAGTACTAATCACTGATCATCAGCTCCTTCTAAAGCAGATTTTCAGTCTTCTATTAATACGACCGACAATCTTTGCTGGCATGGCGAGTTTCTAGTTGTTTTGGAACTGTTGGTGAGACCGTTAAAAGTCGTTGGCGCTGTTTGAATTTGTTCTACCAGCAGCAAGATCTGACTGCTGGCCTAGTGATGGATTGCATTGCAAATCAGGGCTGTTTCCAGAGGAGGCAGAGGAGGAGAGGACCTGGAGCTTATGGAGCAAAGGAACTGGATGAGGCTGTCGGCAGGCCCAGAGGAAGAGAGAGAGGCTTTTGGAGGAGTTGGTGGCGGCAGCAGCGTGCTCCAGGGGCGAAAAGAAGCAAGGCCTCTTTAAGGAAAAGGTGGAAGAGTCAGGATCAGAAAAAGGAAAGAAGGCAAGGTTGTCAGAATACAAGCTAACTTGAGGGCTAATCCACATGGAGCCCCATTTCCATCTGTCCTGTTTGCCATCGTTCACTCCCTAGAGACTTAAATGGACAATGTGAAATTTGAGCGGGCCACGAACAAGGAGTATATATTGGAGGTGGTGACCCTTTGAGAGCTGTATGCAACGAAATTTCATTTTGATGTATGCCGATTGGTGTACATTCAAAGTGACAATAAAGTTATCATCAGAAGACTGAAAAAATGGTTTATTAGCATTTTAAAATCCAGTTGTGCTTATTATAATAGCTGTGATTATTATAATGCCAAAACTTTATGTGGCTATGCATTCCAATTGTAATTTTTAATCTGACTTGAAACTAACAACATCTTCATTCTCATTATGTGTCTTCTATTTCTCTATGAAGTGGGAGAAATAGACTTTAAGGCACCCTTATGTTCTGTCCTAGATCTGACTCCTTATTCTGTATTTTTTTCCCTCCCACTTTCTCAAACTATCTGTGAATGCCATAAGATCATATCAGCATTACAAAAATAGCAACTCAGAGAGGGGGAGGTGGTTTCACAAAGCTAGAGTCACTTGTAATACACATAGTCACTATTATTATTATTTTTTTTGTCACAGCATTGTGTTTGCCAAACATATTTTATAAGCCTTTGTTTCTTAAAACGTGCCTTGCCTCTTTGATCAGTTCCGGAACAGGGAAAAAAAAACCTTAAATTGACGGTTTTCAAAAAACATTGCTTTATATATTTGAATATAAAAGCAGGAGATAAAAACTACCAACTGTGCCATTTTAACATTAAAAACAATGCTATTATTGTTGGTTTTTATGGCAAAACAACACATTTTTCATCTTTACTCCCATAGATTCCAGAATCATTTGCTATCACTCCTTGACAATAGGTATGTGCTATTAGCATTAGTCTCTTTTTCATGCTACTGTCTTCATTTTCTGACGACAAACCATACTTTCTGGAGTCCAAGACTGACAAAAGCATGACACTGTTTTGCTTTTTAGGGAAATACTAGATGTGCCTTATCTCAAATGTTATTAGGGTGCACTTAAGCACTACCATATTCTAGCCTGTCCCTTGCGGTGTTAAGACATTCAGTATAGGAGGGGGGGGAGGGGAGAGATGCATCCTGACCCAAATTGATATGCACACAAATGCTAGCTTGACACTGCCAAATGTTGCAAGATACAACTTCTCTTTATGTGTGTGGTTTGTGCCTCCTTGTGTGTGTGTGTGTGTGTTTTATGTGCAGGTTTTTTAAGTGTAATAAAATTCTTAAGAGTTTAAAATTTTATTAAACATTCTTACCTTTTCTGTGTTAAGGAACTTTTGGGGTTAGTTTATGAGACACCCTGCTTCGGTTGCTGCTTTGGAGCAGTATAATGCAGAATGAGAGTTATAAGCCAGAGAAGAATAGTGATTTCTTGATGTATCAAAATAGCATTACAAATGCAGAGATCCACCCACTAAGAGTAAACCTCCCCATCATTATCTTACCAAAACAGCAGTATTTCTGCGTATCAGATGATTTGGGAGAACCTAGCAGTTTTCAGACATATGGTGAGAAAAATCTCATTGCGCAACACAACAATTTGTGTCCAACTTTGTAGAGATCTTTCTTTTCACCACAAAGCATGGAATGGCTGTCCTTGGCAGCACCAGCAATCTCAATTATGTTATATCTAACTGATCCTTTTTAATCTTCTCTTACCTTAGACCATTAGTATTGACTGGTAGTAACTTTCCAGGTTTCAGATTGGATTCTCCCACAGCTTTACTTGGAAAGTTTGGGGGTTGATCCAAAGACCAATAAACTTTCCCTCACCCATGTGAATGAACCAAGCCTTGCTTATGTATGTGTGAGTGTATGTGTCTTAGCTGGCAGAAACTTTTAAGTAGTGAAAACAGATGAAATCTCTTTAAGAAGCACAGATGCTACATATTTTCTGGCAAATCATCTTTCAGTGGAAAGCAATCTGCAAAAGCAGCACATGTAGCTGAAGAAATGCTGGATGGCAATGTGAGAGGCGAGCAGCCAGGTGCCCCAAAAAACTGTATTAGAAGGGATAGATTGTGCTTGGGCATTTTATTTAGAAGTCTAGAGAAAGAGGATGACAATGCAAAAAGAGAGAAGAAATTCTAAATACTGTAGAATCCTTAGGACCACACAATCTAAAACTATACAATCGAGTTGCAATGGAACTCTACTCATCTTGCTGCAGTGATTCACTGTGGGGTGTGGGAAATGGAGAAAATGGTCTGGCTTTTTAAAATTAAAGCAACTGCTGAATAAGTCAACTAATGAAGCTTGTTTTTTTTGGGGGGGGGGGAAATCCCACAGATAGTTCTCCAAAATACCAGGCAAGAACTGCTAAACTAAGGTGATCCAGGATGTTTTAGGATGTCAGAAAGAGTGAGAGAACTGCAGAGGATATGACATCAGTTATGCTACCAGTTGTGGCTTCTCTGTTTTCCCAAATGCATTCCAAGGAAACACCTGGAGCCAAAGCAGGAAGTAAAACTTTTTTTCAGGTTATTGTTTTTCCAAAAGCCTCAAGAAATGCAAAGATGTACCCCAAATTGGAACCCTCCGGATGTGACAAATGACCCAACTGTACTCAACTTTGTGCCCTTCAAATGCGCTCAACTACATTCAATCTTTCCTCAGCAGGCACTGCCTTTGGGAATGACAAGAATTGATGTCCATTACAACTAAGAGCACAGGGCTGGGGAAAACGGAGGAACTGTTCGAAATACAAAATGGGCAAAGCTGAAAACATTGAACAGTAAACCAAAAATCAAAGACTTTGAGTGCCTTACATATTTCTGATTATTCCATTTCCATTTCTGAAAGATTGAAGACAGAGTTGACATCATTACTTCCAAGTATTTTTAAAATTCATTTAAGACACTCCTAACAAAAAACTCCTTGAGCAAAGCTTTCACCGTAACCTGCACTGTATTATATTAGCATTCTGTTCTATTTATTCCCTTTCCAGATCTGGACCTTGGAAGAACAGTCCATTATTCCACGTCCAAATTTCCCAGGCCACCAGGATTGTTCATGTTTTATTCCCTTTTTTAAAAGAAAAAACAATTAACCCAAGCATGTATTATCCAACTGCTGATCCTTTGGTCTGGCTTTGCACTTTTGAGACAATTATTTCGGAACGATACCTATACTAGTAACCTTGTTCCAGGATGACTGGCAGAGCAGTCTTCTGTGGCTTTACTTGCATGTAAGCCCTGGTCTATGCATAGGATTGTAGTGCCCAGCAGAGAGACTGCAGTGGGGTCCTTGGTGCTCTCCGAGCTTGCTTTCTCGCAGACGTTTCATTACCAAACTAGGGAACATCATCAGTGCTAGAAGGAAGTGGGGTTTGCTCCTATTTTTATACACTGGCGGCTTCCCCTGTCAGTGTTGGGGGGAGGAGGGGCTGCAATCTGGCCTTAGCAGAGGATCAGCAGAAGTTCTTGCTTTCAGGAGTTCTGGTCACAGAAAACTGAGTGACTTCACATGCTTTCATTTCATCCTTTTTACAAATATGATTGTTTGGGTGCTGGCGATGTGGGGAATTTGAACATAAACACATGAAGAACCTAGCATCCCTTTCTGCCCATGCCTAAGGGCAGCAACACAAAGGAAAAGGTTGTGAAAGAAATATTCAAAATACCAGATCAACCTCCATCAAGAGTTCATTGTATGGAATGTTGGGTGGGATACAGGCAGTGGTGGGATTCAGCCAGTTCACACCAGTTCGGCAGAACCGATAGCTAATTTTTTTGTTGCCCAGGCCCAGAATGGGCTTCCGGAAGCGGCATCCACACAGAGAACCGGTTGTTCACCTATTTGAATCCCACCACTGGATGCAGGCATTTTATTTAGAGAGCTAAATAAAAGAAAGGCGGAATGATGGCATTACAAGGATGTAAGCCTCTTCTTCTAGTGGGCCAGCTGTTTCTACCCCACTTTTATTCAGTGGCTCTGACTGCCTGTGTCTCACCTGCAGCTGGAAAGCTACAAAAGGACTTTGTCAGTTTCTTTCAAACACATTGCAGAAGCATGTCCCTGAGGCATTGGGAGACAGCTATTGTTCAGGTGAGGCAGGGAGAGGCTGGCGCAGCTAGTTTTATATGATGGGATCCAGATGGAGGATTCCACATGGGTTGGAGGCAAAGGGAGGGGGAAGCTTTGTGGGGGTGGGGAAAGAACATAATGAAGCTGTGAGATCTAAATGAATCCTTGCTGAATGGCCAAGGTTTCAGATCACGGTTTACTGAAATCAAAGAGTTGCTCTCAGAGAAATGCTATTAGCTTTTATTATCTAAGAACTAGACAGCCTGGCAAATCTTCAAAGATATAGGAAGACAAGGTTTTATTTTTATACTGTATGCTATGTCCTATCAAGCTCAGTGATCAAGCTCAGTGATGAAGCTTGCACATCACTCTTAGCCATTATATGGTTTACTTTTAAGGGATGTGTGATAAATAAGGTTTAGAGCGGTGTATAAAGCAGGCCATTATGGCTTGTTCAACAAACTATGATTTAAAAACTTGACTTAACATTATGTGTGAAGCCAGGCAGTTTCATACAGTCTTCCCCAACTGAATACCTTGTAGATGTTTGGGAACTACAATTCCCAGAACTCCTCGCCAGAAGGGACAAAAAGAGGATCCCATCTTGGAGAGACCTAGACTTCATGTATATTTCAAGAACATACTAACATTTCTCTGCTGTTCTGTAGATTAAAAAACAAAAAAATTACAGACAATAGGAAATAAAGTCAGCAATGGCATGATCCAAAAGGGAAGAGCCCAAGAGCTTAACCTCCTCTAAATGCTCCCTCCTAGAGCCAGGTTTTCATATATCTGAAGAAACTTATCAGCGGAACGATGGCTTCTACAACTGGAGGTAAGTTATTCCACAGCCTGGTGTCCCTACAGAGAAGGCTGTAATATGGAGTCCCTGCAGATGGAGTTCTTTAGGGAATGGGACCTTCAGCAGGGCCACTCTCCCAAATCTTACAAGATAGCTGGATTCATTTCAGAGAAATCAGGTTTGGAAAATATTTAGGACTTGAGCCATGTTAAAAGATGGTAACAGAAATTTAAGTGGCAACCAGAGCATTTCCCACACTAATGGTGTTACATGGGTGAACCAAAGCTCCCTGTAACTTTTCAGGCCGCTGATTATTGAACCAGCTGAAGCTTCCACACAGCTTTCAAGGGTATCTCCCTGTAGAGCAAATTGCAGCAGTCTAGCTGTGAGGTGACAAGGGCTTTGGGTGACTGTGCTCAATGTCTCTTGATCCAGGAAAGGGTTACTGCGTAAGACGTAATTGTACAAAGAGTCTCCTAGCCATCCACAGGAGCAACGAATCCCCCAGAACACAACCCCCAGACTAGCTGATTAGTACCAGAATACCTGCCGCAAGGGATGTGTGGGCAGAGAAAATGTATTCAGAATTGCAGGGATCTCATTGATGTGAATGAAATTGTTTCCTTGCTCTATCCACCTCCCACCAATGCTCCTGTTTTATTTTTCTTCCCCTGTGCTCTTATGCTTTTGTTTGTCATTCCCCACTGCAGCTTTGGGAGTGTAATCTTCTCGGAAGAGGTGCATTCTGTTATACTTGATCGTGAGTCACACCAATAAAATGATGCAGTCAACAACAACCAAGCACAACATGCCTTCTGTACAGGGAGATGCATTACCCACAAATCCAATGGGATTCTTTTCAGTGAAAATTAGGCTACCAGTTATCATGCGTTTGGGAAGAGCTCCAGAGTTGGAGTCCCTTTCCACCACATCCTGGTTTGTTTCTAATCTTCATTATCCAGATTCATTTAAATATGCAAATTATTTGTTATGTTAACCTTTACTTTGGGAATAACATAATGAAGCCCCCTGAAAGATTTGACCAATTGACTCCTTGCTGATAGGCCTGAATATATGGAATACAGTTTTTGTTTTCCATAAATTCCTCTTTCATGAAATCCTATTCGTACTAAGGCAAAACGTGCGAAAATCAAACGGTTCCTTTACAGTTCCATCATAGATCCTTAGGAAAGTGGGTTCATCCTTAGACCAGAGTTCCCCAAACTTTTGGGGTTGACAGCCCGGAGCAGGGGGAGGGGGGAAAGAAGAGATGGTTTTGTGGGAGGGGTAAACAGATGTGTGAGCGGGTATGCACCAACACCCATTGTTCACGCGAGTGGGGCCATGAGCGTTTGTGATGCTCAAGCGAGTGGGGCTGCAAATGTCCACAATGCTCGGGCGAATGGGGCTGTGTGCACACATCAACCAGCTACTCACATGACCCGCTAGTTTGGCCCACAGGTTGGAGACCCCTGCCCTAGACCCAAGACACCATAGAAGGAGCACTTCTTCGTTATTGGGCAAAGCAACAGTAGTTCCACCGCCACCACCAAGGGTCTGGTTTTCACATACCCCACTCCCATTCTATAAGACTGGGAAGAAATGTTCAGAATTTTTTTAAAAAAACAGCACAAGGAGAGCAAGAAGCTTTCAGCCTATAAACCTTCATGCAAGAGTTTCAAAATATTTCTATCCACCCTCTCTACAATAAGCATAGGCAGAAACTCAAAGCCTTACTCAGGAAAGTAAAAAGATTTAACTGGGATGACAATGCTGATTTTATTGGGAATATTATGTTTGATTGTTTTCCTCCCCCCCCCCTTTGATTATCTTTTTTCAATAGATCTATTTTTCTATCTAGAGGTTTGGCTTCATTGGTTTTATAAGAAATTTGTTCATTAAAGCTTCCTGTGTGTAAGACTGCAGAGTTACGTAGCTAGCTCTTGTGTGCTGGAATTGGCGCAAGGTTTGTTAATTTCAGTATATCTGGACTTTGGGCAGGAATAAGCAAGGCCCCTTCCTTCCCATTTCTTAGAGCAGGATAAACGATAAAGTCCTGGACAGAAGTCTCTAGCTAGACAGACAAGAGGTGTCGGGAGATTCAGCTTGATTGGTGGCAGCCTATCTTAATTATCTTTCACTGGGAGCCTTTGGAAGAAGGGGACTGCCACGGAGGTTTTAAATTATCTCCTACCTAGTTAGGTGACAAACCCATAAGCAGAAATGTAATTCTCCAGACACTGGTATTTTCCCTGTTCTCTCACCAGAAACAGCAAATAAACACTGAAATTGGTATCACTTGGGAATTAACCCCATGAGATTACTTGCCTGTGTGAGTGGTCCATTATGTTTCCTCCAACACGACACTTTTTCCCCCAGGGAGGATTGTTAACATGCTTCATTTGCAAAGTGTCAGGTGCATGTGTGAACCAGCCTTCGCAGATTTTTCACAGGCGGGTCAAAAGCCAAGCAGACAATTGACACAACAGACCAAATACCAGAACACTGACCAAGCCAACAGGGCACAAAATCTAAGGCAAAAGAAGTCAGGTCCTGCCTACACAACGAAAAGAGTTAGGAAAGGCTCTGAGCATCCCTCTCAAACCCTTTGAAGTTTCAAACGCAAGCTACGATGATGCTCCCTTTTTAAGTCTAATACTGGAGTGTGTTGAATGTTATTTCAGCACAGATGGTAGAATAAGATAGCTAATAGCACCTGAGGGTAGCAGGCTAGCTTAGATAACTCAGGACAGGCCGGAAGGGATGCAGAATTGTCCTCCAGCTGAGGGGGAACCCTCAGAGGCAGAGAACTCTGGAACAATGGCTCACTTACCCCCATTGGCAAGGCCAGCCTGCCCTCACTGGATCTACAAGATGGTATTGTTCATTAGACCAGTATTTGGCAAGAATAGGGAGATTTTTCAAAGCCTTCCAACTGTAGAAAAGCAGATGCACAAGGATATGCTTCAGTAGCTGGTCAGCCTCCAAATAACTCTCAAGACTACAGTGAAAGCAGCAGTTTATTACCGGCAGACGTTGAGAGCGGGCACACACCTTTCAAGAGTTAAATTAGCAAAGGGAATGAATGTATGTTTCCAAATCCAATTCCTCACTAATCAGAAAATCCCCATTAGGTGGGCATGGGATGCTGGAGACAAGTTGCATTTGTAAAATATGATCAATCCCAAATAGCCACTGAAGTAATTCCACTTCCTTCCTGTGTGATCTGGCACCAGGCCATCATGCTACTTGGACCAAGAGATCCAACTGGGAGGAAGGGAATCTCAGCCCTACTTCTTCCAGTCCTGATTATTCATGACCTATGACTCCAAGAAAAGTACTGGCAATGTTTCCTTCTTCAATGGGCAGGCAGTAGCTGTGGACGTAACTCAGAGAGGTGCAAACCATTAGTATTTTATGGGTGTGGGCCTTAACATTGAGTTTTGTTATAAAGCATTTTAGCACTTCTTTCCTTCTTCCTTAGAGGGCTAACTGGAAAGCATAGGGACCACAAGCCCCAAACAACATAACTCAGCATGACTGGGGGAAATGCTTTAACTAACAGCTGAGTCAATTACTTTTTGCTTACAATCATCCCTTGCCTAACTCTAAAATGATCAGGTTACTCTTCTCAACATCCTCAACCTAGAAAAAACATACTTGAAATTCTGTTGCACAAATGCAGTCATACACTCAAGAAAGAATGTGCCAAATAGCAAGCAAGTGTACTCACAATCTAACTCACCTCCAGTGGTCAATACTGAAAAGGTAAGAACGTAGACTCAGTCCTGTCTTTTCCTCTGAAATGTGTGGTCCGTAAGTCCTAAAATACTGGCATTGCCTGTACTTAATACCAATAATATGACATGCTCCTTGCATGCTGTGTGTTTCATGAACTAAGAAGGCACAGATACATACTTACACAGAAAGTTTATTGGAGGAGGAGGAGGAGGAGGAGGAGGAGGAGGAGGAGGAGGAGGAGGAGGAGGAGGAGAGAAAATAATACTTTGGCACCAAATGAGAAGAGAGGACTCATTAGAAAAGAAATATTGGGAAAAATAGAAGGCAAAAGGAGAAGGGGAACGATAGAGGATAAGATAGACAAGTGACATTGACACAGTGAACATGAATTTGTGTAAACTCCAGGAGACAGTGGAGGACAGAGGGGGCCTGGCATGCTATAGTCCATGTGGTCGCAAAGAGTTGGTCTTAGCAGCTGAACCACGAAAACCTTCCATCTCAGTTCTTAACTTCAGGAGCAAACCAGTTTGGCTCTCAGTTCAATACACTGATATAAACACAAGAGAAAGATATTCACTGCTAAAAATCAAGGGAGACAAACCTTTCCCTTCTTGTTTCCTACCAGAACTCTGAAATAGATTTGGACCAATTGGACCAGGCAGTTTAAAACTGATAAAGATGGAGAAAGGGCAAGTTTCATTCTCTCTAATGTCCTTTTCCTATATAGGTTAACCTCTCCGTTGTAAGAGAACTATATACCTATTTTACTTATGATTAACCTGCACAACTGAGTTGGCCTTAACTGCAAAATATAAAAACTGCATGTATGAACTAGCTCTTTGAAGCATCGTTTCAACCCAGCTATGATTGATATGGGTTAAGCGACTCACCTCATCTTTCAATATACAACTCATTGTAGTGTGGAGAATTCTGCCTCAAAATCCTATGGATGCATAATGTCTAGAATTTGAGAGGGGAGGGAGAAGACAGATGTCCCCAGCACAGAGATCCCAAAATAATTCCCAGGATGAGATAGGAGTATCCCATTAAAAATATAATAAAGGAAAATCTTTAGCTCGATTAGTAAAGACGAGTGGGGATATCTTGTCTTGGAGGAAATGAGCTATCCTGAGATAGCATAGTGTTTTATTTTTAAAAAAAAAAAATAGAGGAAGGAAAATTCCTGGTTGGTTAATACATATAACCAACTACTTTGTCTAGCTTTACTTTTCTAATTTTGTAGATTCAGAAATGGACACATTTTGTCCACTTCTGAGATCCATTTGCCTCCTAAGCTTCATCAGACTTACCATCTCTCATTCTCCTTCACCTGCCTTCCCAAATCTCTCCCACCTCTATCCCACTATTGCTGTTAATGATCTCTCTCAGGTGCTTCTTATTAGCAAGGTCCTGCAGCACGGACTCTTTCAATTTGAACATTTGTTGCGTTCAAAACCATTCCTGGACATTCACGATCACACTATTCAGATTCAGAAGCTCAACAGTCCTTTTACAACTCTGCTCAGCCCTTCTCCAAAGGCAAATAAAGAGCCCCTTCTATTGATTTTCCATGGAAGAAATGTGACAGCTTGGGGCGGAGGGAAGAGCTCAGAGAACATCTCTCCAAATGGTCTTTAGTAAACTTGGGTTTAATGCTACTGTCCTTGGAGGAGCCACAATCATGGAAGGGTTTAACAATAGCAAGGATTCACATGGCCAGTTTTCTTGAGGGTCATGCTGCAATTATTCCAACATGTCTTACAAAGCCTAGGACCTGGAGCCACTTTTTTCATGGTCTTTTTTTCTTCTTGACTTTTGAGAAAAAAACTGTAGATTTGAAAGCAGACTTTTTTTTCTTAGTAACCTTTTTGGTGAAAATAAAGCAAAATGAAATGAGTAAACAGCTATAGGCTGATCATAAGCCTTCAAAATTAGCAGCAACTCATCCCTGTAAAGATCTGGGCTCCCAACTTCTATTCCCAGAATGTCTCATGATGTTGGCAGTGGAAAAATCAGATGCTCCAGTCTACATAAACTGATTTAATCAAATGCTGTGGCATGCTTGCATCTGAGCAGCAGACTAAGTAGGCAAAAAGTTACTTGGCCACAAGTGGCTTCCCCACTGTAGAAAGAACTTCCAATTTTTGTTTAAATTATACAAATCATTCCCAAAATCATGTACATAAAAATTAGCACATATGATTTTTTTAAAGCGAGTATTCCTCTTTTATCTTCTGGCTTGGTAATCACTTTCTATTTTTTGGAAATGAAACTAGAAAACTGGTTTGACAATTGTTTCTATGCCATGGCTTGCTTAGTCACACTTTATGGAAAAAAAAGTTTGCCTGGATTCATACAGCAAATTAAATAATCAAACATCTTACAAAGTACAATGTATTATCAAGAGGGGAGGGGGCAACCACGACAACTTTATGATCTGTGGACCTCAACTCCCAGAGTTCCTGAGCCAGCCAGGTTTGCCCAATATACTAGGGCAAGGCAAAAATATTCATTAGTGTTAACTTTCTCTTCCAAAAATATGAAAATAAATAATAGAGGAATTGTGGAGATTTTTGTGTACTGAAACGTTTTGCAGAACATGGGGTGGGATATGGTATGATACAGCCTGGCATGGCATGGCATGTTTTTCACACTTTTAACCACTGCAGCATCCCCATGGTCACATGATTGAAATTTGGATGCTTGGCAATTGGCTCATATTTATGATAGTTGCAGTGCATCGTGATCACTTTTTGCCACCTTCTCACAAGCAAAGTCAATGGGGATGCCAGATTCACTTAACAACCTTGTTACTAACTTAACAACTGTGGTGATTCACTTAGCAACCATGGCAAGAAAGATGATAAAATGGGGCAAAACTCTTAACAACTGTCTTGCTTAGCAGGAGAAATTTTGGGTTCAATTGTGGTCGTAAGCTGAGAACTGCCTGTAATGAAGCATTATAATGTAGCAGCTGCAATTTTGGAGGAAGTGCCCGTGCCAACCAAATTTGAAATATCCTCTAAGGACACTTTTTGGTAAACACAAGGCACTTCATGACTAGCCAGTGATGAAATTAAATCTTCTCCAAGGAACAATTATCTAAGCTGTCCTCCCTTTCTTGTTCCTTTATTTAATTTGCTTGCCTGAATGAAGATTTCAGTGAAAACTTTCTGCTGAGGGGAACGGAGCAAATTCAAAGTTATAGGTCAGGGATAAGCAACCTTGGCTCTTTCATGACTCATGGACTTCAACTCCCAGAATTCCTGAGCCAGCATGGCTCAGCTTGGAAAGCTCCCCCTTTCCCCTCAACATGGCTGGCTCAGGAATTCTGGGAGTTGAAGTCCACAAGTCATAAAAGAGCCAAGGTTGCCTACCCCTGGTCTAAGATAAGTGGAAGCTGGATCAGCTCTGCATTTTCTTCCTTGAAGCCAAACTCTGGCAACCAAGAATAGATCCTGGTGGTCTGGGAAAGTAAGAAGCATCTACACCAGGGAGATACTTCCAGAATATACTCTGCAATATAGGAACCACTATACATTTACTTATTTATTTTATTTATTTTAATTCCATTTATATCCTGCCCTTCTCCGAAGACTCAGGGCGGCTTACAAGCTTAGCAGTAGCCTTCATTATATGTATATGCCTGCTTATTAGGGCTTTCACACACCCCCAAGCGGCATTATTACAAAGTCAGCTTAACTGCCCCCAACAATCTGGGTCCTCATTTTACCTACCTCGGAAGGATGGAAGGCTGAGTCAACCTTGAGCCTGGTGGGATGCGAACCTGCACTAATTGCAGGCAGCTGGTGTTACTTAAGGAGGCATTAGCCCACTGCTCCACCAAGGCTGTAACTTCTATGTCTTTTCATAACCAAGTTTTCCCAAAAAGTTGGTGAGCAAATGTTGATTTATAAAACACTCATAAAGTTTGAAAATTGCTGTGATATATTGATGCGTATCAGCCATTGTTACGGTGAAATACTATTCTAGCTCATCTATCAAATTCTGCAAATATATTGGCTGCTGGATGTCAAATACTAAAATGTCATATCATTAGGCATCCAATGCAGACATGAAATATTGTTGAGAATATTCAAACCCTTAAAAAAATCCTAGATATTATTCTAATGGAACAATATATATACAGCCATAGGAACTGCCACTGCTTCTAGTTGCAAGTATGGTTCTTATTTCCCTTTTTTATTTTTATTTTTCTCTCTCTCTCTCATACACACACACACCTTCTTGTTAGAAGTTTTTCAGCTGTTACAAGAGCATCCTGGGAAACATGTTTTCATGGTCACTACACCTGTTCCTTGGTTCTGCTGCCTTTAAACATTGTTTAGGCACTGGAGTATCAACCTTGGAAAAGCTGTTCCTGTAACAATACGTCTGACTTTTCAGTGCCATGAGTATCTGAATGAATGAACCTTTATTGCCAAAGTACAACCATGTATACACTGAGATTGGCTCTGAACAAGCTATGCTTACTGGCTCTACAACAGAGGTGTCCAACTTTGGCAATTTCAAGATATGTGGACTTCAATTCCCAGAATTCACCAGCCAGCCATCCTAGCTGGGAGTTTTGGGAGTTGAAGCCCACAAGTCTTAGAAGTTGTCAAGGTTGGATGCCCCTATTCTACAATATAAAACAATACAGAAAGAGAACAGTAGTCTCCCATTTTTTACTGGCCTTGGGAACTAATCCCACAAAAGCAAGAAAACTTCTAATTTTCTAAGCTTCTAAGAGGAGGTATAATTTATTGCACGCACACACCAGATGCACAAAAACCGACAGCCACATAGAGAGTATAATTTTTTGCTGCTTCCTTTTTTTTGATTACGGAAATAAAATAATAATTTCCCCACAATTCCAAGGCAGGAAATACATGTATTCAGTAGTGTAAATCCCAAAATAGACTTAGCATTGTTTTCAAATGCTAAGGAAAGGAAAGGAAAAACCATCTACCAAGCTATCACCAAAACCCAAGGGAGGAAACAACAAATCCCGGTGTTGCCCGTGTATCTGGCATAACCCTCCCAATGTATGATCGTTCCAGTCGCTGTGTTCTTCTACCTTCCCCAAATCTATTAAGTGCAGTGCAGTCACAACTTTGCCCACCCAGGAAATAGGGTTACATGTTCGTTAGAGCAAGCAAAAATCTAGCCTCCTTTGCTGGTTTTTGTTTCGTATCCTCATAAAATAGCCAAACATTGACCGGAGGGAAAATACTGTACAGGTAGTCCTCTACTTACAAGCATTCATTTAACAACCAAAGTTACAACAGTACTGGAAAAAGTGACATGACTAGTTTTCATAATTCACCATTCAGTTGTACGAGGACAAGATGACCGTTGCACCATTTCCATGGTCAGAGGATCAAAATTCAGGTGCCTGTCAACTGGCCCATATTTTATGAGAGTTGCACTGTGCCGGGGTCATGTGATCACTATTTGTATCCTTCCCAGCAGGCTTCCAACAAGCAAAGTCAATGGGGGAAACCAGACTTGCTTAATGACCACGTGATTCACTTAACAACTACAGTGATTTGCTTACCAACTATGCCCAAAAAAAGCTCATAAAAAGGGGCAAAATTCACTTGCTTAGCAACAAAATTTTGGGCTCAATTGTGGTTGTAAGTTGAGAACTACCTGTGCAGTAATGTAGCACTTTCCACATTATTTCTCTTTGCTACAACTATCTCCAGGAAATCCTTGAAAGGTTTGAAGAAGATACAAATCACTGAAGAAAGAAACTGAGACCAAGTAGTAAGAGGATGAGATAACTTTTCATTAAAGTCTTCCCTCCAAAATTCCATGGAAAAACACACTGCAATATTCTAGAAGCACAAAGTAACAATTCAGTTGATTTCAGACAATCTGGCCTGGGTAGCAGTAATTATGAGTTATATTATCTAGTGCAGAAGTATTTCATACACATACACATTCTCCATCAATCTGAAAAAATATACCAACTCCCATTTATCCTGAAGCTTACTTTCTCAGCCTGTTATTAACAAGACAGTTAAGATGACTTATGCTAATTTTACACACTATAGCTCTGAGTAGCAATAGTAGTAGTGTTTTTAGTTGGGGGTGTGCTTATACTTAAGTACAATAAAACCCAAACAATAAATATTGTAAAACAGGCTAAACCAGAAACAACAATAAAATATCTTATAGTAATCAATTTTAAAACATTATCTAATCCTTGCACTACCATAATTTAAACTGGTTGCAGATTCACCTGCTTTCAAGAGAACATTGAAGACCGGTTCTTTCTATCTACAGGGACTGAGTTAGGATACTAGGGTTATCCCATGCCCCTCCAACTGCCATCCCCCAGCAAGTAGGACCCTGTTTACTTATCAGATTCCCCTTTCCCCCCAATGTGGCTGTTTTAATCCTTGTTAGCTGCCTAGAATTGGGCATGAGGTGGCTGTAAAAAAGTTGGCTAAATAAAAGAAATAAAATGTACTGCCGCTGAAAAGAAGCTTATTCCAGCGTCAGAAAGGTCCCATGAAGAAGAAACGTTTTAAGAGTCTTTTTGAATCTCAGGAAATTCGACTCTACGGTTCCAAACAGCAGGAGTGCAATGAAAAAAAAAACGCTCTGAAAGGACAGGCCGCCAATCTGACAGTAGAGAAAGCTAGGTAACTCTGATTGCATGATTGGCCTGAGTGCACAGAGCCTGAAATTGTAATCAAGGTATTGAAATAACTTGGTCTTCCTGCCCAGAAGTTCAGCACACATCACCACCAAATAAATACAAATCTCCAAATGAAGGTCTCAGGAACCCGATTTGAGGCATCAGACGGAGAACTGTGAATCTCTCTGGCTCTTCTGTCACTCGGGAGTTGCTCGGGCAATTGAGGCGGCTTTACCTATTGATGAAATAAAAAAGATTTCTCTGAAAGGGAGTTCCCTAGGCTGATTGCAGCCCGTTTGCCTGTACTGTCTGGACCAGCGTTTCCCAACCTTAGGAACTTGAAGATGCGTGGACTTCAACTCCCAGAATTCCCCAGCCAGCTATGCTGGCTGGGGAATTCTGGGAGTTGAAGTCCACGCATCTTCAAGTTCCTAAGGTTGGGAAACGCTGGTCTGGACCACTCCTTTTCTGACAGATTAATGGAGAGCACGCGCAGCCCAGATGGCATCAATTCAACAGATAAAGCTCCCCTCCCCCGTTTTTCCTGGCACGGCGAGACGAAGTGACAAAACTGACGTTTGGATTCGAGATTTCCCGCGTAGCTTTTAAAGATGCCAAAAAAAAAAAAAAACAACAACAACACCAAACCAAACCAACCCCCAAAAAAGCAGACCAGCGCTATTTGCTCAATTTAAATCTGTTGCCAGGGAATCTGCAAAAGAGGCACTTCCCCAGTTTGCACGCCACACGAAGGCGAGGGGGAAGCACCTTCTGCCAATTGTTATCTATATACCGCGGGCGATTTTTTTTGACAGCGTCCCCCCCTCCCTCCTGTGCCAAGCTGCAGTTTGCTCGCCCCGTATCCACGGTTAAGACACGTTATAACGTTTGAACCGCGCCGGGCGGGCGAACTTCGTCCAAGTTTCTACCCGCTTGCCGCGATTTGGGTGGGGGGTGGGTGGATGGGTGGAGAACCGCGATCACGCGCCCCCGATCGTAGAAATCTAATTGCAACGACGGCAAAGCAAAACCGCGGCTGGGTTCCCCCACCCCACCCCACCCCACCCCCGCCGCCTGCACCAACCACGTGCGCCTGGACCAAACCCTTCCGTCTCACAAGCAACCTTGGCAGCGGCGAAGTTCTCACGAGAGCAATCAAGCCAAAATGGAACTCAAAACTGCTTCGGAAGTCGAGAGACGGGCCCGCTCCCCCCCCACCCCCGTCCAACCAGGCAGAACCCCGCCCCCCCTCTCCCTCCCTCCCTCCCCTCCCCACCCCAACCTAGCCGCATCCAAGGGGCATTCCCTACTACAGCGTTTCCCAACCTTAGGAACTTGAAGATGCGTGGACTTCAACTCCCAGAATTCCCCAGCCAGCTATGCTGGCTGGGGAATTCTGGGAGTTGAAGTCCACGCATCTTCAAGTTCCTAAGGTTGGGAAACGCTGCCCTACTACTGCAAGGTCTTTGCGCCTTTAAATACCCCGAGCTGTGGCTAAGCAGGCACCTTCTCCAAACATTCAGGCCCATTAACATTGTTAAGCAGTGAGTTAGGGAGTGTCAGAAATGTGCTATTTTCACACGCAGCCTGATTGATGAAGGGCGCCGCGCGCCGGGCCCGGAATTGGCAGCGAGACAAGCTTGAACAATTGAGCGGGGGGGGTGGGGGTGGGGGTGGGAGGCCAGCCAGCCAATAAATACCAGCCTCTAATCTCATTCCCCCCACGTGGGGCCAGACGGGCAGCCGGAGCTTCGCGCCCATTGGGCGACTCGCAGCCAACCCGAGGGTGTCAAAAAGAAACCTGGCGCTCCGGTTGGCCGGCCGCGTTCTCTTTTGTTCTGGCTGCCTCGGAAGGGTTAACCCTTTCTTCTCCTTTCTCCCAGGAAAAGCCGGTTAGCGAAAGAGGTGCCGGACGGCGCCGGATGCATCAGAAGCGCAGGAAAGAGACACGGAGCGGTTTTCAAAATAAAGGGTTGTTTTGTGTTGTTTTTTTTTAACGTCCCGTGTCGTTAGCGGACACGCAAGCTGCTCTGCCTGCATCCTGAATGGAGGCAGTAGTAGTAGCAGCAGCAGCAGCCTTTAGCTTTTTCTTTTTCTCGAGCTGCCCAGGACGCGTGTCGTCGCGCTAGGAGATCACGGGCTTTCAGCACGCCCCAAGGCAAAAGGGAGAGGCCACACGTCTGTCTGCCCTCCAAACAAGCTTTGCGGGCAAGTAACGAGGCGAAGATCCAAAACAGGTTTTCCACTGCGGCAGCTCGGCGGAGGATCAGCGAAACACAAATAATCCTCGGGCTCGAAAAGAGAGTCACGTCTATGTCCTTTGCCCTCGTAACGGTGGGCAAATCACGCCCAAAGCACGAGAAGGCTGTTTTGGGGGGACAGCAGCCCCCCCCCCAGGCCTTCAGCTAGAGAAAGACCGGCAAGGGAGGGTGACATTAGAGATCGATCCACGGGTCCACGCCAAGGCATCTTGCGTTGACTGCCGGTCCCCACGTTTATTTAACACTCGGGGCTTGTCATCGCACGTTTGGCTTACCCGTGGGCTGTTGTCTTAAGCAGCGTTGGCTGGCTTCACGCATGTTAAGCTAAATCAAATCGCAACCCGTGAATTCTGCTTTAAGATTATATGGACGCTCACCCAGAATAAATGCGGGGACGCTTTGCGTCGGAATAAATACGATGCCGTTACACTCAGATGTCTTTTATGTTTCCGCGGGCCTTTTGGGGAGAGGGAAGGAAACGGCCTCGCAGGAGTGGGCAGGACGGCCAGAGGAAAAAACCTGGATAACCAGACCCCAGGAGAATCTTCCGCGTCGTCTGAAAAGCGCGGTTCCAGTCGCGTTGCAATATGCTGAGTGGGAGGCCACCGAGGCCGTTCAAGCGCCTTTCTAGTAAGTAAAGAGAGGGCAAGATTTCTCGCACCTGCTTAGGAAACGCATGACTCTCATCCTGGGCTTTTCAAGGAAAGAAGGGCGGCTGGGTGAGTATCTCGCAAGGCAGGGGTCTTCAGACTTGGCCCTTTTATGACTTGTGGGCTTCAACTCCCAGAATTTCTCAACCAGACACACTGGCTGAGGAATTCTGGGAGTTGAAGTCCACAAGTCATAAAAGGGCCAAGTTTGAAGACCCCTGTCGCAAGGCTTCTAGATGGCTTAGTCCAGGAAAGACGTGACTTGGGAGAGCAAACCTGGAGGACAGATCGCCAACTAACTCTCGACACCTATATAGGCGAACGTATCTGGGCGAGAAAACCCGGATGACCTCCAGGTGGCGGCACCGAGATCCAGAAATAACTTAACTCTTTGCTGCCAACAAGCGGTCGACGGTGTTTTTGCAGGGCAGATCTGGTAGGCCTAAACCAGGGGTAGGCAGGCAACCTCGGCTCTTTTATGACTGGCGTAGACCTCCGCAAGGGCCTTCTGCAGCTTCCACGACCTTATATATCAGGGGTCTTCAAACTTGGCCCTTTTATGACTTGTGGACTTCTGCAGCTTCCACGACTTTATATTTATTTATTTATTTGTTTGTTTGTTTTTATAAACCGCCCTTCTCCCGAGGGACTCGGGGCGGTGTACAGAGTAAGGTAGGCAAACATAATAAAACAGTACTGAAAAACAATAAACAAAACAAACTGGGACCCCAAATAGAGCTATCAGGCCAGGCCGGACTGCTGGAATAGGTAAGTCTTCAAGTCGCGCCGGAAGGTGCGGAGGTCGGGGGGGCCATCCGGATTTCAGTTGGTAAGCAGTTCCAGAGGGCTGGCGCACCCACTGAGAATGCCCTCCCCCTGGGGGCCACCAGCCGACATTCCTTGAGCGGTGGCACCCTGAGGAGGGATATGCAGCTTCCACGACTTTATATATCAGGGGTCTTCAAACTTGGCCCTTTTATGACTTGTGGACTTCAACTCCCAGAATTCCTCAGCCAGCAAAGCTGGCTGAGGAATTCTGGGAGTTGAAGTCCACAAGTCATAAAAGGGCCAAGTTTGAAGACCCCTGTTATATATATTCTCTGCTCCAAGGCGCGAAACAAGTTACTGTTCTTCCCCGCTCCCCCTTGTGCTTAAAGAGGGAAGCCCCTGCTAAGTCTACTCCGGCTAAGCGATCCCGAAGAAAATCCCATTATCCGGCATCGGGGCAAGTTCCCTTCCTTCCCAAGGCTTTCCTGCCTGCGGTTCTCCTTAACCCTTTCCCCTCTTGGGCCAGCCCACCCCTTTTCCGGCATTAGAGGAAGCCGCTGTTGTTTTGAAGCTCCTTAAACCCCTCGCCGGCACGCAGCCCTCCTCTCCACGCTGGCGATTTATAGCGTCAGCCAAGCCCTCGCGGGATGATGTATGGCTTGTTGGATCAAACCAGGGGAAGTGTCCCAGCTTCTGGCCTTTTGTAACCTTCCCAAGTTTCTCCTCCCTCGCTGCCTGCCTGCCTGCCTGCCTCGACAAAGCCAGAGGACCCGACTTCTTCTCCCACCCCAGCAAAGCTGCGGGGAAGCGACTGTCGCCAGCCAGCCAGCCAGCCAGCCGGCGGGATCTCGAGTTCGCGTCTAGCTTCTGAAGGGTTAAAGCCTGCCTCTCCCGCGCGTGCCTCCCGTGATCAAGTCACCCTCCCCAATCCGCGGTATAGCCGCCTGGCAGGGATTCCTTCCAATGCCACGATCTTAAGAAGTCGCCGACTAAGCAAGTGAACAAGTGAACAATCGTATGCAGCCAATTTGGCGAGAGCTGAGCTGTGAGGGATGCCAATAGCGAGAGGTTAAAAAAAAAAGGAAAGGGAAGGAAGGGAGGGAGGGAGGGAGGGAGGGAGGGAGGGAGGGAAGGAAGGAAGGAAGGAAGGAAGGAAGGAAGGAAGCAAGCAAGCAAGCAAGCAAGCAAGCAAGCAAGCAAGCTAGCTAGCTAGCTAGCTCGGATTGGCAACTTTTGCTACCACCTGGATAAGGACAGACACACATTGGCAAACGTCCCCCCCCGCCCCGCCCCTTCTCTGCCTCTGCAGCCACCGAGCTACGTTTCCGTGCCTTGATTGCCAAAGCTTCAATTTCAGCGAGACAGCAGTTGCGGGCCACTCGTGGGGGCTATTCAGTCCAGGGAGCAGCTCCAAAAGAAGAGCAGGTTGTACCGAAAAAGGATGGTCTAGCTCTAGCTCCTCCTTTTGGTATCATTTGGCAAGCAGAGTTGTCCAATATTTGAACCCAGGATCAGTTTTTACTCTCAGATAAGTGAACTTTGCAAACGTGCACGGGCTTTGCCTTGGCGTGTTCCTATGCTGCCTTACCCTCCGGTATGTTTTACATTGTCAAAGCTGGGTGCTCAACTGTGGGGAGAAATCAGTTTTTGGCATGTTTTTACAGGCTTCCTGCTTCTCTTCTTCAGCCTTTTCCATACCAGGGTGCCTCCCAAGTTTGAGTGGACAACAGATCCCATCATCTCCATCTCACAGAGCTATTGATCGAGCATGCCATCTCTAGCCTGCAGCTGGATTTTCAATATTTAGCCCATTATTTGCTTGGAATTTCCTTTGCGTTCAACTGGAGCTTTTGGTAAATTTGTTTTAGAACTGCAGCTCCGGCCTCCAATTTCAACATCTTTCCTTAGTTACAGCTGCAGGAAAGCATAGGCTCCCAGAATTAGCTGTATAAGGACACTTTCGAAAGAGACAAAATATTTTTTTTCTGCCTGTCCTGCAACAATATGATATTGAGTTACTATGCAGGATGCATACAGAAAATCACCACCTTTTATTCCTGATTAATAAAGCACATAGTTTCCATCCTCGTGAGTTCCTTACAGCCACTCAAACCATCCCACTGAGGCATATATGAATAGAGATTATGAATGAATGCAAAAAAGGGGAAAGAATTAAGCCTTTTGTCCTCCTTATGCAACCTTGCTGTCACACCGCTTATTTTGTTCTGGGGTTGTTGTTTTTTTGAGATGGTGAATTAAATTAATGAATGTAATCAGCAGTAAGTGACCTTGAATTATTTCTCACTTGAGAAACAGTCCACCAGAGATACCAAAATGGACTGTAATTTGGGACAAAAAAGTTCCCACAATCTCCACAATCAATTCTGGATTTTACTGGGATGAAACTTTTTTTTCCCCTTGTCTTTCCCCTACTCTGTCTCAATGCTACTAGTTCACCTAGTAGCAGGCATGGTCATTTTGGCACCAAGTGTAAAAAAAATCCATCAAATTGCCTGCTTCCTAGCCGCCTGTATTACAGTATACCCAAAAGATAGGTGATACAAGGCATTGCTAACTTTTTTTGTTTTAAAAATATCATGTTTAATTATTGCATTTAATTTTTGTCCTTCCCCTTGCCTTGTGAATCTTCTCACCTCCCACCCCACCCCAATTTTCTGGCTTCACCTCAGCCCCCATTAAAATATTAGGGGGTAGGCTGACATCTTCAACCCACGGTAAGCAGATTTGTATAGGCTACATCTTACAACCAAAGTAATTGGTCTTTCCAGGCATTATTTTAAAAAGCAAAGATTTGCCCCCCCCCCCCATTTAAGCGCTTTCCAGTGCAATTTGCAAAAGGCAGACTTCTGCATCTACAACCAGCCCCATCTCCATGGCAGCCACCTGCTAATTTATTACATTTATGTATATTGTGGTTGCCACCTCTTCAAAAGAAGAGTGAAAAGAGATTGGGGGGGGGGGAGAGAGAGAGAGACCAGTACTCATTTGTGTATGTTAATCCAGTAAAAAATGTATGCAAACTGATTGTGTGGTATCGGAGCCAAGATTTTAAAGGAAGGAAGGAAGGAAGGAAGGAAGGAAGGAAGGAAGGAAGGAAGGAAGGAAGGAAGGAAGGAGAGAGAGCCAGGCCTAGTCAGTGTGAATCTACTCAGCTGACGATGCTAATGTACAGTAAATTTGAAATCATAGGTGAAGTTGGTTCTAAAAAAGAATAGAAGTTGCGGTCAAGCAGTTGCTTCCTTTGTCATGTAATCACAGAGAGCAAAAGGGAACAACACTCTTTGCCTCTCCTTCCTATGTGCAGGTAGTCCTTGAGTTACAACCCTTCGTTCAGCAATCCTCTGAAGTTACAGCAGCACTGAACAAGTGATACTTATACCTCCTGGTCCCTTAAATTATAGCCATGGCCGCACCCCCACAGTCAGGTGATCAAAAGTCAGGCACTTGGCAGCTCAGCCACACTTATAACTAGGGTGGTCTTCAACTTCCCCCATTCACCTATCAACCTTTATCCCTTTCCTCCCTGTGCAGCAGCACTGGTATAATAAGGGCTGAAATCGAGGCCCAGGCAGTCTCAGCTGGTGGCCACCATCCCTAGACCTCTCGGTTACAAGAGCCACCTCATGCCCCGTGCCATGACCAGCAACCCCAGCGTGCAACGGGGCAAAGCCCCAGCTTCCCCTACTGCCCTGCACTCTGCTTGGTTCGGGGTGCGTCCTTGTCTAATGACTGGTGGGGATTCGATTAATGACGGCAGCAAAGGGGTGCCTGGACTGCCATCACTAAGCGATGCAGTCACGTGACATTGCACTTTACAGCCTTGTCGTTTAGCTGTGGAAATTCCAGCCCCAATTACCTTTATAACACAAGAACTACCTGTCCGACTTTGATCAAAGTGGAGCCTGAAGTGTGGGGGGAATCCAAAAAACCATTCACTCCATATTCCCTTGGGGGAACCTGGACACTTGTTAAGGTTTGAGAATTAAGAAGAGAGAGAAGATGCAGTTTCCCCCAGTTCATCAAATGGGGACTACTAGACCCTGGCCATTTGCCCTCCTTTACATTTGGAAACTCCCTGTGTTTCAGGATGTGCCCTGCATTGGAAAAGCTAAATGCCCACCACTGACGTCCCTCCCTCCTTCCCGGCAATGTCTTGCTGTCTCTGCAGAAGGCTCCCACTGGCTAATTATTTTTAAGCCTCGCAAAGGCAAGTGGTCCCCTGCAGGCCACTGTCTGGCGAGATGACTGCGTTTCAGGGACACCAGACGTTCCATTTTTGCCCAGCTATACAGGGGACCCATCCTGGACCCCACAGCAGATGCTGAATTGCAGCAGTGGTACATCAGGGTGGTATTTTCTCTGCCTGTCTGAGCAGAAATGATCTCCAATCAGGTGGGCCACCTCACGCTCTGTCACTTTCATCGCCCTTCCTGTGAAATAATCAGTTGTTAATCTAAAACCAAAGAAAACAGCTCCTAAAGCACAGCTAATCGAAAGGCAGATTCTCCCCGGGTTATTGGCTACTCTGAAGCACAACCTGTCAGACACAGGCGTCTATTTCCTTTTAGAAACCTTCCTAAATGGAAACTTGTTCATTCACCTCACTTTGTCTCCAAGGCTTTGTGAGCGAGATGGGCAGTTTCTAAATGTGATATATAAATAAATAATAACTAAATATTTCAGACATACTTGCGTATACCAGGACTTTGCATGATTCCTCTTTCTCAGCATTGTGGTTCTTGATTCGTTCATCTGCAGTAGCCTTTTTTTCTGTTACTTCTTCCTTAACACTATAGATGCATGCTTGTTGAGAAAGGAATCTTTCCAGAAATTAGGGGATATATCAGAGCCACTGTCTCACACACTTCAGATTCAAGGACTGGTTCTCGCAAGGCATTAAGATACAGTTTGCTTACTTACGGTTTGTTGAATAAAACACAGTTCAAACTTCAGGTTAAGGTATAACTTACAAAAATAGCTTGCTAGAGCTACACATGAAAAGAGTCCGAGTGTTCTTGTGGAGCACAGACTAAGCACGAGCAGCTGTATGATATAGCTATGCAAAAGGCAAATCCATAGGAGGTTAGGAATTCAGCCTTCACTGCCCTGGTCAGATCTCACTTGGAATACTTTGTCCAGTTTTGGGCACCCCAATTTAAAAAGGACGATGACGAACATTAGAGTGTGTTCAAAGGAAAGCTACAAAATGGGGGTGGGTGGGAATCAAGCTCTACAAAGGACAATGAAAGGATCTGGGTATTTTAATTATAAGAAAAATGACAGAATGAAGATATAATAGCAGTCTTGAAATATCTGAAGGGTTGTCAAATAGCAAATGAACTTATTCTCTATTGCCCCAGAGGGCGGGATCAGAACCAATGGATTAAATTATATGACAGTAATTTCAGGGTAGACATCAGGAAAAAGTTCTGGACTATATGAATTGTCAGCCTTTAATGTAGCACAGGCTTCTCCATAAAGTAATGAGTCCTCCTTTAGTGATGTTCTTCAAATTGTTCTCCTGCACTGAGCAGGAGGCTAAAGCAGATGACTTTCAAGGTCCCTTCCAATTGTATAATTCCATGATCTATTATCCCTATGTAAACTTGAACAGGCTGTTCAAACTGTAATTCCAACATTCTATGTTACATCTGGCTCCAAAAAAAACAGTCTCACAGAGCCGGACATATCTCAGGACTGCATAGTATCTCCCAGTGGGATGTGGAAAAGGAGGAATTCAGGAATGACCCAGATTGTTGGTGGTGACTTTGGGACCCCTTAGGCGACTCAGTTTCCTACATCAGTGCACTCTGCATCTCAGTCCAACCAGTAGCAGCTGCTGCCTCTCTATCTGCTCCAGTTTTGTCCCGTTAATCATTTCACTCCACAGCTAGTGTATGTTTACCCATTATTAATAAGGCTTGTCATCTCAGTTCTTTCATCTAGGCCACCTCTGTGCCAAGGAGATCTTGGACTCAGGGCTTTCCACCCTTTAAAGGGACAGCCGCTTTGTGTGGCTGTTTCGTACCCACCCAACCCAATCCAAGCTGAAGCCAGAAAATCCATGCATTTCTTAGCTTTGGTGCGGAGCTTGTTACTCAAAAAGTTAGAATTAATGACCCAAACATTTTTTCCTCCTGTGAAAATATGCCCTATGGCCTTGATCCATTATTTTCTAATTTGTATAAACTTCAGCCCTCAAACTTTTATGACCTTTGCTGCATCCCTTCTCCTTTCTGACCATCATCCATCCTGCAACTGTGGGCCCCATCCCAGAGACTTTACAACAGCTGAAGATCCATCTAATTCAGCGCCTTGCCTATATACTATAAAGTTTTGAGGAGACAGAAAGGGAAGGGCAGACATCTTTCTGCTCCAAAGCAGCCAAGGTGCATAATTGCTGTACCTGTAATGTGCCTCACACCGTTATTGTACATTTCTTATTTACAATAAGAAACGAATAAGGTTAGCTTGCCTCAAGGTCTTCCTCGGTAAAGGGTATGGTAATCCTTCTTTTTGCCAATTTGCCTAGAAAGTTTAAAGAGTAGCTAGTAATAAATCTTCTTTCTTATACATTCTGGGGGTGGGGGAAAGGACTGCTGGAACAAAGTTCCCGGAGTCTACAGTAAGGTGGGTTCTATTTATTTAGTTACATTTATATACCGCCCTTTCCCTGAGGACTCAGGGCGGTTTACAGGGAATTAAAAAATCCAACATACAAAAGTTAAAAACCACATTAAAAAATATTAAATTGACCCTGTACTCTTAAAATATTAAATTGACCCTGTACTCTTAGATAATCAGATAAGATCCTATTCTCCTCATCCTCTACTAATTGAGTGACTGATTCTCTTGCTCCCTATTTCTGATCTTCCCCCTCAAGTGAGAGACATTGGGTGGGGGGGGAAGAAAAAGAACTGCATATTTCTGTAGGGAAAGGGTGGAACACCTGGAGACCATAAATACGGTGTCTCGAAAGACCTCCCGAATTCTGACAGCTCCGAGGCTCCCTCTCCTCCTTATCTGCATATCACAGTGATTTCAAGCCCTAATGCAGGGATGAATGGGGGTGGGGAGGCGATGTTCTATTTTAAACTAGCACTTTGATGTTGGTGGCTTTCAGCCTGAAACTCATAGTCCAGGGACATCAGAATCCTTAGAATCAAACTGGACCAAAGCAGTTAAAGGTTATGAAATTGGTCATGGGGGAGGAAGAGTGGGAGGAAATGGTCCAATACTAGTCCAACCACAGCCTCATTGTGTGGCCTTCGTGAAACCAGTATTTTTCGAGAATACGTTAAAATACCTCTTGACTTGTTTGTTTGGTTGCTTGTTCGGTTTTTATATCCCATCATCTTTATTTTTACAAATGACTCAAGGCAGTGAACAGGTACAATGCACCTTCCTCCTCCTATTTTCACCTCTACAACAGTCTTGTGAGGTGGGTTGGGCTGAGAGAGAAAGTCACCTAGCTAGTTTCCATAGCTCCGGTGGGACTTGAACTTATCATCTCTTTTGCTTTCTAGCCAGTTGCCTTCACCACTAGATCAAACTGGCTCTTTATAGATAGAAACCATCCTTTTGACTTTCTCTGATGAGCACCTGATGCATCCTTTTCTAAAAAAAACAAAAACACCCCCACATATTTTAAGCTACGCATTGGTTAAGAGAGAAGGCCATGTGGGATAGAGTGGGACTTGGTTTCTCAATAATATTGTATAAGATTCAGTGACGTGTTCTCACAAACTTTAGTTCAATATATTTGAAATCAAGACTGACTAGAAGGGAGGCAGGTGAGGAAGGCAATTGCAGTGCAGCTCCCTACAGAAGTGGATCTCATGAGTGAGACCTACTCTCATTCAAGCTGGTGTAAGTTGGTAATGCTACTACTTTCTGTTTGCGAGAGTCATTTTTGTAGGACAAAATGTCCTCCCGAAATGACTGGCAGCACAGTGAGAAGATACGTTCTTGCTCATCTGCCCTCAATCTCTGAGATTTATTTTTAAATTAGCACTGGTGCTCAATTAGGGAGAATGCTGAGGAAAGGCGTTGGCCATCATTTCCTATTTTTTTAGAAGCTTTCAGGTTGCCTAACAATTTGGAAGGGAGACTTGTGATGTCAATCAATATACCATACATTTGGTCTTCTGATGCTTGCAGAAGTGAATACATTCCATATTGCAAATAAAATGATGCAAGGGGTGCATAATCTGAAGGCAGAATGACATTTTCAGAGGGCAAAATATTGTGCATTTACGATAGCGATTCTTTGGTATGCACTGGAACTAAAACACAGCCCTGCAGTAGTGTCTATAAGGATCATCTGTCCTTTTTGATAAAGGATAGGTTTTCATTTCAGAAAGCTGGCTTTTATATTTATTTTTTTTCAAAATCTTACTTTTGTCCTTTATTTTATTTAACTTTTACTATACAAATGGTACTCCCTCACACACACATGTATATGTATACGTATATGTATATAAGAATATGTGTTTGTGCAAAGTTAGAGTTCTGAGGCTTTTAGGCCCAGAAAACTATGTACAAGATTACAGTAAAAATAATAGGGACATCCTACACAAGATGTGGCAGCTTTTAATTTGCCCAGATTATTGCCACCCCATCTGTTCTTAGGAAACTGTCTTGTCTGTCTAATCTCTCTCACAGGCACAAAACAAAATACATTAATTTGATTGGGTTAAAGAACCTCAAATATTCTGCATCCAAGATAATTTTGGAATGAAAGACATCATCCTTTTTTACTTTTTCATCTTCTTTTCTTCTTGTCTTTGTCCCTTAGGGTCCTCAATTTTTAACCAAAGTCTGTCCTTCACAACTAATGAGAGTAGATCATCCAGAGGCAGAAGACTTTTCAAATGATCATCCCCCATCGTGTGTAGTTTGATGATCCAGGGGTCAGAAAATATTTCAGATAATGTTTACCTTTTGTGTGGTTGCACTACCCCTCCTCCCTTGATGAACTAAAACTAGTACCCGAAGTGTGGATGAAGGGGCTGATTGGTGTTACACATTCTCACAACTACTGCAGCAGTGTCAGATTGCCCTCTAGTGTTCATATTTACAAGCATGATTTGAATTGGAATTGAACACCACCAGTTGAATACGGTCCACCTGCTTTTTGCTTGATCAGATTATGGGAATGTTCATCTTGGAGCTGCAATAGCGCAGACAACATCCATGAACTGCATTAAACCAAGTGGTTCATGTCTATCTTTGAAGATCAGAAAAGGAAATCAGTAAATAGAATAGAATAGAGCTGGAAGGGAGCTTGGAGATCTTCTAGTCCAGCCCTCTGCTCAAGCAGGAGAACCTATACCAGGCATGTCAAACTGCCAGCCTGTGGGCCGGATGCGTCATACTGAAACCACGCCCACCCCTTGCCGGCAATGGGGAAAAAGTCACGATATGTCGCGCGACGTCATGTGACGTCGTGAGTTTGACATGCCTGACTTATACCATCTCAGAAAGGTGAATCTCCAGTCTCTTCTTAAAAATCTCCAGTGATGGAGTGCCCACGATTTCTGGGGGCAAGCTGTTTCACTGGTTGTTTGTCTCCACTGTCAGGAAGTTTCTCCTTAATTCCAGGTTGCTTCTCTCTTTGATCAGTTTACAACCATTGTTTCTCGTCCTTCCTCTTGTGCTTTGGTGAACAACCTGGCCCTCTGCCTTGTCGCAGCCCCTCAGATACTAGATCACTGCTATCATGTCTCCCCTATTTCTTCTTTTCTTTAGACTAGCCAAACCCAAGTCCTGCAGCTGTTCTTCGTATGTTTTAGGCTCCAGGCCTTTGATCATCTTAGTTGCTTTTCTCTGAATTTTTTCCAAACTCCCAACATCTTTTTTGTGATATGGTGACCAAAATTGGCTGCAGTATTCCAGGTGTGGTCTTACTAGGGTTTTATAAAGCGGTACTAATACTTTGCATGATCTTGATTCTATGGCTCTGTTTATACAACTCAGGGTTGTATTAGCTTTTTTGGTTGCTGCTTCACGCTGCTGACTCATAGTCAAGTGATCGTCCGCTAAACTGGAGATACAATTCAAGTTGGGATCTCCCCCACCCCCACCCATCCTTCCTCCATTAATTTGCAACAACTGTACAGACACCAATGCCTGTGTTTCCATTCTAGGAAATAATTTGACTATAAGATGATACTTAGAGTTTAGCTGCTCTAGGCCAGCAAAAGAGAGCTGGATTTTTGCACCTGAGGTTAAAAATTTAATCAGTCTCTCAGATTAATTTGTGAATGGTAAATAAGAAAGAGCAAGGCAACGGCAAAAGAATGAGTTAGAAAGATGCCCATTTTAAAAAAAGAAGAAAAGTACAGATAGTCCTCAACTTACAACCATTCATTTAGCGACCGTTCGAAGTGACATGATTGTTTTCACACTTATGACATTGGCAGCATTTCCACGTGATCAAAATTCAGACCCTTGGCAACACACTCATATCTATGATGGTAGCAGTGTCTCCTGGTCATGTGATCCCATTTTGTGACCTTCCGACAAAGTCAGCGGGGAATCCAGATTCACTTAACCAGTGTGTTACTAACTTAACTCCAGTGATTCATTTAACAACAACTGGGGTAAGAAAGGTCACAAAGTGGGGCAAAATTCACTTCTGTGAATTTCACAGAAATTTTGGGCTCAGTTATGATCATAATTTGAGGACTACCTGTGGGATATAATGGCTTGCTAAGATTTCTTAGTGGTCAGCTGAAGATAGTCTCAGGATGCAGCCCATCAACCAAAATACTGTTTATTGTGATGAGTTTAGGATGCAGGCTCTTGAGTTATGAATTTTAGAAGCCATTCCTATAAATCTTACTCAATCTTGGAATGATATTGGTTGTTGTTATTACAACCCACCCACCCCCCCCCCGATTCACATGACAAAGCAACCTATAAAATAGTCAACCACAGTTTAAGATGGCAGCATGTTGGATTCAACACGCACATTGGCTGGGTTTATATATTTGCCATAAAAAAAATTCACCAGTTTCTTTATAGCAAAATTCTGAAAAAGGTTATGAGGTTGGCCATTGGTCATAACCATTATAGCCATTACTTACAGGTAGTCATAACCATCCCCATTCTAGTCCTCCATCACAGCACCCATTGCCACTGTAACCGAGTACGTCCAACCTTGCTGCTGGTCTTCCTCTTCTCTTTCCTCCTACCTTACTCAGCATTAGGGCCTTCTTCAGAGAACTAAATATTCTCATAACGTGCCTAAAGTAGGATAATTTGAACCTGGTCATTTGTGCCTTGAAAGAGAACCCTGTGTTAATTTGTTCAAAGGTCCATTACTTTGTTTTCTTGGCTGTCCATGCGACTATATTTTCAGAGGTCTTCTCCAAACACACATACACATAATGAAAAGATCCAAACAGCTGTTTTTGTCCAATTTTTTTAAAAATTGTCAAGAGCAGACATCCTCTCATTACACATGAAATATATCGTACAAACTCTGGGAATGTTTAAAATATAAGTTTGTCATAGTGTATTAGGAGAGAACAAGTTTTTTAAAAAAATATCTGGGGTGCATAGAATAATTTATATATGATACTTTATATAGCAGTTACTAAATGGAGGTGTTGTCTTAATAGACAAGAAATCCAATTTTTTTCTGAATGTTAAAAAAAACCCTGAGACTATGTAATGAAGACATTTTCTCCTGCTCAGAAATGATGCAAGGCTTTCTCAGTGCTGTCATGATCAAGACCTTTCTGTCTTTAAGTGCTCATAAAACTGGGGTGGGGTGGGAGGACACTGCAAGGAGGACACTTATAGAAAGCATACTTTTGGAGATCATGAAAAATGCAAGAAAATGGATGGAGTATCCTCCACAACTCTTATCTTACTTTCTTTTTTTCTTGCACAGCACATATTAAAGATCCATGAATATCTATTTGAAGACCCTAACAGGTATTCACCTTGTTGTTTGTTAATGTGAACTTTTTCTTCCTAACTTCTTAATGAATTTCTTTGGGTACAGGGGTGGATCTAATAATCCATGCTTGGGTTATTACAATTTTTTTTATAAAAATGAGCAGCTGATAGCTATCCTAGATCTACAAATCTTATAATGAAAAAGTTTAATGGTATTATTCTTCGAAACTAGGATGTGTCTCATCTTTGGCTTGGTAGATAGCATTCTGAACCAACCCACCTTGTGATCTGCCACCCAGAGGTTATTCATAGCACTCACATATGCATAAAATAAATGCTGGCAGTCCTTGACTTACGAAAGTTTGTTTAGTGACCATTCAAAGTTACAATGGACTTTTAAAAAGCGATCAAAAATTGTGATCAAAATTCAGATGCTTGGCAACTGGTTCATATTTTATGACGCGCTGTCCTGGGGTCATGTGGTCATCTTTTGTGACCTTCTGACAAGAAACGTCAAGCCAGATTCACTTAACCATGTCGCTAAGTTAACAGCTGTAGTGATTCACTTAACAACTGTGGCAAGAAAAGTCGTAAAAGGGGCAAAACTCACTTGACAAATGTCTTGTTTAGCAACAGAAATGTTGGGCTCAACGGTGGTCGTAAATCGAGGACTGCCTTTATAAGTAAAACAGAATAAAATTCTGAGTAAGCCTGAGAAGTTCTAGCTTTAACCTGCACCTGTCAAAGAAATATTTATGCCCCAAAGAGGTTAAGCTAGCAAACCTGTGAATTATCAGTCACTGGCACACCTCAAACTAGCAAAGATGGTTATCTGGGAAGGCATTTGGCTTACACAAGCCCCACTTAGACTCACCACAGGCAGATAGCTTCATTCTCTCCCGGTCTTTGCCCCACAGCACAGGATGTCATCCCTCTATGGCTGGCCTGTTACCCCTTCTCTACTTCAATCTAGCTATCATTCAGTCCTCTCACAAAGCTTTCTCTTGCAGAGCATTCTTGGGGAAATTGGGGAGGGGGGAGGAGCCTTCTTCAGACCAATCCATTAAAGCTAAAACAGAAAGCCGAGCTGCCATCACTCACTCAAGTTCTAAGAAACAAACAGATGAAGTGAAGGAAGCAATGCTGCTCTCTTGGCTTTGGGACTATCAGAAGCAGGCCTGCAATTGAGAACTCATCTATGAAGACTTTCCCAACAGGAAAGCAACTGGGCTATTGTTCTGGGTCTGGCTTGCCAAAAGGATTCACACATTGCACTACTAGGCCATGATTTATTGAACAAACATAATTCACCTATAAGAGGGGTAGGCAACCTTGGCTCTTTTATGACTCGTAGACTTCAACTCCCAGAATTCCTGAGCCAGCCATGTTGAGGGGAAAGGGAGAGCTTTCCAAGCTGAGCCATGCTGGCTCAGGAATTCTGGGAGTTGAAGTCCATGAAAGAGCCAAGGTTGCATATCCCTGACCTATAACTGAGTCGCAAATCACAGGTTCACACATCACACTCTGCCCAAAGATCTACTTCAGACTGCCTAAAGTGTCTTGAGCAGGAAGAGAACAAGCTTACATTTGGGGGCTCTTCTTGCGTTGGAGTGGACCATTTCTTTGTCTTCCCCCACTCACGTGCCCTGTTTCAGTCTTCCACTTTCTGGCCCATCCAGATAAATGCAGTTTGCACAAGAGGATGACCATAAAATTGGAAATAGATGTGACAGAATTAAGTTCCCAACTCCTGGCCAACTGGACCACTGAGAGGTCTGGCTGTCCATCAAATATAGCAGCAAAGAAGAGAAGAAATGGGGATACTTATCTACAAAATTGCACCTAATGCAAATATTTAATTGCATACTTGGAAACAACCTTCAGCCTTTAAACAGCAATGCATCTCAGTCACACCTTGAATCACCTGTGAGCATGATCTGTCTCTGCAGCACAGTAGCTAGCAGTCCTTCAGACACAGCATCATCTTTTGCAAAGTCAGAGGCAAAACCATGGAGAGTCTATGGCCTTGGCGGCAGTGGCAGCAGCCACACAAAGAACCACAAGCAACATGCAAACATTCTAAGTCGATCTACAAGTTGTAAGCAGGTGAGAAAATAACATGGGCTGGGGGGAAAAAGAAGTTCACTACAAGGGGGTATTGCAATTTATGCATCATGTTAACCCCATAGTTAGTTCATTAAGCCCCAATGACCTTCACACAACACACCAAAAGCAAACAAAGAATATTACTGTATGGCGTTTTTTACTCAAACATTAAGTTTGACTGAGATGGGCAGTTCCAAACTGTGATAAATGAATTTTTTTATTTTTTATTTTTTTCATTTTAATCCCATTTATATCCCGCCCTTCTCCGAAGACTCAGGGCGGCTTACAATTTAAAGCACAAATCAATGTGCTTAGCAGTAGCCTTCATTCTATGTATATGCCTGCTTATTAGGGCTTTCGCCCCCTCCCCAAGCGGCAAATAGTTTAGTCATGGCATGATTAAAATACATGACTTACAACATTTAGTGACCCTTCAAAGTTACAGCAGCACTGAAAAAAGTGACTTATGACTGGTTTTCACACTTATGATCATTGCAGCATCCCCATGATCAAGGGATCAAAATTCAGGCATTTGGCACCTGACTCATATTTATGACGGTTGCAGTGTCCTGGGGTCATGTGATCACCTTTTATGACCTTCCTACCAGCAAAGTCAATGAGGAAGCCAGATTCATTTAACAACCATGTTACTAAATTAACAACTGCAGCGATTCACGTAACAACTGTGGCAAAAAAAGTAGTAAAATGGGGCTAAACTCACTTAACAAATGTTTCACTTAGCATCAGATATTTTAGGGTCAATTGTGGCTGTAAGTTGAGCACTAGCTGTAAATGGATTTGGGGTAAGAGAAATGGCAGATAAGGAAAGGATACAAAGGTTTCCCCCCAATATGTTGGTAGAGTTTCATTATACAGGTGAAATAGACTTGAGTTATATACACTGAAAGTATGAACAAAGTTATTGTCCCTCCATAAGCTGTTCATTAAGACATACAATCCATATCCACATTCCAAAAGGCCTGGAGACTAAAACATATGAAGAACGGCTGCAGGACTTGGGTTTGGCTAGTCTAAAGAAAAGAAGAAATAGGGGAGACATAATGGCAGTCTTTTTTTTTATTGAAAAGTTTTATCATACATTTTATCTTTAACAATCCCCCCTAACCCTCCCCTATCCCTCCCTCCCTACCCCTCCCCCCCCTCCCCCCCCCCCGACTTCCCAGAGCTAAGTACAAGGTATAAAGAACAAAAAAAAAACCAATCGTAAACATTCATATGCTAACAACCATAAACTCTGAAATCCATCTCTCTCTAGCTCATATAGGGTAATTACAAACACTATTAATATAAGATATATAAAAAAGGAAAAGAGAAAAAAAGAGGAGAAAAAAAAGGAAGACTTATTCAAATGCTACATGAAACTTCTTAGTCCCATATTTGTTCTGGATATACTCAATCCATTTTCTCCACTCCATAACATAACGTTCTTGCGAGTGATCTTTCAAATAAGCCGAGATCTTTGCCATCTCTGCCAGGTCAGAAACCTTTAAAGTCCATTCTTCTACAGTCAGCAGTTCCTCCTTCTTCCAATATTGGCCTATTAAGAGTCTTGCTGCCGTAATTAAATTCAACATCAGCTTAGTGTCCACAACCGTAGCATCTGTAATTATACCCAACAAAAAAAGTTGCGGACAAAACTTTATCCTTTGCTTGAAAATCTTCTGCATGTTCCACCAAATTTTTATCCAAAAGGCCTTAACCTTTTTACAAGTCCACCATATATGAAAATATGTTGCATCTTCTTCACCACACCTCCAGCATTTAGGCTGATAGTTCAGATACATACTTGCCAGCTTTTTAGGATCTAAATGCCATCTGTAAAACATTTTATAAAAATTTTCTCTTAAATTTTGAGCTTGTGTAAATTTTACATTCCTCACCCAAATCCTTTCCCATGTGTCCATTGTAATAACTTCTTGGATATTTTGGGCCCATTTAATCATACAATCCTTAACGAGTTCTGTTTCTGAGTCAATTTCTATCAAGGCAAGATATATCCGTTTAATATGTGCTGGACCCTGATTTCTGATTTGCTTTATCAGATTTTCATCTGACACTGTAAAACCATTTTTCTGATCTTCTTTCCACCTGGCCCGTAGCTGAATATATTGAAACCAAGTCTGAACAATCTTCTCATCTCGCAAGAGACTATATGGTTTCAAACACCAGACATTTCTTTCCAAGCTTAGAATCTCCTTGTACGTAGTCACATCATGTTTGAAACCAGCATGTATATTTTCTATTGCGTGTTTTGGGATTGCCCACAATGGTATCTTACAATCTAATTTATGTCTGTACTTCTTCCAAACCCTCAACAATGCCTGTCTTAAAATATGCACTCTAAAAACATTATCTACCTTCTTATCATACAACAAATATGCATGCCAGCCAAACAACAAGTCATGGCCCTCAAGATTTAATAATCTCTCTTGTGTCAAATTGATCCAATCACTTATTCCTGCTAAAGCAGCAGCTTCATAATATAATTTAAAATTAGGCATTTTAAGACCACCTCTTTCACGAGTATCCTGTATTATCTTTAGTTTAACTCGTGGCCTTTTCCCTGCCCATACAAATTTATTGATACCTCGCTGCCATTCCTCCAGATTAGAATCTTTCTTAAGAACCGGTATCATTTGAAATAAAAATAAGAATTTAGGCAGGACATTCATTTTCACTGCTGCGATTCGCCCCAACAAAGACAATTGCAATTTTTCCCAACTCTCCATTTCTTTTTGAATTTTCCCCCATAATTTTTCATAGTTATTTTTATATAACTTTGTATTAGAGGGCGACAAAAACACCCCCAAATATTTAACCCTTTTAACAAATAATGGCAGTCTTCAAGTATTTGAGGGGTTGGCACAAAGAAGAGGGGGTCACGTTATTCATCAAAGCACCAGAGGGAAGGACAAGAAACAATGGTTGGAAACTGATCAAAGAAAGAAGCAACCTGGAATTAAGAAACTTCCTGACAGTGAGGACAATTAACCAGTGGAACAGCTTGCCTCCAGAAATTGTGGGTGCTCCATCACTGGAGATTTTTAAGAAGAGACTAGACCACAGGTCTGCAACCCGTGGCTCCGGAGCCGCATGCGGCTCTTTCAGCCATTTCCTGCGGCTCCCAGTCTTCTGCTATGTGTAGTCCAAAAAAAAAAAAAGTGGGACTAAAAAAGTTCAACCAATCAATTCAAATATGCAGGGTAGGTACATATCTCGCCTTGGCTCCACTCTTCAGTCAAACCCTGTTCTGCACATGTGTGCATGTACGCGCATGCGCACACATTTTTTGCGGCTCCCAGTTTTTCCTTTTGTGAGGAAACCGGTTCCGAGTGGCTCTTTCACTGTTTCAGGTTGCTGACCCCTGGACTAGACAATCACTTGTCTGAGATGGTATAGGTTCTCCTGCTTGAGCAGGGGGCTGGACTAGAAGACCTCCAAGGTCCCTTCCTGCTTCTATTCCGTTCCGTTCCATTCCATTCCATTATATTCTATTCTATTCCATTCCATTCCATTCCATTCCATTCCATTCCATTCCATCCATGAGACAAACAGATGATGCCTACATGTACGCACAGAGATCAGAATCAATTTGTTTCCAGCCCCTCCCTCTGTGGAAAATATGTTTGTCTTTTTAAAACAAAGACAGAAGTTGCAGAATCAAGGCTAGTAAGCAGTGGGGTTGAAGATTGCTCTCTGCCCATTGCTTCTGATTGGCAACATCCCTAGACACTACAATAAGCCAAATAATTGAAGCAGGGGGAAAAATTATTTCAAGAGTCTTCTATCTCTGTAGGAATAGATTAAAATGTTCAACCAGGAGGTTGCACTATATGTAATTTTTGTTTCTTTGAGTTGTACTAAATGAAATGTAATTTACTGTTCTCTACAAACTAGTGAACTGTGCATGATTTCAAATTTTAACCATTTTAAGGTAGGTATGAAGATACTTTATTTTCAATCTTTACATAGTCTACACTATTCTCAGAGGAAGAATGAACTATTTGGAGACTTGCTTTTTTTTAATGTTCCTCTTATGTTACCAACTGTGCTGTTGTAATCTAAATAATTCTTCAATGTAACTTTAGCCACACTAGCTATTTGCATTAAAATATCCAAAGTTAAAAGGAATCACATTTTACCTGTTTTTTAAAATAAAGTTTAATTGGAGAAGCAATATCTGCAGGATCATACTTCTTTCACCGGTGGGACAGGCTTGTGATGTTGCAAAGCTTGCAGAAAAAGGACAGGGCATTTCTTGTAAAACATTGTTTTTACCAATTGTCTTTATTTTTTATCCCACCTTTTTTTAATAAATAATTTAAGGCCATGAACATACCTAATTCTCCTTCATCCTTCTATTTCCTCTACAACAACAACCCTATAAGGTGGATTGGGCTGAGAGGGAGTGACTGATCCAAAGTCACCCAACCGGATGTCATGTCTAATACTGGACTAGAACTCATGTTGTCCTGATTTCTAGCCTGGTAACTTAGCCACGAGACCAAACTGACTGCCACTGTTGTCCTGTATGTAAGATTCTCTATGGAGATTGTCTATGGAGATTCTCAGTCATCCAGGTCACGGTTGTCCCAAAAGTGCTTTTTCAGGAGATAACTGGACTTTCTTGTTTTTCTTTGAACACGTTTCACTTCTCATTCAAGAAGCTTTGTCAGCTCTGACTGGATGGTGGGGAATGGAAGGATTTATATTCCTTGCAGACAGCTGGTCATTTGCATTCTTTTAGAGCAGACATGTCAAACACAAGGCCCGGGGGCCAGATTTGGCCCGCAAAGTGGTTTCATGCGGCCCACGAAACCATCCTGGAAACAGTGAGGGAACGGCCCCCACTGCCTTGGCCCTGGCCCAGAGACCCTCCTTCTGCCAGAGACCCTCAGATCTGTCCCACTCCTGCCCAGGCCCCCATAGGCACCCTTGATGCGAATGATGTAGAGCTGGCCACGCCCACCCAGTAGGCCATACGCACTCTAGCCACGCCCACCCAGTAGGCCACGCCCACCCTAGCCATACCCACCCGGCCCCTTGAGGGCAATGGCAATGCTGATGCGGCCCTCAATGAAATTGAGTTTGACACCCCTGTTTTAGAGAGTCAGTGAGCCCCTTCCTGGAGGATAGGAGATAGCAGTAGAAACTACCAAGCCACCGAGGTGGCAAGACTTAGATGTAAAGAGCCATAATGCTTCTGGAGAGGGATCTGAAGCTACCAGTCTTTCATCCCATGGACTGAGCTATTATTTTACAAAAGCTTACAAAACCTGTATGGAAACTCACCCAAATGAGCAAGCAGAGTTACCAGAGGCAAAAAAGGGAAAGGACTCAGAGATGGCTTGGCTTTAAAAAGAGCCTTGGTGGAGCAGTGGGCTAATGCCTCCTTAAGTAACACCAGCTGCCTGCAATTAGTGCAGGTTCGCATCCCACCAGGCTCAAGGTTGACTCAGCCTTCCATCCTTCCGAGGTAGGTAAAATGAGGACCCAGATTGTTGGGGGCAATAAGCTGATTTTGTAATAATGCCGCTTGGTGTGTGTGTGTGTGAAAGCCCTAATAAGCAGGCATATACATAGAATGAAGGCTACTGCTAAGCTTGTAAGACGCCCTGAGTCTTCGGAGAAGGGCGGGATATAAATGGAATTTTAAAAAAAATAGTTTATCAAGGAACAGTCACCAATAAAATATACTAAGCATACATAGTCTTAAAAAATAATCAACGGAACTACTTCACCCACTCCCTCAATTACCTGCCAGAATTTTTTAAAAAAATCTTCACTGTAAACACACAACAACAACAACAACATGGCTTCATCTGGAGGGATTGGGTATGTCTAACTTAATGAAAAGAAGAACTAGGGGTGACAGGACAGCAGTGCTCCAATATCTCAGGGGTTGCCACAAAGAAGAGGGACTCAAGCTATTCTCCAAAGCACCAGAAGGCAGGACAAGAAGCAATGGATGGAAACTAATCAAGGAGAGAAACAACCTAAAACTAAGGAGAAATTTTGTGACAGTGAGAACAATTAATCAGTGGCTTGCCTTCAAAAGTTATAGGTGCTCCATCACTGGAAGTTTTCAAAAAGAGATTGGATAGCCATTTATCTGAAATGGTATAGGTTTCCTGCCTGAGCAGTGGGTTAGACTAGAAGACTTCCAAGGTCCCTTCCAAGTCTGTTATTCTGTAATCCTGCTTCTCAAATGAAGTGCATAACACTGGAAACCCCTTGTAAAGGCACTGATGTTTGGCCATCTCTGACTGGATAATTCCTTACTGTTACCAGGAGGCTGATATGGAAGATGGTAATCACTGAGGTAAACTAGATCTGAGCTATTTGGGACTTTAAAAGGTAAAAAAAAATCCAAAAACCCAGCTCCTGTGAATTGCCTGGAAACAGACTGGGTACCAAGGGAGATATCTTTCAACACCAGTGTTTTTATGTTCTGTTCAATTCTGCTAATAAATAGGCTGACAAATTCTACTAATTGAAGTTTCTAGATACCATTTTATGACAGTCCCACATAGAGCACATTCCAGTAGTTACAGCATAGCAACAGAAGCTTGAGGAGGCAACATAGCAGAAGAATGGGGGAGGGGGGGAAGCCATATCTAATATGCTCTAATGAGGAGAGTATTTGCTCAGAAGAATAGCCTTGATTAAATTTCTGTTTGGTCAGATCCAAGCTGCAAATCCAGACAACTGCTAGATGGTAGCACAGACCTACATAAATTCCTAATTCTTTGCTGCCATTCATTAGTAATCCGGATGTTTGCAGCACATATTCAATAGATCTCTCTTAATTTATCCATCCATTTCATGAAATGTTCAGTTCCAATGCTCAGGCTTATATCCCCTCCTCACCCTGTTAAAAGAGCCATTGCTGACCCACTATTTACTTTATTTTGAGTAAATATGTAAAGTTGGGGAAGGTCAGTCAGGATCCCGGTGACCAACCTCCATGGTGGTTTCCTAAAACTATGAGGATTTTATGTCTTTTCACTAGTTAAAAAATGTTTCGCTTTCCAGGTTGCTGACAGAAATTCAGAACGTGGCTTACAAATCGGTATTTCAAATCCTGTTTGTGATTTTGTTAACTTGGTTGGTAAGATAGCTCAGACAGTTTTTCTGAAAGCCAGTCCTTTTCAATACGTAATTCAATGTTTAAATAGTTGGTTTCATGGGAGCCAAATGGCAGTGTCGTGTCCTTTAAATGTTTGAAATGGATTCTCTTCGGAAATCCAGGCAAAAAATGTTTTCAGATTTATGTGGGGAGAAGCAGATTTTATTCGGAAGCCCCACCAAAGGAAATGGAGCTTACTGGAATGGAAAAGTGTAGTCGTAAAGAAGACAAGGTGTTAATGAACATATGCACCCAAGATCACTGTCTTTTTTATTCAGTATGTCTCTAGGGAACAAGTCAATTCTTCAATCTATCAGGCGAACCAGAAAAACAGCAAAGGAACAATTCACACAGTGTTGTAAGCTATGCTGTTATTTACTTGATAGAAAGTACCACCTACAGTACTGTGTGTATTGAAAAATAATGGGGGGAAAATTGAGTCAGGTATTCTAATATGCTTATTATGTAAGAACCTTTGGAATGGATGAGGAAGGCTAATTACAAAGAAGGCTGACACTGTGTGAATTCTTTTTTAAAACCCAAAAAATAAATAAATCCCTGAATTAGTCACCTTCAGTTTTCCCACCTCTCCAGAGCATGATACAATTAACCGGTTGCCATGTTTTTGAGACATTCAGGGACATCATTAGGGGAACAGTTGTGCAAAGGGTGCAACTGGGGAAGAATTTGTTTTAGAAAGAATTAGCTTAGAAAATACACCCTTTGAATGGGAAGACTTGCTATCTAATAATAGATATAGTATAGGTAACATAATTTTGAGGAAAAAGCATGCTCTCTGTGTGTGGGAAAGTCCATCCTTTTAAGGAAATATTGTAGGCCTTGGGATGAAAACAGGTGAGTGTTGATGAAACATTGTTTTATTTCCTGCACCCCCCACATATCAAAGTGTATGATGTTCACTAGGCAGGAAAGAATTTCTAGCAGAAATATTACTTTATGTACTCATGCACATGCATGTGTGTACAGACATGTAAATGTGTGTGTAATGTGTGTGAGTCATAGAATCATAGGGCTGGAAGTTGAATAGAAATTCAGAGTGAAGGAACTTCCTGAAATAGTTTGAATCAATACCATATTCCACTACCTAAGCTCCAGAGTAGGGATTGTCAGCTAGATCTCTTCTGAGGAATATGAAGCAGTTAATACTGAAAGGTTGGGTGGCCTCATATTTCTATGCTGGTCACATCCTGGTTTTCCAGCAGTAGAAGAATGACACAGAGCACCACATGGGGGCACCGTTTCCAAGCACTCTTGGGAGATATATCACTAATTTGGATAATGATCTAGAGTGGTTTCTCAACTTCAGCAAGTCAGGGATGGGTGGGCTTCCGGAATTCCCCAGTCAGCATCAAGTCCAGTTGAAATCCACTCATCTTAAATTTGCTGAGGTTGAGAAACACTGGTCTAGATTTTGATAGGATGTTGACTGGATCAGAAAGGCTCACAAATATCCAAACACTTTAACATAATATCCCAAGCTCTGAAGATTTGTCTACATATCACTTTTGGCATTGAAATGTCTGGGGATTCTCCAACCTTTAATCTATTGCATCCATTGAGGCTTTGTAGATATGTCTCTCACAATCAGAGATCAGGAAGTTGACAATACCCACCTGCTCTTAGCTTAGCTTTAAAAGTGAGGCAAGGGTGGATCCAGCTAAATCTAAATCCCTGGGATGCAATAAAAAGCATCCCAGAAGGGCTATGTCAATCATACATTTTCCAGGAAAACCACAGGGACATGGCTATGAATCTGGCTGAGGGCTGAGATTGACATGAATGAGATTTTGCCTTTTAAAGGACTAGGAATCTGAAGAAACAGGGCTCAAAAATAATGAACGTAAAATGTGGTTTAGTTTCTTAACCTCATGCAAAAGTTTTCCCTGTTACAAGCTATGTAAAGAGAAGAAAGCGCTGAGAAATGAAAAATACCTGGGGATCAATCAAATTGTCAGGAAGGTGCAAAATGCACAGTGGTATGAATGTTCCCAAAACCTGAAAGCGGGGAGGGAAGGGGAAATGAATTAAAATGGATATTTCCAGCATTCTCTATTTTGGGGGGAGTGGGGAGGCAAAGGAGAGAAACAGAGCATCAAACGGAGTAATGAGAACAGTTTCATTTCAAGCTATTTCCAAACATTCTGGACTATAATTTCCAGCAGCTAATGTGGTGGATGTGAAAAATGCTGGGCGCTTGCTTCAACAGCCGGTGGGGGCTTCAGGTTTTCCATCTATTCTAAGTGGTACCTGGGGAGGAACAGGAGCTGTGCTTTTGCCCAGCTCTTCTGCCTTTTGGTGCTGTCATTGGCAGAGAGTGGACGCACAACACTTTTGCTTACGCCGCTTCTCAGTGAGGACTGTTGGGAAGTCATCTGCAACCTGCTGAAAGTAGATTAAGAAAGGCTCTGCAACTGAAAGCTCTTTGCCAGCTCTAACCCTCACCCTCATTCCACAGGTCACATGTGCTAAATAAAATCAGGAGGAGTTTGATGGCCTTTTCAATCCAACAAATTTAATTAAAAGGCATCAGCTTTTGTGAGCTAGATCAAAAAGCTTATGTTTTTTGTCTGGAACACAGCTAACAGATTTCTTCTGATCTGGGGCTACCACTGACGAACACAGTTCTCCTACATTATTTGCCAAGGAAGGAGAGGTGGTTATAATAACCAGATTTGCTAATGAAAATGATTCACCATCTCACACATTCCCATAAGTGGCCCTCTGGCAAAGGAGTTGCTGATGAGGGCAAGAGGTCCATCAAGGCAGCCTCATGCAGAGCTTGCTTTCTGGTGACGTGATTACTCAGCACTACATGAGTCAACAATTGAAAACAGAACTGCTGAGAAACAGTGTGCTGGAGCTAGGGTTAGTTGCTATTAAAATCTTGCACGTGGGATCCAGTTAAGATGGCTTTAATTTATGCATGTGTGAATAATTGAATGAAAAATATCCTCATTTGATTTAATATTAAGTGCTTAAGGCAAAAAGTGCTCTGGTATTGCAAATTTTTATGGATTTGTATGTACAAAGAAAAACATGAAACAATAAAACTCAGGACCCGAAGACTTACAGTCTCAGTAAGTGTCGCCAGATAACTCTAGAATGAAAAATCATAGTTGTGTGAATCAGCCAAATATTAGAACAAGGGTCATTGAATGAATGAATGAATGAATGAATGAATGAATCAACCTTTATTGTCAAAGTACAACCATGTATACATTGAGATTGGCTGAGCCTCCCTTCGTGCCCCCACCCCCCAGCTTACAGTGCCACAAACCCTCCATCTTATTACACCATGTGAGCTAATTGCACAACACACCGGCCTCGCAAGTCAATTATGCATAAAGTTTATAAAAATTATTTCCCGTTCAAAAGCCTAACAGCCAATGGATAAAAGCTGTTTTTCAGCCTGTTGGTGCAGCTGGCTATACTCCTATATCTCCTACCCAATGGTAGGAGAGTAAAGAGATACCGTCCAGGGTGTGAGTCATCCCTGAGAATTTTCCTCACTCTTCCAAGGCAGTGAGCCCTGGCGATGTCACCCAGTGGTGTCAGGGGACAGCCCACAATGTCTTGTGCTGTGCTCACCACCCTCTGTAATGCCTTCCTATCCGCGGCTGTCAGACCAGCATACCAAACCACAATACCATACGAGAGGACACTCTCTAGTAGACCGGTAAAAGAGGGTCATAAGCCGTTGTTCTACCCTGTTCTTCCACAAGACCCTGAGAAAGTGAAGTCTCTGTTGGGCCTTTCTGGCCACCTGGGTTGTATTAACTTTCCAGGTCAGATCTTTGCAGAGGTAGACTCCCAGAAATTTAAAGGAGGAAACTCTCTCCACATAGTCCTCCCCGATGTAAAGTGGGGCAGGTTCCTCCTTTTTCCTCCAGATGTCTAGCACCATCTCTTTCATCTTGCCAATGTTCAGGTGCAAGTTGTTACAACACCATATGGATTACTGCCTTCATCCCTTCATGGATTACTGCCTTGTCGTGGCGAAGGGGCTTGCGTAATTCAATGAAGCTATGAGCTATGCCGTGCAGGGCCACCCAAGACGGACAGGTCATAGCAGAGAGTTCTGACAAAACGTGATCCACTGGAGAAGGAAATGGCAAACCACTCCTGTATCTTTGCCATGAAAACCCTATGGACAGTACCAAAAGGCAAAACGATATGACGCTGGAAGATGAGCCCCTCAGGTCGGAAGGCGTCCAATATGCTACTGGGGAAGAGCAGAGGGCTAGTACTAGTAGCGCCAGAAAGAATGAAGCGACTGGGCCAAAGCCGAAAGGACGCTCAGCTGTGGATATGTCTGGTGGTGAAAGGAAAGTCCGATGCTGTAAAGATTCTTTCTCCATAGGAACCTGGAATGTAAGATCCATGAATCAAGGAAAGCTGGACGTGGTCAAACAAGAGATGACAAGACTGAACATCGACATCTTAGGTATCAGCGAACTAAAATGGACAGGAATGGGTGAATTTAATTCAGATGACCATCAGGTATACTACTGCGGACAAGAATCCCTCAGAAGAAATGGAGTAGCCTTCATAGTCAATAAAAGAGTAGGAAAAGCAATACTGGGATACAATCCTCAAAATGACAGAATGATCTCAGTTCGAATCCAAGGCAAACCATTCAATATCACAGTAGTCCAAATCTATGCCCCAACCACCAGTGCTGAAGAGGATGAAATTGACCGGTTCTATGAAGCCCTACAGCACCTTATAGAACTAACACCAAAAAATGATGTCCTTATCATCATGGGGGATTGGAATGCTAAAGTAGGAAGCCAAAAGATAACTGGAATAACAGGCAAGTTTGGCCTTGGAGTACAAAATGAAGCAGGGCACAGGCTGATAGAATTTTGTCAAGAGAATACGATGGTCATAGCAAACACTCTTTTCCAACAACCCAAGAGACGGCTTTACACATGGACATCACCAGACGGTCAACACAGAAATCAGATTGACTATATGCTCTGCAGCCAAAGATGGAGAAGCTCTATACAGTCAGTAAAAACAAGACCAGGAGCTGACTGTGGCTCAGACCATGAGCTTCTCCTTGCAAAGTTTAGGCTTAAACTGAAGAAAGTAGGGAAAAGCACTAGGCCACTCAGGTATGAATTAAATCATATCCCTGTTGAATATACAGTAGAGGTGACAAATAGATTTAAGGAATTAGATCTGATAGACAGAGTGCCTGAAGAACTATGGACAGAGGTTCGCGACATTGTACAACAGGTAGCAACCAAAACCATCCCAAAGAAAAAGAAATGCAAGAAAGCAAAATGGCTGTCTGAGGAAGCTTTGCAAATAGCTGAGGAAAGGAGGGAAGCGAAAGGCAAGGGAGAAAAACATAGATATGCCCAATTGAATGCAGAATTCCAGAGAATAGCTAGAAGAGATAAGAATGCCTTCTTAAATGAACAGTGCAAAGAAATAGAAGAAAACAATAGAATAGGGAGGACCAGAGATCTTTTCAAGAAAATTGGAGAGATGAAGGGAACGTTTAATGCAAAAATGGGCATGATAAAGGACGAAAACGGCAGGGACCTAACAGAGGCAGAAGAGATTAAGAAGAGGTGGCAAAAATACACAGAAGAACTATACAAGAATGAGCTTAACGTCCCAGATAATCACAATGAGGTGGTCACTGACCTCGAGCCAGACATCCTAGAATGTGAAGTGAAGTGGGCCTTAGAAAAGCTGAGTAACAACAAAGCTAGTGGAGGTGACAGTATTCCAGCTGAGCTATTCAAAATCTTAAAAGACAGTGCAGTAAAAGTGCTACACTCAATTTGCCAGCAAATTTGGAAAACTCAACAGTGGCCACAGGATTGGAAAAGATCAGTTTACATCCCAATTCCAAAGAAAGGCAGTGCCAAAGAATGTTCAAACTATCGCACCATTGCACTCATTTCTCATGCTAGTAAAGTCATGCTTAAAATCCTACAAGCTAGACTTCAGCAGTATGTGGATCGAGAACTACCAGAAGTACAGGCAGGATTTCGAAGAGGCAGAGGAACTAGAGATCAAATTGCCAACATACGCTGGATCATGGAGAAAGCTAGGGAGTTCCAGAAAAACATCTACTTCTGCTTCATTGACTATGCTAAAGCCTTTGATTGTGTGGATCATAACAAACTGTGGCAAGTTCTTAAAGAGATGGGAGTACCAGACCATCTTATTTGTCTCTTGAGAAACCTATATGCGGGTCAAGAAGCAACAGTGAGAACTGGACATGGAACCACTGATTGGTTCAAAATTGGGAAAGGAGTCCGGCAAGGCTGTATACTGTCGCCCTGCCTATTTAACTTATATGCAGAGCACATCATGAGAAAGGCAGGGCTAGATTGAATCAAAAGTTGGAATTAAGATTGCCGGAAGAAATATCAACAACCTAAGATACGCAGATGATACCACTCTAATGGCAGAAAGTGAAGAAGAACTAAAGAGCCTCTTGTTGCGGGTGAAGAAGGAGAGTGCAAAACTTGGGTTGAAACTTAACATTAAGAAAACCAAGATCATGGCATCTGGCCCTCTCAATTCCTGGCAAATAGATGGGGAAGAAATGGAGGTAGTGACAGATTTTATTTTCCTGGGCTCCAAGATCACTGCAGATGGGGACTGTAGCCAAGAAATTAAAAGACGCTTGCTCCTGGGGAGGAAAGCCATGGCAAATCTAGACAGCACACTAAAAAGCAGAGATATCACCCTGTCAACAAAAGTGCGTATAGTCAAGGCTATGGTCTTCCCAGTTGCAATGTATGGCAGTGAAAGTTGGACCATAAGAAAGGCTGAGCGCCAAAGAATTGAGGCCTTTGAACTATGGTGCTGGAGAAGACTCCTGCGAGTCCCTTGGACTGCAAGGCGATCAAACCGGTCAGTCCTAGAGGAGATCAATCCTGACTGCTTTTTAGAAGGCCAGATCCTGAAGCTAAAACTCAAATACTTTGGCCACCTAATGAGAAGAAAGGACTCACTGGAGAAGAGCCTAATGCTGGGAAAGATCGAGGGCAATAGAAGAAGGGGACGACAGAGAATGAGGTGGCTGGATGGAGTCACTGAAGCAGTAGGTGTGAGCTTAAATGGACTCCAGAAGATGGTAGAGGACAGGAAGGCCTGGAGGAATGTTGTCCATAGGGTTGCGATGGGTCGGACACGACTTCGCAGCTAACAACAACATGGATAGTTTTTGTACCTCTGCCCTGTATGCTGTCTCATCCCCACAGAATTCTGACTTACATTACCATGTTGGTCAGAAATATGAGAAGAAGTAAGCAGGAGCGTTCTTCCTGTGCACCTTTAAGAACACATTTTCAAGAGTATCTTTTTGGGGGATCACCCAACATGGATGAGACTTGCCTTTGAAATGTTTTCAGATTTGTAAATGTAAACATGTTGATCAAAGGAGATGCTAGCTTATATTGGTTCTCCAGTCTCTTGGATACTGACTGAGGAAAATTAAGAATGAGTGGAGATGCTTCTTCTCAGCATCTGTCCCAGCCCTTGAAAGCTGAACAGGTATATTGTTCCTCTGAAAGACAGGTTCCAAACTGGGGCTGAAGTAGTTCTGCTGGATTCAAAACCCCTTTGTTCCCTCAAGAGACCCTCTGATCAGGTTCCCCAGTTACGCCAGTTTTTGACTAGCATAGGTAATTTCTCTTCTCTTGCCCTGCCTACAACATTTATTTCAAGTAGGAGGATTTTAAAATATGGACAGCTAGAAGAGCTTTTCCCCTCCTGCTGTAGCCACAATGAGCCTTGCTCATCACCACGCTTGTATTATTACCTTGTTGGATATAGGAATAGAAAATGCATCTAAGACCCACGTACGCTAAAGCAGGGGTCTTCAAACTTGGCCCTTTTATGACTCGTGGACTTCAACTTCCAGAATTCCTCAGCCAGCGTGCTAAAATCTTTAATGTTGACAGGAGATGATGGGAGAATAGTTCTTCAGTCACTAGGATAAGGCTCAGTTTAAGCCTATGTAGACCACTGTCATTATACCAGCTACAGTTTATATGAACAACTAAGGAAAGGAATCAGGAATAAATGATTTATATAAATATTGAACTGAAATGCTGGAGGTTCTTTTGATTTTCTTTGAAAGCATCCATATGTGCCCATAACATTAAAAGTTACATCAGTGTGAAAACTTGACTTTCCAATGGAATGTTTATAGGAATGGTTATTGTTGGAGAATTAACTAAAAAATCCCCTTTCCTTAGTTACCTGAAATAAATAAAGCATTTTGGGTTCCTTCACCAGTAAGAACACATCTCAAGGGTGATAGGCATACAAAAAACAAAGTCATCCAAACCTGGATCTTTACAAAAATCTTCCTGTCATGTCTTGTTCAAGGTAGAATAAATCTATTCCAGGAAAAAGGGAAAGGTGTGCATATGTATGTCAAAACTTGTGGGTCAAAGATGTGTCAAAACCTGTCTGTGTAGCCTTGTGGGGGGGGGACATAGGGGCTCACATAGCCATGGGGTTAGTTGGCCCCATGATAACACATGAGAAATCCTCCCTCCCACCCCGCACCCCCACTGCCTACATTAACAACTCTTAGTCTCCTCATCCTGGATCTCTCCATCTTTTGCAACTTCATACATCTGCCCTGTTCACCGCCCTGAGTCCTTCGGGAGAAGGGCGGTATATAAATAAAATTTAATAATAATAATAATAATAATAATAATAATAATAATAATAATAATAATAATAATGTTGCTTCTGCCAACCTAGCAGTTCGAAAGCATATAAAAATGCAAGTAGAAAATTAGGGACCACTACGGTGGGAAGGTAACAGCGTTCCGTGCGCCTTTGGCGTCTAGTCATGCCGGCCACATGACCACGGAGATGTCCTAGGACAAGCACTGGCTCTTCGGCTTTGAAACGGAGATGAGCACTGGCCCCTAGAGTCGGAAACGACTAGCACGCATGTGCGGGGGAACCTTTACCTTTACTTTAATGTTGTTTTACCTTTTTAATCTTAAATTACTTGGTTTTTATTTTTTATATTATTGATTAAATTGTACACCGCCGGGATCCCCTCTGTGAGGAAGATGGGTGGTTAATAAGATGAGATAGATGGATGGATAGATGGAAAAGAAAGAAAGAAAGAAAGAAAGAAAGAAAGAAAGAAAGAAAGAAAGAAAGAAAGAAAGAAAGAAAAAATGGAGTTCTGCAATGGAAGATTATCTCCCTTCTCTCATCCAGAGGTTGGTACCAAGAGAGTACAGGTAAGGTTCTAAGCAAGAGACATAGAGAACTTCTGGAAGATGCAACAATTGTAACAGAGGTGGAGCAGGTAAAAGCCAGCATTGTTATTGGAAGACGCTAGGGTGTCGTGAAAGTTCCTGCAGGCAAGATACTTTCCTTGACAGCAGGAATGCTAGAACTGAAGTGGGAGAGGGACAAATCAACAGTTCAACAGCCAAAGGGAGAGTTGAATTCATTAGTCTAGCTCCTCTGATGTTTAGTAGGTGACATCTGGCTGCCAAATCCCCTAGGATGAGGGTGGTTTTTTTTATTCCCAGACAAAGGAGTCCAAGGGTGTGGAATGCAGGGAGGGGGTAAAGAATGAGAGTTGAATCAAGAGAACAGCAGGAGGCACAGTACAGAGTGTTGGCAGCAATGCTCCCTCTGTTAATCCCATTACTCAGCAGCTTATGCACACAGAGTTTAGCATATTGGCTCCCTCCACTGTAACTTCTGTTCCCAACTACTATTGCTAGGTGATGCCCTCCCCCTTTTTTATAGTGGCTAATTAAATGCAAAGGCTTGGAACACAAACAAGAGGTGTTGTCTAGATGTAACTATCCATTTTAAATAGAGGAACGGGACAGGATGTAAGAGCAACAGCCTCACTAGCAATTTTAGCATATGTTGAATTGGCCATCTTTTATTGGCTCTCTTTCCTCCCCAGCCCCACCCCCAAAATGGAATAAATGTTGCTTACATAAATTGTCAGGGTGTGGCTGCTTGATTTTATAGTATTCTGATGAGCAAGTGGTGAGTAAAATACAAATATTGAATTTGGCACAATTGGTAAGTCATCATTTCCTTTCCATTTCCCAACCAAAGAGAGGTTATGCAAAGCAATACTGACTTTATCCAGGAATAGTTGGAAAAAATGCCCTAAACTGTGGCACAGATGATCAGCTATCAATGAAGATCTTGATAAAATGAACAAAACATCTGGAATTATCAGATTTTAATTGCTCAGGAACATTTGAATGTGTAAAGAAGTAGATGGATGTCAAAAAAAGTTAATTACAAAAGAATAATGGACAGTTCAAGGCTCTAGCCTTAATATTTTTAAAAGCGATACTGGTAACAAGATCGATGCAAACAGATTAAGGGGCAGAAGACAATAGCAAGTAATATGTTTGCCCTCTTGAGCTATTTGTAAAAATAATGTGATATAAATAAATAAACCTAGAACTGATTAAAGAAACACTGAAGGCATAGGAAGAAATAGGATTATTAATCTTAGAAATGGGTAGAGCATCTCCATGGTGAAGAATTCAAAGAAAGGACAAGAACAGTTATACTAAAGAAATTTGGGGTTATCAGGAGCAAAATTCCAAAATTGTAAGTTGTTGAATTTTATTAATATTATTTTGACAAAAGACGCAAAAAACATACATTTCAGTTTAAATAGGACTCAAAGAAGAAATTATTAAATTTCATTGCAGTGTCAGATGGATTTTTTTTATCCACCTGTGTGTCCTGTGTGTCCTTCCCAAGAATAGGCAGATGTGAATGCTTGATGGTGTTAAAGATATCATTATTCCCAGTAAAGCTGCCTTTTGCAATTGACTGACAGTGATTTTGTCAATGTCAATGGTGTTCAAGTGGTACTCTAGTAGTTTCGGGATTGCACCCAAAGCACTACTTTGCTTTCTTTTGCCACTGTTGTTCCACTTCTACTTGCAGCTCTTTATATTTTTTCCATTTTCTCTTCTGTTCTGCTCTCTCCAGGTATTGGCACATCCACTATCCAGACTTTTTTGTCTTTCTTATTGAAAATTGTTGTCTGGAGTGTTATGTGGCAGGTGCCTTTCTGAATTCTAAACCCTTAGAGCACTGTAGCTTCTTCATTTCCTCTATTGTATGGTCCCACCAGTTCTTGCTTGCATTATTGTTGTTGTAAAAGTTGATGAAGCATAGGTTGCTCACTTTTAAATATAAAGAATTCCAAAATTACTTTCGGGAATCCAAAACAATAGTAGAAAGAGCAATAGTTTAAATTTATTATAAAAGTATATAAAGAAAACTTAATACTGTGAACCTAGATATATACCAAGTCCTACACTTGATTCTAAAAAATCCAGGAGCAAGTGAACTTTCCTGCAGTTCCTTCCATAAACCACACCCCGATTCAGCAGCTTCCTCTTTCTCCAAATTATGTGCCTTAACCTGCCCAGGCAAAGAAATCCAAAGGTTTTGTACTTTTATGGGATAAAAAGAGCATGCAGTAGGAAAGGCAGCTTTAATCTGTCAATCAGAATCAGTATCTTCAAGTATAAACAGATTCATTTTAAAGAGCATTGTATACCGCCCTTCTCCCGAAGGACTCAGGGCGGTGAACAGGGACATAAATATCAAAATGTCCAAATACAGAAAGTGAAAACAAATTAAACCCTAGTGTCCAAATGCAGAAGACAAAATACATTAAAATAATAATTAAAACAAAACCCATCAGACCAAGCCGGATTGTTCAAACAGATAGGTTTTTAGGTCGCGTCGGAAGGAGCAAAGGTCGGGAGCCATCCGGAGCTCAACCGGTAAACGGTTCCACAGGTCAGGCGCACCCACAGAGAACGCCCTCCCCCTGGGGGTCACCAGACGGCATTCTCCGAACGGCGGAACCCTGAGAAGGCCCTCTCTGTGGAAGCGCACTGGGCGGAGGGAAGTTGATGCTGGTCGCAGGTGCTCCCTAAGGCACTCCGGACCCATGCCATGTAGGGCTTTGTAGGTCATAACCAGTACCTTGAATCTCACCCGGAAGGCAACCGGAAGCCAATGCAGCTCACAGAGCAGAGGTGTAATATGGGAGTATCGGGAGACCCCCAACACAACTCGCGCGGCTGCATTCTGCACCAGTTGGAGCTTCCAAGTGGTTCTCAAGGGCAGCCCCATGTAGAGTGTGTTGCAGTAGTCTAATCGAGAGGTCACGAGCGCATGAGTGACTGTACGTAAGGCATCACGGTCTAGATAGGGCCGCAACTGGCACACCAAGCGTAACTGGGCGAAGGCTCCCCTAGTCACAGTTAATATATGATTTTCTAAAGAGAGCTGTGAATCCAGGAGAACTCCCAAGTTGCGAGCTCTATCTACAGGAGGTAATAACTCACCTCCCATAGTGAGAGATGGAATGATCTGAGTTTCCTGAGATGCTGGCACCTACAGCCACTCCGTCTTGTCAGGGTTGAGCCGAAGCCTGTTCCTCCCCATCCAGACCCGGACCACCTCCAGACAACGGGACATCACATCGAGGGCATCACTGGGGTGGTTTGGGGTTGAAATGAAAAGCTGGGTATCATCAGCATACTGATGATACCCAACTCCAAAGCCACGAATGATCTCACCCAGAGGTTTCATATAGACGTTGAACAGGAGAGGCGAGAGGACCGACCCCTGAGGAACTCCACAAACGAGGCCTCGAGGTCGATCTCTGTCCCCCTGCCAACACCGACTGCGAACGTCCCAGGAGGTAGGAGAACCACTGAAGAACCGTGCCTCCCACTCCCAATCCTCTGAGACGCTGCAGCAAGATACCATGGTCGATGGTATCAAAAGCCGCTGAGAGATCTAGTATGACTAGGACAGAGGAACCTCTGTCCCGAGCCCTCCAGAGATCATTCACCAGGGCGACCAATGCCGTCTCCGTGCAGTGCCCGGGCCTGAAACCCGATTGGTACGGGTCCAGATAGTCAGTTTCCTCCAGGACTGAAGGGAGCTGATGCGCCACCACACTCTCAACAACCTTAGCAAAAAAGCGAAGGTTGGAGACCAGACGAAAGTTGTTTAATACAGCTGGGTCCAAGGTAGGTTTCTTGAGGAGAGGTCTCACCACCGCTTCTTTCAAGATGCCTCCACATTTGGCATGTTCAATCAGATTAAGACTCTGAATTCTAATTGTGCCTTAGGCATCAAAGCTAGCTGGGTGACCTTGAGCCAATCACTTTCTCAGCCCAACCCACCTTATAGGGTTGTTGTGGGGAAAATGGGAGAATGGTATGTTGAATAAAAATCTAATTAATTTAAAATAAAGAACAGATGGAATGATTTTCTGTATACTCCAAGCATCCCCAATGAAGTTGTGGAAAAAGATTTTGTAGTGAAAGGTTTTGCACATCCTCATTGTAATATATGGCATTTGGATGAATGTGCAAATTTAGTTCCTAAAAGATTTTAAGCTTTTGTGTCACCATAATTCAGTCTCAGAAAAGTCAACCAAGTTCATTGTTACAAGCTGGAGGGAAAGGATGTAGATGAAGCCTTGCAAATTGCATTGTTGCCGACCCTTTTGTCTGCCTCCAGCACTTGCTTTCTGCCTAGTCCTCACTACCAACACACTAGGGAATTCAACTTTTACCAAATCTTGAGTCTATTTTACAAGATATTGGAAAAAGTACAATAACCAGATATAGAAACAGGGAACTTAAGGGTAGTGATACCTTTCTTTTTTGGCCAAGGAAATATATCCAATGGTTCCCTGGGCTGAATTTTTCCTTAAGACATACTGGCATGTTGAAAAGCTTACTTGTGTCTGCTTAAAGGGGCTTCAAAAGAAATCCTCCTGAAGGGAGAATTTCCAAATTTTATCTGTACCAATTGTTGCTGTTATTTACTTTAGTGTAATTTTTACCTAACAATATTACGGTATTTTATGCAGTATATCGCACATTTGAACAATTTTTTCCTTTTAAAGCCTATTTCTTAAGTGATTTATATGGAGCTAATTTCTCAAAAGGGACACGGTGGCTCAGTGGGTTAGGATGCTGAGGCAGTTTGGTGGGTCGAATCCCTAGTGCTGCGTAACAGTGAGCACCTGTTACTCGTCCCAGCTTCTGCCAACCTAGCAGTTCAAAAGCACGTAAAAATGCAAGTAGAAAAATAGAGACCACTACTGTGGGAAGGTAACACTGTTCCGTACACCTTTGGCGTGTAGTCATGCCGGCCACTTCCTCGGACAAGCGCTGGCTCTTCGGCTTTGAAACAGAGATGAGCACCGGCCCCTAGCATGCATGTGTGGGGGAACCTTTTACCTTAATTTCTCAAAGCTGGTAATATTTTATCAAATTCTTTAAATTTAGGTTTAGATTTCTGTAGATCTACAAAATCCAATAGTTTTAGCTTAAGTTCAATGCAAACATTCAATTGTCCAGAATAAGAATTCTCACTCTAATCCAATTGAAATATATTTGGCCTCTGGAAAATGTAGTTACAATTATGGAACTATCATCTGAGAAAACTAATGAAATTAGAATTCTCTTATGTTCTGAAGTCTGTTACCAACTTCTTTGATCAGTGAAGTATTTAATAACATGAAGCCCTTAAGTTTGTAATCCAACTTTTTAGGGATGACACTTCATTCACCTTAGCACTGAAAACATGTATTGTGGATAACCAGAAATGTTTAATGATGCAGGAGCCCTACGGTAGGACCCATCAACCATAGCCTAGCTTACCAAAATTGATCTTTCCAATTTCAATGATTTCTGTACAATAATTTTGCAAGTCTTTGATGACAATTTAATTGCAGCCATGCTAGTTACAAATTTTGTGACTTGCCAAATGAAGGCATTGTGTAGAATTTATCAAATTACAGTAAATAGGCATTACAGTAAATAATCTCCCTTACGACAATGCACATTTCGTTTACTGCAGCGCTTTTATTTTCCTTTCACAATGAAGTGTTGGGCATTACAATTCTCAACTTCAGGATGACTTACAAATTTTGGTTTTCTACTGTCATGTGACAACATTAAGGCAACGTACAAAAATCTTACATAAATTAAACCTGATGATTAAATTTACAGGTGTCAATGCCAACATTAGAGCAACTCAAGTTGAACAATGTTTTGCCCAGTGATGTCTTGCTGGATCATAGGTGGGCAAGGAAAGAAAAACAGGTTCATAAGGCTTGGACACAATACATTTCCAATCCTGTTAGGAACAGTGGCAAGACAAAAATGGCCATCCTTTTCACAAACTCTTGCCAGCCTCAACAATAAAGACATGGAATTCTTAGCGCTTTGTGTAGTGAAGTCTGGTCTTTTGCTACCCTGTACAGATCTAGGCTCAAGATTTCATTGCAACATAGCTGGTTACGCTGAGACTACTATCCCAGGCAATTAAACCTTATGTTCGTCAACACTATCTGTACTGTGTCCTAGGCCAGATGTGTATAGGGTAGTTACACTGCTATGTACAAAGGGAACTTTAGTTCATTCAAGGGTCTTATCTGCAACAGGAAGCTATCCTCACAAGGTTATTGGAGACAGACTTCCCAATGACAAATGTTTGAAGAGAAGGCTTATTCCAGTTTCATGAGGCTAGCATGAGGCGTATATATTTGCCCAGGCAAATTTATACTGGTGAAAAAATGCAGTAAAAACTGCACATTTGCCATAGTCTTTTTAGAAGCATTTACGATGGACAATGGATGGGCCAGACTCATCATATTCTTGCTTGCTGATCCACATCTGCTGGAAGGTAGAGAGAGATGCAAGAATGGATCCACCAATCCAGACAGAGTATTTGCGCTCAGGAGGAGCAATAATCTGGAATAGAAGACAAAGGAGTTAAAAATTAAAAGAGTATTTCATAGATTATTCGACCATTATTAAAAACAGCTCCAAAGCTTTAAAAGTAATACCAAGAACCTGCCCTAGGCATTTTGATACTGTTACCCTCACCTTGATCTTCATTGTGCTGGGAGCCAGTGCTGTGATTTCCTTCTGCATTCTGTCTGCAATTCCAGGATACATCGTGGTACCACCAGACAATACTGTGTTGGCATATAGGTCCTTTCTGATATCCACATCACATTTCATGATAGAATTGAACGTAGTCTCATGAATGCCACAGGACTCCATACCTAGAAAAAAACACCCATGATTGCATTTGTATGCCAAAATATTTTTTAACTCAATTTGTTCATTTATTCAAGTGTGACTAACCATACATTTCTTTGAAACAATTATCTCAAATGCTTACCTAAGAAAGAAGGCTGGAAAAGGGCTTCGGGACACCTAAACCTCTCATTTCCAATTGTGATCACCTGGCCATCAGGCAATTCATAGCTCTTTTCCAAGGAGGAAGAGGAAGCGGCAGTAGCCATCTCCTGCTCGAAGTCCAAGGCAACATAGCACAACTTCTCCTTTATGTCACGGACAATTTCTCTTTCAGCTGTGGTGGTAAAGCTGTAGCCTCTTTCTGTCAGAATCTTCATGAGGTAGTCTGTTAGGTCACGGCCAGCCAAATCAAGTCGCAAGATGGCATGAGGGAGAGCATAACCCTCATAGATGGGCACAGTGTGTGTGACACCATCACCAGAGTCCATTACAATACCAGTGGTACGACCAGAAGCATACAGGGACAACACAGCCTGGATGGCCACATACATGGCTGGAGTGTTGAATGTCTCGAACATGATCTAAAACAAAAAGAAAGCAATTATTAAATAATGAGCAGTTTTACTCACTACTGCACACCCATGCTGACATGCAAAGTATTTGATGTGAGGAGAAACCAAAGGAAAGCAAGCAGAAATACAACTGAAACCTGAGAGACTTGAAGGAAGGAAATGCCAGGAGAGTACAGAACCCTGAAAATAACCAAAAAAGAGAAGCTGTAATCTGAAAGAAATGGATGGAATGGATGGAAATCACAGATGCAAAAAGATGTACCAATGCTGTACCTGTGTCATTTTCTCTCTGTTGGCCTTAGGATTCAAAGGAGCTTCTGTAAGCAGTACTGGGTGTTCTTCGGGGGCAACACGAAGCTCATTGTAAAAAGTATGATGCCAAATTTTCTCCATATCATCCCAGTTGGTGACAATTCCATGTTCAATGGGATACTTCAGGGTCAAGATACCTCTCTTGCTTTGAGCCTCGTCTCCCACATAACTGTCTTTCTGTCCCATACCAACCATAACGCCCTAAAAAAAAGGGAGAAATGAATTAGCACATTATAAATAAAAGGCAGGTCCGTTTTTCAATAAACTTAGTATCTTTGTTATTTGGTAACTTACCTGGTGGCGCGGGCGTCCAACAATTGAGGGAAACACAGCCCGAGGAGCATCATCTCCAGCAAAGCCTGCTTTGCACATTCCAGAACCATTGTCAATGACAAGTGCTGCAATTTCTTCTTCCATTTTGCAGATCTGCATTCAATAAAAAAGAAGGTTTAGCAACTGTGATTTGTTCCATCACTGCAGCAATAATCTTACATCATCAACAATCAGTGCTTAACTGACTACCGCTTTTTACCACTAGAGGCTGCTCTGAATGCCTTTATGTCTGGAACCCCACCCACTCGTGATTTCCACCATGGCTTAACACTTTACCCTCTTTCATTTAACTTCCACTGCAGAATCAGCAAGTCCTAGTTCCTGTTCTGAGCTCTGCCACCAAAAAGCACCACAGTCCTCTAGGCTTATCTATTAGCATCGCATGGACTTCAATAAGAACCGCCTTTAAAGCAGGCATTAGATTCTTGTTTAACCTACCGTAGTAAAAACTCTCCCAAAGTTCTGAATTTAAATTCCCAACACCAGTCCAATGTGTAGACAAGGGAGCTTTCTCCTTTCACACAGAAGGCTGTTCTCTTTCTCTTCCCCACCCCCAAGCAAATTTTGTGATATTCATACCGTGAAAAGCTTCCATTGTACCATACCATTTAACATGCCACGAGACGTGCCATTAAGGCATCCTATCTGAAAGGCAAGCCACCTTCAGTGCTGACACGGCTCCCAGGAAACCCAATTCCGATCTCACACCTTAATCAAGACCGTAACGTTTCACAGGCTATCCTATCTTCGGCTAAATAATCAGGCATTGCTCCCTACAGGTACGGAGGTGTGTCAGCCCGGCGCGTGCACTGTAACGCCGGCCAAGAGACACACAATACTACTTTTAAAATGTGGTTTTAAAATGCCCTGTAAACAGCCCTGAGTCCTTCGGGAAAGGGCGGTATATAAATCTAACAAAATCTAAATCTTCACGAACGCCATTCAAACCCTGACCCCGCCTTCCCAAACCACCTACCGCCACCCGTTCTTTTGATCTCCCTTAACGATGCCTCATTTTCCAGGCACCTTCCCTCAAAAGTCCTCCCTTCCTCCCTCGAAAAATGAGCGAACCTCGGTTCTCTCCCCTCACACGTTGTTCTTCTTCGCGAGAGATTTCCCCCCCTCGTTTCCCGCCCGATGACGTCAACGAGCAAAACCAGCCAACCGCATCGGACCGGCTTGTTACCAGGCAGACAACTCCGCCCCCTCCCGGCTCACCCCATTCAAAGAACCGTTACGCCCACGAACCGGGAGCTCGCGCCCAAAGAGACCCTCCGGAGACCGCTCCTGCCTCTTTCGCCGCCTCAAGAAACCAGAACGCGAAGCGCCTTTTTTTAACGGCTCTCAAACCACAGACCCTCGATCGGGATCCCAGAAAATTTTTAGTAATAAATTGCCCCTTCTCCTCCCCGGCGATTAAATGAGCAACGTTGCAAGCCAGACGCCGAAGTTAGAAGCCAACGGCGAAGGCAGCCAGACGATGGCACCTACCTGTTAAAAGCGGCAGAAGCTTTCAGAAGGCAAAAAAAAAAGGGGGGGATACTCGATGCTGCTAGATCCGCTGCCGCCGGCTGAGTGAGACCGTCCCAACGCCAGCCCCGCCCCTTTTATACCCAGGGGGAGCCGGCCCCCTCTCGCCGGCTGAGAACATCGCCATATATGGAGATCTTTCAGAAGTGCGGGTTGCCATTGGCGGATGGGGGCCGGGCCACGTGGGGCAGACGAAGGCGACTTGGCAACGCCTCTCTGAACCCCGGAATCTGGATGAGCCGCGGCGGGTTGTGGGGGGGGGAAGATAGAGGGGGGCGCTCCTCGACCCCTTCGCCGCAGCCCCTCCGTTTGCAGGTGAGGAAGGCGGCGCCGAAGGGGTTCGGGGCAGGGGCGCCCCAATAAACGAGCCGGCCCTGTGCCAAGGATGGAAACGGGCGTTTCAGGAGTCACTGACTGCATCATTCCCGAAGCTTCCAGGGGGTCTATTGGGGTACCCGGAGGTCGAAGCGTTCCAGTACTTCAGGGGTAGGTAGCGGGATGCCCCCAGATGTTTGTAGTTTGATTTCTCACTATCCCTTGCCGTGGCCCGCTTTCTGGAAGTGATGGGCGTACAAAACATCTGGAGAGTACCACTTTGCCAAGCCCCTACCTACCTTATTGCATTTTTGGGGGGGGGCTTCCTGTGGCCTGATTACTGGCCACTCAATGAGGGAACTGCAGTGCCAACAGATCTCTTTTACACACACACACACACACACACAAACACACATGCAGGATATCATAAGGGGAACCAGGATCGCACACGAATCGTAATTTGGGGCGACTGCTTTTGGAATGTGGTACTTGGCTATCATGAAGCAGAAGTACTCACGTGGCAGTTGGTTTTAGTGAAGCATCTGAGACTTTAATCTAGCCAAGGGACTATCAGTAGGAAAATTACTATTTAGTTGTATTCTAAATGCCAAAGATAACTGCATCTGTTTCACAACCATCAAGGACAAGAACTTTGTCCTTTTTTACATGCAATGCAATTTTTTCTCCTGGCCCACTCCTGTTTTTTAAAAAAGCTGCTACTTCATTGGTTGAAATGGCCTCCTTGGCCCACATATTGCCAAATTTGATTAGTACAATATCTCACACTACATTCACAGTAGTGAATGTCCTATTTTGCAGTTTTCCATAATGTGAGGCCTTCTATTTGCATTGGATTATTAATCCCATTATCCCTCATTGATATAGCCAAAACACCATGCTATTGCAGATTATAGGAGCTGTAGCTTAATAAATCTTGATCAAGTTGAGGAAGACTGCCTTAGTGGTAGATGACTTACCTGAATGAGGGCAGCAAGATTCTTGTACCTATAGTCACAGCACAATATTTTTTTCTGTTCAAGCAAACAGTTATGATGCACTAATATTATTCAGAATGTTTTAAGGAGCATCTAGGAAAAATATGAACATTCAAGGAATACAAAGATGTCAAAGAAATACTTATTTTTTCCAGTAAAAAAACCATTCATAAAAAACATACTGGATAGGCCTAATGTGATTACAAAGCAAAACATGAAACAAGAAACTTGCATCTGTCAGGTGGTAAAAAAATGGGGAAAGACTGCAGGACATCAATGATTAGTGTCCAACATTTGAGACTTTAGTCCTGTAAATTAGATATAGAGGATATTTGCCCAAGAATCCTGGTTTATACCATATGCAAATAAGCCCACTGTTTTAAGTATCTTTAGTATTTTAAAAGCTGATGACATCCTGCTGTGTGTGTATAGATTGGCAGACCACATTATGCAGTTAATCATGGGTGGGTTTTCCCTATTTTGTTGCCTGCATTCTGGAATGCTTTCCCCCCTCAAATTATAGGTACCTACCATTACATCTTTTAGATACCTGCTTAAGTCATATCTCTTTACCTAGGCCTGCCCTGGATGAATGTTGAATGTTTTGTTTTCCTTCCCTCAAACTATTTAAAATGTATTAACATAAGTAAAATGAAACAAAAATATTAATTATAAAAGTGCTTAAAGATATGATTGTAGGGGAGCAATGAATAAATATATGTATAAAAGAAAAAAGTAAGCAAACTTTGGTTCCTAACACTGAAGAATACGAAGCAAAACAAGTTTTCACCTTTCTTTCAAAGGATTAAATACAAGAAGCTTTGGGTGTAACCAGATTTTCTGTTGAAATTCATACAAAATGTTCTACTATCTCTGGAACTATCTTTACAGGAAGCACATTTAATTATTTTAAAATATTGAGATAAAGCAAATTCAAGGTAGCTTAGAAGACATAATGAACAAGAGGTTGTGATCCTATACATACTGTATTTACATGACATAATAGTAAGCTGATAATCTGCCAAAGAAAAGCATCGCTGTTCCCTTGGCTATGACTTCCATTTTAGATTTTTACAGTATAAAAACCTTTTGCCCTGCTGAGTTCTGCCTAATAATGTCAGAGCATTAGAAGTGCAATATGTTTCACTATTGTTTCATCTGTGTGAAAGAAAACATATGTAAGGTGAAAAAGATTCCTTATTAGAAAATTTCCAATCAGTTTTTTCTAGTCACACTACTTAACTATGAGAATCAGCCATAATAGACTGGAGACAAAATGGTTCTTTTTCTAACCCACATAAGCTGCAGCATTGTAAAAGTAACCTACCAAACATAGGTAAAACCAGTAGTCTCTGCCCATCCCTGTTCTGTGTACACACCTAGAAAAATAACCAGGCCTCACCTATAGGCAGGTGACTAAGCTTGTCCTTCCCATAAAACCATAACCTACTTTGTCTTCCTAAATTGGGAAGGTCTTTACCAACTCAAGTAATAGCTGAGTTCCAACACTTCCCCCCTGCAAACAAAACAATTGTTGAATAGGTAGAAGTCAGATTCATCATGAGGAAATATTGTAATAATTGTGTTGGTTTCTGTTGCTCAACTCCAAATATATATTCACAAGATTTCAAAACGTTTAAGGTTCCATAGAATCACAGCTAAGAATTGAACTGAAATACATGAAGAGGTAGGGGTAATCCCCATTATTGCCAATTAGTGGTAAAGCAATTTGGCTCCACCCACTAGACATGCTTATATTTAGGTTTGCTTTCCTTATATGGGTTTATCTATTGTCCAGGAAATATCAATTCCAGAAGCCCTGGAGAAAATGCTAAAATAGAAACACCACCTCTCAGTTCTTCATTCAGTCATTCCTACTTACTCCTTAATACAGCATTTGAATTACTCAAATTAAAAATGGAATGTTTAAGGATTTGGATAATTACATGCTTTTAAAGTTTAGAGGGGGAAACATGCTCTGAATTCTTGAGAATCTCCAAAACTTCCATTTGCTCAAGTGGCATTCAGTCTGCTTTTGCTGGCATTTCTATGACATTTATGTAACTATCTTCAGAGAGGAAAAGTTAAATTGTTAAAGAGTTTTGAAAGATACCTAAAGATTTAAGGATCCTGCAGGGGTCTTAAGTTTGTGGGTAGCACCATGAGTGAAGTACAGGTGACACAACTGATTGTTGGCATGTTTATTTTTAACTTTTATTTTCTGGCTATTTAAACTCAATTATTATTCACAAATCCAATATAGGGACCTCTGCTCCAAAGTGTATTGAGAATGGTTTTTTCCCCATATGTCTTATCAAAATTTCACCTGTTTCTCCTCCATTTTGGCCTTCCCTTTCTCCAATTACGCTTTACAACAGTCGATGCTTTGGCACGTGGTCATTGTCACGCCACTATAGGAAAGCAAAAAAAAAGCTACCAGTAGCACACACTCGCTTGTCAGAACACATCTTTGAACCAGTGGTGGGATTCAGCCAGTTCGCACCACTTCGGCAGAACCGGTAGCTAATTTTTTTGTTGCCCAGGCCCAGAATGGACTTCCGCAAGGGGCATCCACGCAGAGAACCGGTTGCTCACGTATTTGAATCCCACCGCTGCTTTGAAACTGACAGGAAAAAGGCCTGCGACTGTACAGGGAAAGATCGGGAACGAAAGCTCTCAAAGCTGCTTCGATTGAATGAGCCAGGCACGTTAAGGGGCTCCAAGCTTGAGAGCGGAAGGCCCGGTTATTTCCCGCAACAGCCCTCTGGAAAGCATAAGGCTTCCCCCTCCGGTCATTTGCATTCCTCTCGGATTCTTTTGTGCTGAAAGAGAGGGCGTGTTTCCTCCGGAGTAGCCAAGATTGCACTCCTGAGACACACGGCTGCCGCGTCCCCGGGAGCTGCGGCCAACGAAGAGAAACCGTTCTCGTTCGCCATGTCGGTGCACCAGCGTTAGAGGTGCCCCACCCGAAAGTCATAGGTGTGGGGCTGCGAGGGCAGAAGCCGGTTTAGCCGCGGCCCTGCATCCATCCGTCTACCTACAGCAGCATCTTCGGCAGCGGCCCGCGTTTAGCTTGAGTTGCCCTCCGCTTGCTAGGCGTCGCTGCTCCCACAACGCTGCCTGCTTTTGTGAAGACACTGCTGAAGCCCTGAAATGTGGGGCAGGGTGAGGGGGGGGTGAAGGCGATCGGCTCCGTGGCAAACCTCCTAAGTGATACTAGGAGCTGGAGACCTCTCCATAGCGAGAGGTATAGACCTCCGTCACATCACCCAAATGCAGCAAAAGAGGGAGGGGGAGGAGAGGTGAGCAGCGGAGGGCCGGGTTTGAAGAAGGAAAAAAAAATAATAATGCCGGGCGCAGCGCGGAGATGCTGACGAGGACGGGGGGGGGCGACTTTCCTGCCTTTTATAGCACACGACACAACAGGGCGAGGCGTCGCTCGCTACCGGGATGCGAGTTTCCTTGAAAGGCTTAAGCCAGGGGTAGGCAACCTCGGCTTCTTTTATGACTCATGGACTTCAACTCCCAGAATTCCTGAGCCAGCTATAGCTGGCTCAGGAATTCTGGGAGTTGAAGTCCATGAGTCATAAAAGAGCCGAGGTTGCCTACCCCTGGCTTAAGCATTTCAGGGACGCTTTAACGCAGGTAACCTGACTGTTAACCTAATGGCAGCCAGGTGCGTTCCCCGTTGATTGCAAATCAAGGGTTCATTTCGCTCAACGCCGTCCGCCTCGGCGTGGCGTTTTCCCTCTTCCAACCCTTTCTTCCCGCCCTCGCCGGCTGTTTTCGAAAGGCTCGAGTTAGTTTGCAAGCCCCCTCCCCCCCCCTCTGCTCTCGGTTTTGAATTCAGGGGGTCTTCAAACTTGGCCCTTTTGTGACTTGTGGACTTCAACTCCCAGAATTCCTCAGCCAGGCATATGCTGGCTGAGGAATTCTGGGAGTTGAAGTCCACAAGTCATAAAAGGGCCAAGTTTTGAAGACTCCTGGAACTTTTGATCCTCCATCCGTAAGAAAGTTCTTAGCACGTGCCCAAAAGCCGGGCCCCAACGAAGGCCTTTCGCTTCCTGCGATAGAAATGAATGAACTTTTTTGTTTTTCCCTCCTGCCCGCCTCCGCCTCCTGCCTTAGCTACACAATCATCCCTCGCCCGAAGCGAAACGTCGCCTCTTCTGCACCGCTTTCGGAATCTGTTCGTCAGCGCGGGCCCCTCAGTCGTGGTGTCCGCGTCATTCGTTTCGGGCCGGGCCGGGAGGGAGCCGCGCACGGAAATCCCGTGGGTGTGGCTTCCACAAAGCGGCGCCCAGGTGACCCGGCGCGCGGGGAGGGGAAAAAAAACAACAACACAACAAAAGGAGCCCTTCTATGCCTATATTTGGAGATGGTTGGCCGCTGTCTCGGAGATCCGCCCTTTCGGGCTCGGGGACCGATGCACACCTACTGCCCCTCCCGCCCCCAAGGACGGCGGGCGAGGCGAAATCCTTTCGGCTGGTGGATCGCCGGACTTTGATCGCTGATAAGGGAGGAGGGTTGGAGGAAATGCATTCTTACGACGACAATCACCCATGGCCTGGATCAGGGGGCTTCAAACTTGGCCCTTTTATGACTTGTGGACTTCAAGTCCCAGAATTCCTCAGCCAGCTTCGCTGGCTGAGGAATTCTGGGAGTTGAAGTCCACAAGTCATAAAAGGGCCAAGTTTGAAGACCCCTGGCCTGGATTGAGGTGGTTTCTCTCCCGCTGCCCCGCTCGCCGCTGATCTGTTTCGGCCTACCCAAGAAGGAGGGAAAGATTCTGCGCGCGTTTTACTCGGAAGTATCGCCGTGCTGTTACCAAGTGGGGCTAACGTGGAGGAAGTAGGGCTTTAAGAGGTTCGGCTTCCAGCTAAACACAAGCTTTCGCTGGCCTAGTACGGATCCTTTGCTTTGGGGGCAAAATATTAAAAAAATAAACTTTTAAGGCTGAGGTCTCCGGTTCAGGAAATAAAGCTGCGTTATCTACTGCCGCCTTGCTTCTTGAGAAATCTCGGCTGGTGTTGGATTTCGTATTATTAGTAACCTGCAACAAAGGTCTTTGCAGGCTGTTAAAACGTTCACCGGGGGAAATGATTATTGGATAACGTTACTGTATCAAGTGGGCTGATCCTATTTTTCCTGAAGCATAAACGTTTATAATGTTTTTTTCCCCAGGAAATTATCACAGATCAAGGAGCGAGAACCCCCTCCCTTTGTCTTCATTTCCTAGGAAGGGGCTAGGCAACAATCCAGTTCAGTAATTAGATGTACAGGTAGTCCTCGATTTATATTCATTCATATAGTGACCATTCGAAGTTGCAGTGGCACTGAAAAACATGACTTATGACCATTTTTCACACGACTGTTGCAGCATCCCCATGGTCAAGTGATCAAAATTCAGATGCTTGGCAATTGGTTAATATTTATGACAGTTAACAGTGTTCTGGGGTTATGCAATCACCTTTTGCAACCTTCTGACAAACAAAGTCAATGGGGAAGCCAGAGGCACTTAACAACTGTGTCATTAACTTAACAACTGGAGTAATTCATTTAATAACTAGCAAGAAAGGTTGTAAAACAGTTATAAAATTCACTTGACTGTCTCTCTTAGCCATTGAAATTGAGGACTTGTATCTTAGTTTTTTGGGAAGTTTAGGATTTCAGGGAGGTTTGCCTGTCTCCTCTCTTTGGTCGCATTTCTGTTAGCTTTGACATACCAATACACCTGCTTAATTTTCTCTAGCTTGCTAGAAAGGAGCAGAATGAAAAGATACCATATAATTGGATTACTTTGCAAAACAAATATGAATAGAAGAGTGGATTAGAACGTGGGGGGGGGGGCTTTCGGAAAATACTTTTAGTTCAAAGGCCAATACAGTAGTTATCCTTGAGCTATTTTATAGGCCTATTTTGTGGCCCTGTAATAGACCAAATCCCAAATCCTTGTTGGCAATATTTGCATTGGGTTGCAAAATCATTCCCAAGTTTTTGATCCACCTGCATCAAAGATGTTGGGTAGGGGAAAAAGGGAGAGAAAGGAAAGAAGGCTGATTGGCCGCCCTGTATGCACCATTTGCTTAGCTAGTTACCATGGTCTTGTTGCAATACACATGCTAGATTATTTGCTGAGAGAATACATGGACTTGTTGCAATACACAAGCTAAGTTTGTTGAGAGCTCCGTTATCTGCCTGTCTGGGCTCTACTCAAGGACCAACAAGCTGTGATTAAAATGTGAGCAATGTCAGTCTAATGCCTTCTACCAGCCAACCTCTTAGCTTGATTCTGCTTGTATTGCTCTTCTTATTGGTTCTTCGATATCTCCATATAGGGTCAACCCAACAGAGGTTAACTCTTTGATACAGAATTCCTACAGGGTAAAGGTGAAGGTAGCAGAAATGAATATCTGCCTGCTTGGCTCTTTATTTTGGCAAGGCTAAGCACATTCTGTACACTCAGCATTTTGATATCAGAGAAGACAGGAACACGCTGGAAGGGAGGAAGCAGTAGAGATTTTTTTTAAAAAATCTCTCACATGTCTTCACAGGATATGACTTGGACTACTGCAATCAGATTTTTTAATTTTTCAGGCCACTATTTTTTTTAAATTCCTACCTCCAAAATAATTTCTCTCAGCCTAGGTAAAAGTAAAGGTTCCCCCGCACATGCGTGCTAGTCGTTTCCAACTCTAGGGGCCGGTGCTCATCTCCGTTTCAAAGCCAAAGAGCCAGCGCTTGTCCAAGGACATCTCCGTGGTCATGTGGCCAGCATGACTAGACGCACAGAACGCTGTTACCTGTGGTCCCTATTCTACTTGCATTTTTTACGTGCTTTCGAACTGCTAGGTTGGCAGAAGCTGGGACGAGTAACAGGCGCTCACTCTGTTACGCGGCACTTGGGATTCGACCTACCAAACTGCTGACCTTCTGATCGACAAGCTCAGCGTCCTAACCCACTGAGCCACCGCGTTCCTACCTGCCCTTTAGTCCTAACCATATTTTGCTCAGGCGTTAGGTCTCTATAGGGCCCTGCAGTTCTTCCATAGTGAATGGGAATATGTGGGATTGCAGCTTTAAATTAATTCAGAAGGCTAGATTGCACTGATCAGCAGATCTCTATATCAGAATGAGCCAATTTTCCTCAAAGCCTGTTAAGCAGTGGTGGGGAGCCAATTGTGGACTGACAGACAACTGCAAGCATACAAGCATCGTAAAGTTATGATTTAAGAAAGACCATTACAAAATATTGACTGAATCATAATCTTTATTGTGGCTACATGAATTAATGAGTCCATCTCAGTATTTCCAAAATTTCCAGATGAAGTACAACAGGCAGATCAGTAAAAATTGTCACTGGATTAAGTCCATATTAGGTTTGTTGAACTTGGGCACCGTTGAGGGTCATGACATAAATCCTTTACTTCAAGTGGAGATAGGTAATGCTAACCCTTTTGACATACTTGATAGAGAAGCAGGATAGGGCAGAATAGTCCCTATCAGAAGCATCACCTGCAGATGACTCTGCCCTGGAGGCTGAGTCAAACCCATGGAGAACTTTGTAAATGTAACTGTATCACAGCCAGTGATTGGCTCTCCAATACTGGTAGTCCTCAACTTACAGCCATTCATTTAATGACGGTTTGAAGTTACAACGGCACTGAAAAAAATTGACTTAGGAGTTAGGACATTTTTTACACAACTGTGGCAGCATCCCCATGATCATGTGACCAAAATTTGGATGCTTGGCAACTGGTTCATATTTATGACGGTTGCAGTGTCCCAGGATCATGTGATCCCCTTTTGCAACCTTCTGACAAGAAGTCAATGGGGAAGCCAGATTTACTTATCAACCGTGTCACTAATTTATCTGCAGTGATTCAGTTAACAACTGTGGCAAGAAATGTCATAAAATGGGGCAAAACTCAACTGTGCCCCTTAGCAACAGAAAGTTTTGGCTCAGTTGTGGTCATAAGTCAAAGATTACCTGTAGAGTGGTGTAGGAAAACGATTGACTAGGTTGAGAACAGTTTTTGTTATCAGACTGGTCTCCTGCTCCTCAGCTCCTCTAAGCCTATGTGGAGTTGGCACAACGGACTCCATGCTGAACCTAAGAGGTTGAAGCAATGTAAGGAATTGTATGTATGAAAAGTGATAAGCTTACCTCCAGCACCTTCACATACTCATCCTGATTGCCTGATTGGTATTTCACTTACCACATAAGTCCCATTTCTCTGCTGTGAGGAAGTCATTTCACTTATGCAGCCAACCTTGACTTAAGAATTGTGTTTAAGTGCAATTTAGTCTTGATCCTACCATATCAAAGTGGTTGTTTAATTTATTTTCATTGAACTTCTAAAAAAAACCCTCCGCTTTCAAATTTTATTAACCTCAGCAATTAAAATTGCTTTTCCTCTTCAACCAACAGATTTTCCCTTGCATATTTTTGGATTTTGCCATTGATGTTTTCAAGTGTAGAATTTATGTCTTAGAGGGGAACTGAATCCTAGAAACAGGAAGGCTAGCCTATGCTATAACATCAAAGACCAAGAAGTAGGGGCATTTCTCCCTATGACTTTGCAGCGGCATTCCTCTGAAGATGATGGGTCATTACTTTTCCCCTTACAGAATGAACTGGATTGATATAGAGTAGCTGGGCAGATTCCTTAGGTAGCAACAACTTTGTAGTTCTGTAACTCCCCCTCTCTCCTTTCTTTTACCCCCCACCCTCTACATTTTAGCCGGAAGGCAGGAACACCTCCTCTCCCATTGCTCAGGCAGGCAGAGGTCATTTGATTGCATAAATCTTCCCATTCTTGATGTGGAATCCCGAACCAGAGAAGCATGTTTTGCACTTGCTCTGCCAGCTGTGCCAGTTCCTCCGAGTTCACAGCCATGCAGTGGCATAGCGTGGGGGGTGCAGGGGGGGCCGGCCGCACCGGGCGCAACATCTGGGGGGGGCGCGCTCGCACTCGCAGCTCTCTGCCCCTGCCTGGCTCACTCACTCTCTCTCACTGCAGTGCTGGCTGTGCGAATCCGATCCGAGCCGCCGGGTCGCCGACCACTGTGGAGGGGGGGGGTGCCAGGCGTGTGGTGCGGTGCGGAGAGAGAGGGACTATCTGGGGGAGGGACAGTGCAGTGGTGGAAGAGACTCGAGTGCTAAAATCCACGGGTTAGGGGGCGCAAATTACTTGCCTTGCCCCAGGTGCTGACAACCCATGCTACGCCACTGCAGCCATGCCAGCCATTTCTTTCTGGAGAAACATCCTCTCTATCCACTCTTGGATGTATGTTCTAAGTACCATGTAACTTCTTGCCAGGTCATCTGAATTCCTAGGATTTTATAAGAGAGAGAGGGCCTATAGATTAAACTAATGCAAATTTGCTGAGATCAGGCAAACTATTTTGAATTCAAAAACAACTACTACGAGAACCACGCCTCTATAAAATTCAGGAAGTAAAGTGGGGGATGGAAATAGCCAAGAATAATCAGAAGATGATTTGTCCTATTTTATCTACTGTGGATTGTATGGTGGGGTGTCAAACGATCATCACAGTACAAAATTGGGTCGTTGTGGGTGAATTTTATTTTTGCAGCCCTGAGTATAACGTAGACATTAACTGGATGCTGTAGATTTCTTGGTACTTGCTCTAAATCACACTGACAGGTCAGAAGTACAGGTAGTCCTCGACTTACAAAAGTTTGTTTAGTGACCATTCAAAGTTATGACGACATTGAAAAAAGTGACTTATGACCATTTTTCACACTTAATGACCTTTGTGACATCCCCGTGGTCATGTGATCAAAATTTAGGTGCTTGGCAATTGACTCATTTATGACGGATGCAGTGTCCTGGTCCTTTTTGACAAGCAAAGTCAATGGGGAAGCCAGATTCACTTAACAACAGTTTGTCTAATTTAACAGTTACTGTGATTCACTTAACAACTGTGGCAAGAAAGGTTGTAAAATGGGGCAAACTCACTTTACAAATGTTTCGCTTAGTAACAGAAATTTTGGGCTCAATCGTGATCATAAATCAAGGACTACATGTACTGGGGTACAGTTCCCCGGATTCCCAGCAATCTGAGAGATCTTAACAAATCTGGAAGTGTGTTTCTCCACCAGGCTGGAGAAAGCTGATGTGGCTGATCACAGGACTCTGTTTTTGAGTTTGGGGGGGTTGGGTTAATTTTTTTTTCATTCTATGTTGAATTATAATTACCACCTGCCAAACAAGGCCTTAGTGAATAAATATTTATAATATACATTCAGTATCCTGAACTGCATAGCCTGCTTGGCAAGGCAAGCCAGACTCCTCCAACGGATCTCATTTTATTACAGTGCTGTCAGTCATGATCCCACCCTAATTGTGATCTGAAGAACAGGAGGCTGTCTTTCAGCAGGAGAGAGATTTCCCTGTTAAGCTGTCTGGCAGATGATATACATCGCTGTGTATATCAGCGTAAGATAGTTTCTTCCTCACATAATGATTAGTGCGAATGTACCTTGATTCTGAGCCATTAAAATGGTTGTAAGGGATGTGCAAGCCCATGAAAAGGGAAGAGGCAGCACATTAGGTCTCCCCCACCCTTGCTGCTCAGCAATAACTATTCATGGGCCTCTATCCATTCCGGTAATAAGTACAGAGACAATGACAAAGAGATCTTCAGAGGCTGATTTGAGTCATAGGCTTAGATCTTGTACAAGGGCAACCTTGAGTCCTCCTCGCTCTCCTTTTCTCCCCCCTCCCTTTCTCCTCCCTTTCTCTATCACACACAGTCCCTGCTAAAGAGCACATTTTGAATGTGTGATCTAAAAGCACCAGGAAATGCTTCTCTCTGAAAGGAGCAGCTTCCATGATTATGGGGATAGAGAGAATGGATAGTAGAGGCGAAATGTCTCCAGCCAGTAAGAAAATTGAACCCTGGGGTAGGATTGGAAGCCATTTGCTCCAGTGAGCAGATTGTATTTCCACTTTACAATAAGGAAGATGGTGGTGTTTGAGTGTTTTTTGCCTATTGCAGTTATTCCACCACCCCCCTTCCACCCCCTGTTTCCTGTGGCTTTTAGCCACAATAAGGACCTTTCTTATTCTCCATTTGCTTCACCCTTTATAAAAAATAGTGGAGAGGGGATTCTGTGAAATTGCATCATTTAGAGACTGTCTAAGGAATATCACTGGTAGATGAATGGTATCTGGAGCTCATGGAGAAACAGGTAGCTTTGTCTTGCTGTTGTTACTGGTTGTTGGCTCTGCAATTCAATTGGATTCCCGACAGAGGAAGCTGATTTCTATCGATCTAGCTAAGTATATTGTCCATTTATGGTTTGCTGTGATCTCAGTCAAAAGCCATTTTCTCTCACTTGCTCTCTAAATTTTTATGTGCAGATGCCAGTGGTTTAGTTGAAGTTGTTGCATGCAAAACATATCCAATGCACCTGAAATAGCATCCTTCCCAAGGGAAGACAAACACCAGCTTGATAAGAAAGGTGTGGAGAAACACTTTGTTTTTACACATGTACATATGTGCTCCTCGGCTTCTACCAAGGTTACATAGTAGCTTACCTTGGAGTAACGCAGGTGCAAGTGATCTTCAATTTTTATTTTCCTTGGTGAGGTAAACAGCCTAAGAGAGCAAGCAAAGAGATTTCTACTTGCCCCTCTCAGTCAGCATGGAGCAATTTGCTTGTGTTCATAATAATAAACACTGGACGCTTCCAGATGGAAAGTTCGTAATGTTTCCTAGTCCAAATATATTTGTGGAACTGCAGTCAGAGCCAGCAATTCAGTCTTTAAGTGAAATAGTCACTAAGTGAAACTATGTGCTTAATTTGATGTCAGTTTTCCTTTGCAGAGCTGCAAAGGTCATAAATGTGAGAATTAGTTGCGAGATTACTTTTCCATCACTATCATAACTGTGAATGGTCACTAAACAAGGACTGCCTGTATGCTGTCATATCCTCTTTGATAGATTTTCCATATAAATGTACACACAAAAAAGAGAGAAGCAAAAAGAGAAGAGTTAAAAATAGAGACAGTAATATCTGAAGGGACTTCCTTTCAAACTCCATAAACGAAACAAGATGATTAGAGAATACAGCCCCATCTGGAAGCTGTTAGGTACATTGTTCAGCAACATAAAAATGGTGACTGCACTGCCTGCTCCTTAGTGAATTAGAGTTATATCCTGAAACAAGCAAAATAGCAGCAAGAGTGGAAATTCCAGCTTGAAAACTGGAAGCAAAGCAGATGATTTTAATAATAGGATTCAAAATTAATCAGACCCGTTGGAGAACAGGACTTTAACTTCAAACTAATGTACACAATCTTGTTTCATCCAGTGCAGACTTTGTGATCCAAAGTGCTTCAGACTTTGCACAAACATGAATGGCGCACCTTTGTACTATTTATTAAATCTGAGTCTTAGGGAACATCCAAAATGGCTGACGGAGAACCCTTTAAAAAGACAGGCTGCTTTAATAAATAATGGAGAAGTGCTGTGCTTGCTCTTGCATCAGGTCTGGCACTGGTGACGTTACTAATGAAATGTCTGCAAGAAAACAAGCTCAGAGAGCACCAAGGACCCCTCACTTTGTGGTCCTCCTTTTCCTCATCACACTGTGTTATAAGAAGTTGCACTGGCTGATATTCATGTTCTCCTATAGCACTGTGAAACATACATGCAATTTTCAGTGCTTATCTACTTCGGTGAACTATAAATTTAGCCATTCAAGAACATCTTTAAATGCTTCCATCTTCCAGCACTCCTGAGCATTCCCATTTTTAAATGGTCCTGAACTTGTTCCATGCCACGTTGATTGTTTTCAGATTTTGTTTGGTTATTGGGTACTATGAGCAAAGATGTGTTTATTAGGGTTGCGCATGTTTCAAAAATGATCCTGGAATGGAGCACCTTTGTGCTACTCATTAAATCTGACTTTTGGGGAGTATCCAAAATGGCCAGCAGAGAACCTTTTAAAAAGACAGTCTGCTTTAATAAGTAATGGAGAAGTGCTGTGCTTGCCCTTGCATGAACCATCTTGTCCATACATGGGCATACTATTGACATGTATGAAATAAAGGAATACCCAGATTTAGTGCTTGTCCCTTCTGGCAATAGCTGAAGATAATAGAATAGGAATAGGAATAGAAAATGAATAAGAGTGGAATGGAATGGAACGGAACAGAACAGAATAGAATTCAATTCTTTATTGGCTGTGATTGGACACACAAGGAATTTGTCTCCGGTGAATAAGCTCCCAGTGTAGATGCAAGCAACAAGGGATAATCATGATCATCATAATAAAATACAATCATCACAGATGGTGATTTATGTCAGTCAGTTATGTCAGATTTATATCAGAACTGTCAGTCAGTCAGTGCTTATTTCCAAGCTAATAATTTTATGCCTCGTCTTTCTCCCTCTTCACCAAAAGTCAAACAAACAAAATGAATGTATTGTGGTTTATTTTTGGTGCTTGTCATGTTGGCAACCTCAACTGCCTGCAAAAAATGCTGATGCTGAATTGCTGACTATTCTAATTTTGGCCTCCTTTCCATAATCATAGCACCATAGTGGTATGGTTGTGTTGGAAGAAAAGTCTTCATCATGGTTCATCCAAGCGGGGAATAAACATGGCAACTGCTTTGGGAAGAAGGTTGGAGTTTATTGCAGAGGAAAGCCAGACAGAAATATGGATCCAACAGAAAAAGGAGAGAGAAAAGAGAGACCACATGTGGGTAGTGAGTTTTTATACCCCTTGGACTCTATTGTTTGGAGTTATTTCCTGTTTCAGGCTTTGTATTTCCTGTGTCACGTATTTTGTCCTGAGTCTAGGTGTGCCACTCTAGGAATCTTGCTGGTTGTATGTCCCAGCCCACCTCCCTGGGGCTGGTGTATGTAGATTTTAGATGTCTTCTTAGCTTCAACCTTCCTGAATAGTTTACATCTGCATTTCTATAGAGTTGGTTTCTGCTTGGGGGAGGGAGACTTGGGGCTATTAAGAAACCTGGGCATGTTTTCCTGGTTCAATTTCTTTTTAGGAAATATATTTTCCTGCCCTTTTAAATATTTCCCTCTCTGGGGAGCAGACTTCCCTCAGCAGGATCCCTGGAGGTGGGAGACAAGGGGACTCAAGAGTCCTTCCCAGTGGGCAGAGAGACCGTGTCTTCAAGCATCAGTTACTCCTTTTGCAGCAGTATATGCTGTTTTGAAATTATATTTGTGTATCACAGATATGACATTAGCATAAAAATACAGGTAGTGTTCCACTTACAACCAGGATTTGAAGTTCCGATGGCCAGACACCTTCCACAGTCATGAACTTTGGGTGCTCAGCAACACAACCAGATTTATGGCTGTTTGCAGCATCCTGCAGTCATGTGACCACATTTTATGACAGTTTTGCAAAAGCCAGGACTTCCTACTTTTGGCAAAATCACGTCTATAGTGAAGTATTGGTTTGCTTAATGACCACAGCGTTGCAGAAAGTTTGTAAAATTGGTTTTTATGACCGTCACTGCAAAACTTTTTGTACAGCATATTTACAGATTGCACGGGGTACCACAACGCATCATATCTGACAGAGGGGTGCAATTTACGTCGGCATTTTGGAAAGAATTTTTATCCCTCTTAGGAACCACCCAAGGACTGTCATCTAGTCACCATCCTCAGACAGACGGAGCTTCTGAAAGACTTAATAATATACTTGAACAATATCTGAGATGCTATATTAATTTTCAGCAGTCCGACTGGACGGACCTACTGCCTTTTGCAGAAGTAGCATATAATAATGCAGTCCACTCAAGCACAGGTTACACTCCTTTTCAAGTAGCTACAGGCCAGAGTTTCAACCCAATACCAGAACTAACCCCAAAAGAACCGGTTATCCCTGATCTGAAGGAATGGATTGCTCAATTACAAAATACATGGCCAATCGTTAGGAAAGCGTTGGAAGATGCCAGAAAAGCATACAAGACACAGGCAGACAAAAAAAGAGCCGATCCCACACCATTTAGGGTAGGAGAGATGGTATATTTATCCACAAAATACCTGAAATCACTCCAACCCTGTAAAAAACTAGGACCAAAATATATTGGACCCTTTCCAATTAAAAGAATCATAAACCCAGTAACAGTTGAATTAGAACTACCCAAAAATCTTAGACAAATACACCCAACCTTCCACTGCAGTCTATTAAAGAGAGAACAACAATCACCACTACGAGCAAAAATCCCACCACCACCACCCCCCATCATGGTGGAAGGAGAACAACATTTTGAAGTGAAAGAAATCTTAGATTCCAGAAAACACCATGGAACGATACAATATTTAGTGGCATGGAAACACCTCCCCTCCTCAGAAAATGAGTGGGTTAACAAACTCCATGTTAAAGCACCTACATTGCTTAAGAGGTTTCATACAGAATATCCAAACAAACCAGGCTAACATTTATATGTTTTCTTTCCCTACAGATGGACTCATCTTTTTTCTGAAAGGAGAGCCGAATGTCAGAATCCATTTATATCACATTTCATAATTGTATAGATAGAACAACGTGCTATTTCTGGGGATTCTGCCATCTCTCCGAGGGGGGGGGGAGAGGATGGTTACTAAAGCGATTTCCAAACAACAGGGAATGTTTTAACTGGGGGAGGGAGGGGGACAGACAGGTCTGGATTGCATCTTCATTTACAACTGAAAAGGAAAGCAATAACCATAAAACCAAGGAGAGTTCCCTTTCCCATGGAAGGACCTGACACCTAGCAACTGATGAGAGCCTGACCAAATGGATGAGGGGAGGGGCTGAAATGGGAATGTTTATATAGGATTGAAATGTAACTTTGTTAGATTCCGTCTTGTATTCCCACAATCGATTCCATCCTAGTAAACATTTTCCTTTTGGACTAAACTTGCATCCAAGAGTTCTTATTTCCTAAGATGTGGATTGAGGTGGGTCCTGACAGTCACAACATACAACTGTAATGGGCAGGTTCCATTATGCTTGCATGTTGAGGACTGCCTGTATTTCAAAATAGCTCACAATTACAATCGCTATCATGTGATCAGTATGGGCCCCATTTTATTCAAATTTTGGCCCATGCTTTTGTCGGAACACCTCTTGGATTTTCAGGGGGGAGGATCTTCTCCATTATTACTAATTTTTAGGTTTTGACAACAGGGAAATCTTTTGTTTTTCATTAGGTTGCTAGGTTCTGATTATTCCACAAGATGGATCTGAGTAACAACCAATTCACTTCATTCATGGAAGGAGACCAAACTAGGTATATTTTTAAAAGCTTTTGGTACAATTCAATATAATTTTGCACCAAGCAGGGCCTTGCCTGATTAAGTCTGCATAATGTCTCATCCTTTCTGCTCTAAAGCTATCATGATCTGCTGGCTTGTGTTGTTTTCCCACTTTTATGTTGCTCAGTAACATTCTTTCCCACCATTTAGATGCAAAGCATGTGCTCTGTCGCTGAGCTAGGCCTCTCTGTATAAATTAAGCTCCATGGCACTAAAATGGGAGCCCTGTTCTTACCATGCTATGGTACCTCCTCAAAAAATCTGATCAATCTGATTGTGCTAAAGAATGTTAAAGATCACTGATTGTTTATTCCTTCCAGAGATTCTCCTACCATCATCCGCGTTGGACATGTTGAAATGGATTTTCACCTACAGAAGCTTTAATGGACTTATTATGAGCTTGGAAGAAAGATGGCTTCACATGTAGATCATTTGGTTCTTCAATATAAAAAAATATTAGAATAATCTGTCCAATCAGAGATCCCCAAGCCCTTATATCAAGGTTTCTCTCCCCCCTACTTTTATTCCAAAATTGGGGGGGGGAAGGTATGAACACAAACTCAGAATTTAATACACTGTGTGAAAATCCCAAGAACATAAAGGGTATCTGTTCAACTGCACAGTTTTGTATGTGAGGAAAATTTTAATGAGAAATTTAACAATACAGCTCTAGATTTATAAAGGAACTTACTTGGGAAAGGACAGAATAAGATGAACAAAGGAAGGCAGCAGTCATTTAAAATTCAGAATAAAAACAAAATCAGTATAATTAAACGTTGCATATTATCTTAAGTTTCAAAACAGACAGGTTCTGCAAAGAGTGTGTCTGAGAAACAGCATCTTTATCTCCCATTTAGATGCTTATCACTGAAATTTGTCCTATTTTTTTTAGAAATTATATAGAAAATTTCTAGCCATTATATAGAAAATGGTAATAAAGGAAAGCCCCTCCTTATTTATGTTTGTTTGTTTATTTTATAAGGTTTTTTTAATTTATTTCTCTTTTACTTATTTGTTTTGATAAATGTACAGGTCATCCCACATATAGCAATTCTGGGCTGCCTAAGTTGAAAGCCACTCAAAACAATGCAGACAGGAAAAAGCTTGTTATACTTAAAGGAGATTGATGCTGTTTTGCACTATCAAGTAATATATTGCACTTCTGATGTCAGAGATTCAGCCAGCAAATAAGAAATGTATCCAGTAGCTCAATCTACTAGCTAAATCGATTGAATGACAAAAGGTTTGGCTAGTGGACAATCTGTCATATAAAAAGAGCTTATGCTGAGGATCAAGAAGTAAAAGAAGCATTTTAGTCTATTTATAGAAGCACTGTTGAATCATTCCAACATACAGAAATTTGACAATCTTTTAACTCATTGGTAAATGTTATTACAGGCAGTCCTTGTTTAGTAACTACAATTGGGACCAGCAACTCAATCGATTAGCAAAGTGGTCACTAAATGAAACTATGCTTATGATCTTTCTTCAACTTCCTCTGCTTTACAGACGTGTGAAGGTAGTAAATGCGAGGATTGGTCTTAACATTACTTTTTCATCTCTTTTATAACTGCGAACGGTTGCTAAATGAGGCAGTAACTGTTGTGTAGTGGGTCCGATGCAAGGAAGAGACGCCAGCCGGTGTGTGAGTTCAGTTCTTTATTGGAGGGGGGTAGCAAACTGAGGAATGAGGGTTACCTGGCCTCCTTAAATACCTAGCCAGGTAAGCGGACAGCCAATGGGGTTGGCCCTAGGTTTCCCGCCGAAACTGGGTTTCCCGCCAAAACCGTTCAGGCCAACGCCCCCTGGTGGCTGTTGCTATGCAGGTGCCTGCATACATAACACCCCTCCCCCCTTAGAGAAGAACCACATAACAATGAACAACTTGCAACTAACTATAACTATATACACTGTGTGTCAATGATAAAGAAAAACAATACTACTGTGTAAGGGTCATTTGCACACATAGTCCGACAGGTAGGCAGGTGTCCTGTGGGGCTGGGTGGACCGTCTGGGCTCAAGGTGACTGAGTACTGCACCCACACCATAAGGGGATGCATCGCTTGCGATGCAAATGGGCTTGGACTCGATGAAATGGGTTACTGTGGACTTACCGACAGTAGTGCTTTCAAGGCCTTGAAGCTATGATCGTGGGCGGCAGTCCAGACCCATGCTGCCTGCTTGTCTAGTAGCCTGTGGAGTGGCTCTGCAATGGCTGCCTTATGTGGGAGGAATGCATGGTAGAAATTCAACAGACCCAGGAATGCCTGTAGCTCTGTCTTGTTCTTGGGAGTGGGTGCTAGCTTGATGGCCCTCACCTTGGATTCTGTGGGGTGAATTTCCCTGGCATCTACTCTGAACCCCAGGAATTCTGTGGAGGGCACCCCTATGCTGCATTTCTCCCTTTTGAGTTTGAGTCCAGCTGTGCGTAGCCTGGACAGTACCTCCCTGAGCCTACCTGCTAGTTCTTCTGCTGACGCTCCTGCAATCAGGATGTCATCAAAATAGGGGCAGACTCCTGGGATGCCCTTGAGTGTCTTCTCCATGACTTCCTGAAAAATGCCAGGAGCCACGCTAACTTCAAACTGCAGCCTGTTCACCCGGAACGCCCCCCTGTGTGTCACTATAGTTTGAATGTCAGCTGTAGCCCGCGTGACCGTGAGTTGCTGGTACGCCTGCGCAAGATCAAGCCTTGCAAAGATGGTGCCGCCTTGGAGGGAAGCGAGAACATGGCTGACCGTGGGGACCGGGTAAGCATGCAGGTTTAGGGTGCGGTTCACCGAACACTTGTAGTCGGCACAGATCCTAATTTCCCCGTTGGATTTGAGGTTTCCCACTCCCCCCCATCGACGGGCTCTAAGATTCCCTGGGCCACTAGCTTATCTAATTCACGCTCTATTTTTTGTTTGAGCACGAAGGGGACTTGCCGCGGCCGGACGCTAATTGGGGGAACGTTCGAGTTAAGTTTGAACGATATGAGGGGCCCTGTGTACCTGACCAGTGTCCCATCGAAGACGTCTGCGAACTCCTTGCAGACGGTCTCGACGGGGTTCCCCTGGATCCGGTGGATCCCGGTGACTGCTATTTCCAGGGCCTCGAACCAGTCTAGGCCGACTAGGCTGGCTCTCCGGCCCTCTACTACTACAACCCCCAGGTGCTCTTAAACCCCACCGAGACGGTGGCCTCCCCTCTTACCTTGACCGGTGAGTTCTGGAAATCAGTCAGGGTTAAATTTGTAGGCCGTAATTTAATCTGCTGCTTGCTCCGGCAATTTATATAGTTAAGGGTCTCGTCCGAAATGATCGAGACCGCTGATCCGGAGTCAAGCTCCATGCTGCAAGGGATGCCTTGCAAGCGGATTGTTAATCTAATTTTAGGCTTGAGTAGCTGGCGGCTACCCGTGTGATTAATGGCCAGCCGGCTCTCAACATAGCCAATTCGCGATTTGGTCGGGGCCCCAGTACCTTCGAATGGCAATTCCTCCGGCTGCAGTTTGTGGATCTCCTCTTGGGGGTGGCGGCTACAGCAGACCGCGGCTATGTGGTCTGTTTTCTTGCAGGCACGGCACGTGGCTGACCGGAACTTGCAGAGGCTGCGCACGTGGTTCCCACCACACCCTGCACACTTCTGAGGGTTAGAGGCATTGCTGGGAGGCCTGGGCTTTTCTGGCCGTCTGGCTCGCTGGTCTGGGGTCGACTTCCGCTAGAGGAGGTCGATGCTCTGGTCGTCCTCCTCCGAGGCAAATTGCCGGTGAACGCTGGTCGCCTGGTTGCCGGACCAGGTTTCCTGGCAGGCTTGGAAGGCCCCGCAGGCTGCTTCGTGGGCGAGGATGGCGTCCTCGGCTTCTTGGAGCGAAACCTCCTCTCTCTCGAACAGGCGCTCTTGCAGCCGCCTGTCACGTAGGCCGCAGATCAGCCGGTCCCGTAGCCGCTCCTCCAAGTTCGAGAACCTGCAGGTGACGGCGGCTTCTCGTAGGGCGGTGAGGAAATCGGCACCGGTCTCGTCGGGGTGCTGGTACCTTTTTTCGAATTGTGACCGCGCGGCCACCTTTGAGCGCCGGGGATTGAAATGGGCGTTGAGTCTGGCCACGAGGTCCCGGTACACGACGGTGTTGATGGCCTCCTGGGGGAACAGGTTCGCAGCGATCTCCAACAGTGCTGGCCCCCCGAGGCAAAGCAGTGCTGTCGCCTTCGCACCATCCTCTGATATCTGGTTGAACCGCATGTACAGTTCAACGTGAGCCAGGTAACGGGCCCAGGTCTCTGGGTGGCGGGTGTCGAACTCGCGGGGTTGTCCGGCTCTTGCCATGGCAGTGCGGTTGCGGTCTAGGTCGCGGTGTGGTGTGCGGTCTCAGGTTCGGATGTGGTGACTTGCGTGGTCCGATCGGCTGGCGGTCGTGGGGGAGAAGGAAAATGCCTTTCTCTTCAGCTCGCGGAGCGTTTCCCCAGTGACTTCAGCTCTTGGTCGGTAGCAATCCCATCCTCGTCGCCACTGTTGTGTAGTGGGTCCGACGCAAGGAAGAGACGCCAGCCGGTGTGTGAGTTCAGCTCTTTATTGGAGGGGGGTAGCAAACTGAGGAATGAGGGTTACCTGGCCTCCTTAAATACCTAGCCAGGTAAGCGGACAGCCAATGGGGTTGGCCCTAGGTTTCCCGCCGAAACTGGGTTTCCCGCCAAAACCGTTTAGGCCAACGCCCCCTGGTGGCTGTTGCTATGCAGGTGCCTGCATACATAACAGTAACGAAACAAGGACTACCTGTACAGCAAAAAAGGCAGTTGTTTCTCTTCCAAATGATCTAAACTTTAGAGAAACAACTGCCTATTTTTGCTGTACAGGTAGTCCTTGTTTTTAAAGGATAATTATAGCGGACAGTGCACAACTGGAACTACTGCTCTGGAAATTGTCTCTGTTCTTATCTTTTTAGAAGCATTCCTGATTATTCTTACCAGGAAGCCAGATGCAAAAAATGGGCAGGCTACCTATTCTTTTAACAGCTATAGAAAAGGCAGAGTTCCAGCTAATGTCTCTTGAAAAGTTTTAAAAATACAGTTTTCCTTTAAAAAACCCCCTTCCCCCTCCCTCCTCCCCTCCCTACCTCCCCCCTTCCCCCCCTCCCCCCCTCCCTCCTCCCCCCCACCTCCCCCCAACCCCCCTCCCCCCCCGGACTTCCCAGAGCTAAATACAAGGTATATATATATAAAAAAGCAATCATAAACAACCATATACTAACAACTATAAATTCTAAAATCCATCACTCTCTAACTTATATAGGATCAAACAAAACTTAGCATTATTAAATATATATAGAAGACTAAAATAGAAAAAGAAAAAAGAAAACGAAAGAAGACTTATTCGAATGCTACATAAAACTTCTTAACCCTATACTTGTTCTGGATAAACTCAATCCATTTTCTCCATTCCATAATATAATGTTCTTGCGAGTAATCTTTCAAATAGGCCGAAATCTTCGCCATCTCTGCCAAGTCGGAAACCTTTAAAATCCACTCTTGTATAGTCGGCAGTTCCTCTTTCTTCCAATATTGACCTATCAAAAGTCTTGCTGCCGTAACTAAATTCAACATCAACTTAGAGTCCACAACTGTAGCGTCATCAATTATTCCCAACAAAAAAAATTGCGGACAAAACTTTATCCTCCGTTTAAAAATCTTCTGCATATTCCACCAGACCTTTATCCAAAAAGCCTTGACCTTTTTACATGTCCACCATATGTGAAAATATGTTGCCTCTTCATCACCACACCTCCAACATTTAGGCTGATAATTCGGATACATACTTGCAAGCTTTTTAGGATCTAGATGCCATCTATAAAACATTTTATAAAAGTTCTCTCTTAGACTTTGAGCTTGAGTGAATTTTACATTTCTCACCCAAATCTTTTCCCACGTATCCATTGTAATAACTTCCTGAATGTTTTGGGCCCATTTTATCATACAATCCTTAACAAGCTCTGTTTCTGAATCGATCTCTATCAATGCAAGATATATCCGTTTAATATGTGCTGGTCCTTGATTTCTAATTTGCTTTATCAAATTTTCATCAGTCGTTGCAAATCCATTTTTCTGGTCTTCTTTCCACCTGGCCCGTAACTGAATATATTGAAACCAAGTCTGAACAACCTTCTCTTCTCGCAAGAAACTATATGATTTCAAGCACCAAATATTCCTTTCCAAACTTAAAATTTCCTTGTAAGTAGTCTCATCATGTTTGAAACCAGCATGTATATTTTCTATTGCGTGTTTTGGGATTGCCCACAATGGTATCTTGCTGCTTAACTTATGTCTATACTTCTTCCAGACTCTCAGCAGTGCCTGTCTTAAAATATGCATCCTAAACACAGTATCTACCTTCTTATGATACAACAAATATGCATGCCAGCCAAACAACAAATCATGGCCCTCAAGATTTAATAACCTCGATTGTGTCAAATTAATCCAATCACTTATTCCTACTAGTGCAGCAGCTTCATAATATAATTTAAAATTAGGCATTTTAAGGCCACCTCTCTCACGAGTATCCTGTTGCGATGAGCGACTGGTCAGGGTTCTGGCTTCAACTCTTAGAGCCCCTTAACAGGGGTGGGAATTTAGAGGGACCCTCACAAGGGTGATCACCTTGAATATGGAAGGATCTGGCCCTTTGCTACCGACCCAGTATGCCGGAAATTCCAACGGTCATACTTGGGAACTGCGATAGTTTAGAGCAGAGTCCTAGGACAGACTGAGACACCAACACAAGTTTGCTCAAGGTGAGAGCACAGAAGTGCCCGGGGTGGATGTTATGCCCCAGAATACCTCTGGACACTCTCTATTTATTAGGCTGTTTCATTTGGGAGGGGGGAAAAACACTCATGGAAGGTCAAAGGGGAACATAGCTTATGGTATACAATTGCTAATGAAGAAAGCAAAGGTCATTACAGGAAACAATATTGCATAGCTATCTTATACAAATGTTGACAGGGATTATTGCAGGAAGACATAACTTGAGGCAGAGATATACAAATGCTAACAGGAAAGACAAAAGGTTATCACAGGAAGACATGACTTGAAAGACATAATCTTGAAACATAGACAATTTCAGGAGACAGAAAACTATATATCTTGAGGCATGGGCAATTTAAATGAAACAAGTCTTTGTTGTATACACATGTGAATTAGAGACAGGAATGTGGTTGTAAATAAGAAAAGAGTTTTATCATCAGAGGCAGAGATGGAATGTAGGAATGTGACCTTACAATTGCAGATTAGGTAGAACTGAATGCAGGAATGTGACTTAATCGATTACTAATTGGGGAAAGGGCAGAAGTGTTGAACTTTTTCTTTTGCAGGCAGAGAAAAGCAGATTTTACACTTGCAGAAATATCATCACTGGAGACAGGAAGGGAGAACCTTGTAATTTTTAATATAGGAATCTTTTGTAGGTCTGGGTTCTCTACAACTCCTCTTTTTCTGTTTTTTAAAGCCAATTACTGAGAAGGCCCCTCAAAATCCAAAACTTTCTCTTCTAGGATACTTACGCTGGAAAAAGAGAAATCCTCCGACAACTCCTGTGCCGGCGCCAGTATTCCTTTCAAAGAGTGCTGGTGTGAGGGTGCATCAGTCTCTGGGTCAGAAGTGAATTCTAAAAGAGGGTGTTTGTATTCACTGTCAACAGTGTGTTTCATCAACAGAATGTCATCGCTAATGCTGCTCAGCCTTCGTTGTAGAAAATTTAAAAGTTTACCCATAACACATGGGCCAATTGCACATGCAAGTAATAATAAAATTAAAGGACCAGCTATAGCTGAGAAAAGGGTGGTCAGCCAGGGAGAGAAGTTAAACATTCCTTGATACCAAGTATAATTCTGCCATGGAGTCAAGCACAATCAAAGAAATACTGTTAGTAATACTTCTGATAAAAATAGGCAAGACACAAGGTAAAATAATACATCCTAATACAATCATACTAATAAAAGCTACAATAGCTTGTAAACCAGGTACTTTGGGAAACCAGGAGCCAAGTAATTCCTGAAAGTTGAAACCATTTCAAGTTTGGACAGGAACATGAGCTACAGAGTTCACATAGATGATGATGGTAGACTCGTTGTTAACAACAGGTTGTTCCTTCTGGGTCCATGCGATGGGCAAAAACAGTGTGAAAAGAGTCATTTTTGACTGGAACCAATGTCAAAGGTATGAGAGGCGGCAAGACTTTGACGTCTGGGGTTAGCTTTCAGATGGAATTGTGTTTTAGCAGCATCAGTCAGTGGTGTTAGAGCTGAAAAAAGTCACAAACCATGCTGTCATCTTTAATGGGTTCTGCAGTTGTGTTTGTGGAGGCATGATACGGGTGAACGTAGCGACCTGGGATCCACAGCACTTTGTCTGGCAGTTGAGCAACTGCGTAGCCTCTTCCCCAAGTGAGAAGGTCTGCAGGGCCTTTCCAAGTTAGGTCTGGAAGTTGGCGATACCAAACCTGTGGCTTAGGGAGATCTGAAGAAGAAGAAGAAGAAAAATGCTGCTCTGCAGCTGTGGTTAAGGGATAGCCAGTCAAGTTGGAAAAGTTTAGAGTGTAGAGGCAAAGGTTAAGACTTTCATGCATTGCTGGGAGGTTGGGGTTTCGTTTTCCCCTGTTCTGATAATGATCTAAAGCATGTTTCAAGGTTTGGTTAACCCATTCCACCAAGGCTTGGCCTTGGCTATAATATGGAATTCCAAATTTGTGTGTGATTTGCCATGGCTTGACTGCTGTAAGCAGGGCCATTATCTGGTTTGAGTTCTTTTGGACATCCCAGCACTGCAAAGGTCCGAATACAATGATTAATTACATGTTTAGTGGCTTCTCCCCTTTGGGGGGTAGCCATGATGAGCCAAACTGCTTTTGCAAAGCTTTGGAATTTTGATGAAAATATGAATGACTTTCCCAGGGGGTGAGGGGTTGCAAAGAACAGGCTGAAGGTCCGAAGGCAGCCTGATCTGCAACATTGTTTCCCTCTTGCAAAAAACCTAGAAAAGGCTGATGACTACGAATGTGAGCAACAAAAACAGGATGTTGGCGTTCAAAAAGCAAAGTTTGCAAGGTTAAAAAAAGTTGTAACAAATCTGGTTGAATGGATGGGGATAAATAAGATCCATAAATCACTTGAATTGTGTGATAAACATAAAAGCTATCCACAATAAGATTCAAAAGTTGAAATGAAAAAATTTGACAGGCCAAAATTGAAGCAGCTAATTCAGCTTTTTGAGCTGACCGCTGGGGTGTTGTTTGCTTGGTTATCCATTGACCATTTTCCAACCAGGCACAGGCGCCACACTCCTTGCTCCCATCTGCAAAAACTGTAACAGCCGAATGTAGGGGGTGAGGAGACAAGGGTGACAACCAGTCAATGGGTACAGTGCGAACAATTTGCAAACGATAATTCACTTGAGGTTTGAAAAAATGATTCCCAAATTTGCAAAGACATAGGCACAAAAAAAGTGTCTATCTCCAGGATTTTAAAAATCAATGGAGCTAATTGTGCTTCTCTGGTTAAAATAGAAACTTTGGGCGTATGGGATAAATGAATCCACTCCAAAATTTTCAATTGGTTAGCACGTTGAACAATAGCAACAATAAATAGTCCAGGCGTGTTTAAATTAATTGCAGCAAAAGGAACAGACTCACATCATGCAACATCCACCTTTCTCTTTCTTCTACTTCTCATGTTTCTCCCTATCCATATTTCTATAGTACATTCTTGTTCCTTCAGCATTCTAAGGCTTGTGTTAAGGCATACAATTCATGCATGCAATTCACAAATCTGTGCAAACCAACTTAAAAACCACTTTTCTGTTTCTCCCTTCTATATCCATTCATTCACTGCCCTTCTGCCATTCTGGCCTAACTTCTGACTTTTCTGCTTCCAGCTTCTATCAACTTTTGCATGAGCCAACTGTTTCTCTTAGCTATTAATCAATCCTCTACATTAATCATATGTGGAGTCAGTGTATCTTTATTAACAATCTCAGAGCCTGTTGTAAGGCATAAAATAGTGCAGATTAAGGGAGGAAAATTCTCCCAGATATCACCTTCTATCAATGTGTCCTGCACACAGACACAAAAACATCAAAAACAAGAAAACAAAAACAAAAAACAACTCCACAAAAAGATCAGAGTAATTTTTTTTAGGTGAAGTTTAACTAAAACTCAAAGAATTCCAAAAACTTCTCCAGCAAAGAATCTCTCCTCTTTCGAGTAAAAAAAAAATTGCAAGCTGAAACTGCAAGAGTGGGCATCAAGCTTCACATCCACCCCCCCTTTCTCAGACTGGAATTCTAAGCAGAGAAAAAAAAATGGTTAAAAGAACCAGCCACCCCCCCTCCTTCTGGCTGTTTAGGATATCTTGTGGAAAGCTGCTAAAGCCCCTTCAAATTAAAAGCATCCCTTGGGCTTTGAGCCTGTTGGTCATTAGTAATGAATTGTCCCATGCCAAATAATTGATCCCTATTTACTCCTTGAGGCAATCCAGCAAGAATTTTTACTTATTAAAAATCCTTGCACATAGTTGATCAATTCATGATGCAAGGGTGGATTGGTGAACCTCCGGCTGCCGGTGGTGGCAAAAAATTAACAAGATAACAAGATGACAAATCTTCCTCATAAGGAGGGGGAGGTGGAGAAACTGAAAAGGCTTAATGAAAAAGAGAATCATGAAGAGGAAAGGAACAAAAGGTGCCTCTTGAGTGAGGAGAGAGATTTGGAGAAGGAGGAGGAGGGAAGGGGGGAGGGGGGGTTTAGAAATAGCAACAAGCTCAGAGGCTTTTTCCTCTTTGCCGAGAGCAGAAAGAGAGACAGGCACAGCAGGGCAAAAATAAAAGGCAGAAGGAAGATTCTCTGGAAGCAGAGCAGAGGGGGGGACATGCACAGCAATAGGAGGAAGTTTCTCTGATTTTTCATAGGGTGGGGGTGGCACGGATGAAGGCAGAAAATCAGAAGAGTGATCAAGAGGTTTAGAGATAGAAGATGTTAGATCTAAAGGAGATGGCAAGAGTTTTAATGCTGCCATCACTGCTTGCCATGCGGACAGAATGTCAGCAGGCACCCTGGGATGATTGTGAAAATATTTACGTAGCTTTTCCCAGGTTATAACAGACAAAGTGCCTGATTCTGGATAAGCCAGACAATTTTTGTTAATATATCGTAAAAGTTTTGTTAAAAGTCTCTTTCCTACAGGATGGACCATGGTGCCATTGTGTTTTTGAACAAAATTAGCCTTCTGCATTATATTAAAAAGTTCGTCCCTATGACCTGACAAAACTTTGGAAATTGGAGAGCCCGTTTACTCACAATTTGAAGCCTTCTCCGAGGTGCGTGAGAACAGGGAATGCAGGCAGCACACGCCTGGACAGGAGTCGTGCTGTGGAGTTGAAGCCGCGATCCAATGGACGAGCCCCCAGTTGTTGCGATGAGCGACCGGTCAGGGTTCTGGCTTCAACTCTTAGAGCCCCTTAACAGGGGTGGGAATTTAGAGGGACCCTCACAAGGGTGATCACCTTGAATATGGAAGGATCTGGCCCTTTGCTACCGACCCAGTATGCCGGAAATTCCAACGGTCATACTTGGGAACTGCGATAGTTTAGAGCAGAGTCCTAGGACAGACTGAGACACCAACACAAGTTTGCTCAAGGTGAGAGCACAGAAGTGCCCGGGGTGGATGTTATGCCCCAGAATACCTCTGGACACTCTCTATTTATTAGGCTGTTTCATTTGGGAGGGGGGAAAAACACTCATGGAAGGTCAAAGGGGAACATAGCTTATGGTATACAATTGCTAATGAAGAAAGCAAAGGTCATTACAGGAAACAATATTGCATAGCTATCTTATACAAATGTTGACAGGGATTATTGCAGGAAGACATAACTTGAGGCAGAGATATACAAATGCTAACAGGAAAGACAAAAGGTTATCACAGGAAGACATGACTTGAAAGACATAATCTTGAAACATAGACAATTTCAGGAGACAGAAAACTATATATCTTGAGGCATGGGCAATTTAAATGAAACAAGTCTTTGTTGTATACACATGTGAATTAGAGACAGGAATGTGGTTGTAAATAAGAAAAGAGTTTTATCATCAGAGGCAGAGATGGAATGTAGGAATGTGACCTTACAATTGCAGATTAGGTAGAACTGAATGCAGGAATGTGACTTAATCGATTACTAATTGGGGAAAGGGCAGAAGTGTTGAACTTTTTCTTTTGCAGGCAGAGAAAAGCAGATTTTACACTTGCAGAAATATCATCACTGGAGACAGGAAGGGAGAACCTTGTAATTTTTAATATAGGAATCTTTTGTAGGTCTGGGTTCTCTACAGTATCCTGCATAATCTTAAGTTTAACTCGTGGCTTTTTCCCTGCCCACACAAATTTATTGATACCACGCTGCCATTCCTCCAAGTTAGAATCTTTCTTAAGAATCGGTATCATTTGTAATAAGAATAAAAATTTGGGCAGGACATTCATTTTCACTGCTGCAATCCGTCCCAACAAAGACAATTGTAATTTTTCCCAACTCTCCAGTTCTTTTTGAATTTTCCCCCATAACTTTTCATAATTATTTTTATATAGCTTTGTATTAGAGGGCGACAAAATCACCCCCAAATATTTAACCCTTTTAACAATCTCAAATCCAGTTAATCCTTCTAGGAGAGCCTTCTGCGAAACTGTCATGTTTCTAGCCAAAATTTTAGTTTTCTGTATATTTACTTTAAATCCAGAAACCTTCCCATATTGTGTTATTATCTCCATCAGGTCCACAACAGAGTTCTCTGGCTGGGTCACTGTAACAACCAGATCATCTGCAAATGCTCTCAATCTGTAATCCTGATCTCCAACTTGTATCCCCTTAATTTTTTCCGAATTCCGAATCTTAACCAATAATATCTCTAATGTTAACACAAATAACAAGGGCGATAGCGGACACCCTTGCCTTGTGCCCTTCTCAATATTACATACTGTTGTCAAACTATTGTTAACTATAATTCGGGCAGTTTGTGTTTGGTATAATGCCCTAATCGGTTGTAAAAAATTTTCCCCAAATTCCATTTTGTCTAAAACTTTCAACAAAAATTGCCAGTTCAATTGATCAAAAGCCTTTTCAGCATCTAAAAAGATTAGCGCAGCAGAGATCTGGTTGTGCCTTTCCAAAAACTCTAACACATCAACTATATGTCTCACATTAGTTTTCATTTGTCTTCCACTAATAAACCCCGTTTGGTCCCCATGAATCACCTGTTGCAGAACCCTCATCAGTCTATTAGCCAAAACCTTAGCAAATATCTTATAATCTGTATTTAAAAGCGATATTGGTCTATAATTTTTAACTAAAGTAGCATCCTGGTCTTCCTTCGGAATCAAAGAGATAAAAGCTGTTCTCCAAGACGGGGGCACCTTTCCCCCCCTCTGGATTGTCTGGAACAGTTCCTTTAACGGTTTTATCATCTCTAATTGTAAGTTTTTATAATAGGCCGCAGTCAAGCCATCAGTGCCTGGTGCTTTATCCACCTTCAGTTCCTTAATAGCTGTAAAAATTTCTTCTTCTGTAATCAGTTGATTAATCCCCTCTTTTTGTACTTGCGTAAGAACCGGGATGCTAGCCTTCTCCAAATACGTATCAATATCTTTTGCATTAATGTCCTCTTTAGTATATAATTTCGAGTAAAAATCCACAAAGGCATCTTTAATAAGATTCTGTTGATACACAACCCTTCCTTTATACTCAATCTTATCTATATTAGATGCCCTTTGTTTTTTCCTCAGTCTATAAGCTAACCATCTGCCTGGTTTATTAGCATTGCAAAAAGTATTATGCCTAGCAAACCGCAGATTGGTCGCCACTTGATCAGCCATTAATTTATCAAATTGTCCTCTTAACAGCTAATGTCTCTTATCACGTAAGTGACATTTAACTGAAATCTATTATTTTATGCAAGTATTAATGATTGAGGGGAATATTGTCACCCTAATATAACTGGGAGAATCAAAGTACTGCTGAAATAAGCTGTTGCTGATTATTTATTTATTTATTTATTTATTTATTTATTTATTTATTTATTCGGTTTATATACCACCCTATTCCCAAAGGACTCAGGGCGGTTTACAAAGCAAAATTTAAAAACAATCCAATATAAAATTAAAATAAAATTAAATTAAGTTTAGCCGCAAAAATTAAATCACAATTTAAAAACATTAAACCCCTCAGTCCAGACCAGATAGCTCAAAGAGCCAGGTTTTTAGGTCCCGGCGAAATGAACGAAGGTCGCCCACAGAGAACGCCCTCCCCCTGTGGATCGCCCGTCGGCAATCCTTGACTGGTGGTACCCTGAGGAGGCCCTCCCTGTGGGAGCGCACAGGACGATGGGAAATTGACGCTGGCAGCAGGTGTTCCCTTAGATAATCTGGGCCCATGCCAATTAGGGCTTTATAGGTCATCACCAGCACCTTGAATCTCACCCGGAGGGCAACCGGAAGCCAATGCAGCTCGCGGAGAAGAGGTGTTACATGGGAGTATCGGGAGACTCCCATCACAACTCGCGCGGCTGCATTCTGCACCATCTGAAGCCTCTGAGTGGTCCTCAGGGGCAGCCCCATGTAGAGAGCATTGCAGTAGTCTAGCCGGGAGGTCACGAGCGCATGGGTGACTGTGCGTAGAGGATCTCGGTCCAGATAGGGCCATAACTGGCGCACCAGGCGAACCTGGGCAAAAGCCCCCCTGGCCACGGCTTCTATATGATCTTCCAAACTGAGCCGTGAATCCAGGAGGACACCCAAGTTGTGGGCCCTATCAACGGGGGGTAACACCTCACCCCCCCATAGTTAACGATGGAAAAGATTGGTTAGTCTGAGATGCCGGTATGCACAGCCACTCAGTCTTGGCAGGATTGAGACGAAGCCTGTTTCTCCCCATCCAAACCCGGACCGCTTCCAGGCAACGGGACATCACGTCGAGGGCATCACTGGGTTGGTTCGGGGTGGAAAGAAAAAGCTGGGTATCATCAGCATACTGATGATACCCCACCCCGAAACCACGGATGAGCTCACCCAGCGGCTTCATATAGATGTTGCACAAGAGGGGAGAGAGGACCGACCCCTGAGGAACTCCACAAACGAGAGGCCTCGAGGCAGACCTCTGCCCTCCCGTCAACACCGACTGTGAGCGGCCCAGGAGGTAGGAGGAGAACCACTGCAAAACAGTGCCTCCCACTCCCAACCCCCTGAGACGTCGCAGTAGGATACCATGGTCGATGGTATCAAAAGCCGCTGAGAGGTCTAATAGGACTAGGACAGAGGAACAACCCCTATCCCGAGCCCAGCAGAGATCATTCACCAGCGCAACCAATGCTGTCTCCGTGCTGTACCCGGTCCTGAAGCCCGATTGGTATGGGTCCAGATAATCAGTTTCCTCCAGGAACAGAGAGCTGAAGTGCCACCACGCTCTCAACCACCTTCGCAAGAAAGCGAAGGTTGGAGACCGGACGATAGTTGTTCAAAATAGCTGGGTCCAGGGTAGGCTTCTTGAGGAGGGGCCTCACCACCGCCTCCTTCAAGGCGGCAGGGAAGGTACCCTCCCTCAAAGAAGCAGTTATTACTGCCTGGAACCAGCCTTGTGTCTCCTCCCGGGCTGCATTACAAGCCAGGAGGGGCACGGGTCTAATAAACACGTGGCGGAACTCAGTCTCCTCATGATCCTGTCCACCTCATCTGGGGTCACAGGATCGAATTCACTCCAGGTAACATTCTCTAGACTGCTCGATTCCTCCCCGTCAGTCTCTGTCCTGTCAGAATCCAAACCGGCTCGAATCTGAGCGATTTTGTCCGTCAGATGATAGCTAAACTCCTCGGCTCGCCCCTGTAAGGGCTCCTCCTTCACCTCCTGATTAAGGAGGGAGCAAGTCACCCTAAACAGGGTGGCCGGGCGATTATCTGCGGATGCGATAAGGGCAGCGAAGTAATTAGACTTAGATTAATAGTTCAAGTGTGCATGCATAAAACAAAAGGAAAGTTATTGGCATTTTAGTGACTGATTATTGCAGACATACATCAGTAGAATGGAATAGCAAAGCTATTCTGAAGTTGCACTCCTTGGCTGTTTGCATAGTAAGTAATCTTCGTTTTAACTGAAGCAGGAGTTACTGAATTATCCCTGGATTCACACAACACACCTACACCAAACCTTGCTTTTCCTGCCATATGGCGCCACAGATTAGCCAATCAGATTTTAGCGGGTTTTGGACCCAGCTGCTCTGTTTTGCTTTAATTTATCATCTTCAATCCCAGACTGGGGGGGGAGGGGGGGGAGGGAGGAAACAGGTGTTGATTAAGTACAGCTGAAGATAGATATATACAGCTGAGCTGATACCATTAGCCTTAATAAAATCGTCTGCTCTTCCATACAATGATTCTGAGTTATGTTTTGCTTTTTACTGTAATGTACATGACACATTTCAAAAATAAGAGAAGGAGGCTGAGAGGAGGAACAAGATAGTTGACCAAATGCATCTTTTAAAAAGTATGTTTTAAAATGGACATTGTTGGAGGGAAGTATGGTGCCACTTTTGCTTTTTAAAAATATATTCCTGGTCCCCCTTGCATAGACCTGCAGGATGATATGAAAACAGACATCTGAAGTGCTGGTTTGGTCTAATGATTAAGGTGCTGGCCTAGAAACCAGGATACGGTGAATTCTAGTCCTGCTGCCTTAGGCATGAAAGACAGCTAGGTGATCCTAGGCCAGTCACTCTCTCTCAACCCAATCTACTCACAGGGTGGTGGTTGTGGCGAAAATAGGAGGAGGAAGGAGTATTAGATAAGTTCACCTCTTGAACTAATTACAAAAATAATAATTGTGGAATATAAATAAATTCATAAATCTGATATCTTCTGTAGACTGAGTGTAGATAAAGGAACAATTTACTGAAGGTAAAAAGGCTTGGATCTACCAACCTTTCTGTCTCATGTGGCTGCTGGGCTCCATCAGTCTGGTGCAGCTTTCCCCAATGGCTGGGAGTGTGAAAATAATAATAAACACTTCCGGACAGAACCAGAAAACATGGGTTTAGGCATCGCGACTTCTGCACCTCTAGTCTGTGGTCAGACAAGTAAAACTGTGACAGTCTTCAAACAAACCATGCCTTATATGCCCTCAGAGACTTAACCCATTTACCCAGTTTTTCCCAGGTCCTGTTCTGAAGTAGGAAAATGTTTTGTTTTCTGTATCTATTTACATATTTTAAAAACTTGTCCTCAACTTTTTGTATTACAAGGAAGTTTCCTGCTATGATTTGTCTACATCAGAATTCCTGTCGGTAAGTAGAGTTGATTGTGTTACCTGAGTTGGATGTGATCTTTCTGTTAAAACAAACACATGCACACACATACACAAAGGTACATGCATGTTTTTTCACAATTTGAGTTGCTTTCGATATTTAATCTAAATAAAATCTTGAAAACGATTATAAAACAATAACAAATAAACAAGTCCTTCTCGCGCTCCTTCCAAAGAAAAGACACACCAAAAAGCAAAATGACATGCACACCTACTCTTGTGATTTAATTTGTAAATTTATTTTATTCGCTAAATAGTGAAATACAAAAGAAAAGAACATAAATTGAAAAGTTATTATAAGGTGAGGAAAAATGAACCCAAATATGTTATTGTGATTAAATGGGCTAAACAAAACCCCACCCTTATGAACAGCTAAAAATTCCATCTAATAGCTATAAAAACCTTTACAGAAATAATCCTATTGTGAACCTTGTCATTATATCTTGATCGTATCACAACATACTGTGGCAACTTCTCAATTTTAAAAGCAAAGATTCTTTAAAAATAGATAAACTCGTATCTGACCTAGATCATTCCTTAAATTCAGGAGAATTACTTTCTAATTAAAATGAAGTATCCATTTTGTCTTATCTCAGCCAAAACTTCATGAGATGATAAATTCCATGTTTTGGGAATATAATTCAGGATTACATTGATATCCTTAAATATAATACTTCTTCCCAATATTATATCAGCATACATACTGAATTGAATTTAAACTAGAACTATAACAGAAGAAGACTTACAGAATAACAGAGTTGGAAGGAACTTCTAGTCCAGACATGTCAAACCCGTGACGTCACATGACGTCGCGCAACGTATCGGGACAGTTTTGCCATTGCCGGCAATGGGGTGGGTGTGGCTTCTGGATAACACGTCCGGCCCATGGGCCCGCAGTTTGACACCCGTGTTCTAGTCCAACCCTCTGCTCAAGCAGGAGACCTTACGCCATTCTGGACAACATGGCTGTCCAATCTCTTCTTAAAAACCTCCAGTGATGAAGCACCCCCAACTTCTGATGACAAGCTGTTACACTGATTAATTTTCCTCCTTATTTCTAGGTTGGTTCTCTCCTTGATTAGTTTCCACCCATTGCTTCTTGTCTTTTCTTCAGCTACTTTGGAGTATAGACGCTGGAGACTAAAATAGAGAATAATGAACGGAGAGTAAATGAAGTGTGTAAAAGAACCATCTTACATCACCAACATATGAAATCTAATATCTATCCCTTTACAAACATTCTTGTTGGTTTCTGTTCAAACATAGCGTGTCTTAGAGGAACTAAAAACAGTATGTAATCCAGGATGGATGGTTGGATGGATAGAGCTAAGCATATATTAGAGGTAAGTCACACACAAAACAACTATATCTCGGGGACCACCTGCTGCCAGCGTCGACTCCCCTCCGCCCTGTGCGTTCCCACAGAGAGGGTCTCCTCAGGGTGCCTCCGGTCAGAGAATGCCGGCTGGTGGCCCCCAGGGGGAGGGCCTTCTCTGTGGGCGCCCCGGCCTTATGGAATCAACTGCCGGTTGAGCTCCGGATGGCACCGAATCTTCGCTCCTTCCGGCGCGGGTTAAAGACCCATTTATTCGAACAAGCTGGCCTGGCCTGATGGGGGAATGTTAGGGTTTTAATGTTTTTTATATTTTGATTGTTTTAATTTGGGCAACAATTTAATCCTTTTTAACCTTTGTACTTCTATTTATATGCCCTGTTCACCGCCCTGAGTCCTTCGGGAGAAGGGCGGTATAGAAATTCAATAAAATAAAATAAATAAATAAATAAGTGATTTAAAGTATCATTTGTTTTGATCTTTGACCAACAACACTTATATTCAGTATTAAAATTAAAGCCAAATTTAGTTAATCATTTGTTTGGCCAAATATCCCATTAGAACTTCTTTTCTGCTGTTGTTAAATTTGAGTTATATTACAGTGTCAACCTCTCATGAGATTTGGGATCAAAATGGAGTCACTTACTGTTAATAGCCAGCTAGGCCTAGTAGCTTTCAACGCACAGAACAAAGATTTGTATATCTGGACCTCAAAATACAGTTCTCAAATGGTCCAAAGAGGAAAGTAATCTTAATAAATATCTTTCCCCTCCAATATAAATGTATATAGTTGAAAATCTGGTAGGTTAAAATCACCATCCTTTTATAGTAGGCACAATTTAGTCAAGAGTTATTTTAGGACCTTTAAGCTTGTCACATAAATTTTCTCATTAATGTATCTATTTGTGTGAAATGTCTAACAGGAATTAGCATTGAAATCCCTCTTATATACATATACATTAACTTCAATGTAATATTCCTTGTAATAACATTAATCATAGCCCTGAAAATTAACAGTAACATATCTATTGAAATTCAATCTATACATTTGGACATATTTAAATCAGCACATTATGAAGACCTTCAAGAAAGCAGTCAACTCAGGTATTTTACAGAATCTGTACAAAATGTAAATCCTAAATTACAATAATCTTCAGATATAGTAGATCCCAAAGGCATTTGCAGTTTGAGTGACAGATTTTTGGTTGATGGTAGACAAAGGACACTCAAAGAAACAGTCCGTCTGTTTATGAGGGGGGGGGTCAGGTTTGGCAAAACCAGTTTGAGGTATATAGAGCCAGAAATTGGCTGGGTGTTGATTTCCCATGAATTGTGTATATTCCTCACCACTTGTTGGCTTTCACCTCTTTGCCCTCTCTTTGGGGGTGGAAATGAGAAGAGGAGCCTTGGCAAGCAAATACTACATTTCCAACATGTTTCTAGTCCTGTTTTGTAAAAAGTCTCCTTTGTGAGTAGACCTCGTAGGAGAAGAGCCGTATCAGCCTGCAATAGCCAAAAAGCAGGAATCTGGTAGCATCTTTTCAGACACACAAATATTATTGGATGGCATAAACTGAACTGCAGCTCACTTCATTGGATGGATGGAGTGGAGTATACTTTATCAGGAGTCTGGTACAGTAGTACCTTTTTTACTTAACAAATTACATTAAAAGGTGTCAGCTTTCATGAGCCACAGCTAACTTCATCAGATGCATAGAACAGTAGACAGATGTAGGATTTGTAGTGCATAAGGCACCAGGCTAAAAAGCAGTTCAAGTCTTGACTTAGCCATGAAAGCCAGCTGAGTGACTTTGGGCCAGTCTCTTTCTCTCCAGCCAACCTACCTCACAGAATTGTTGTTGTGGGGAAAATAGGAAGAGGAAAATATATTAGATATGTTTGCTGTCTTGAGTTATGTGTAAAAATAATAAAGTCAGTATACAAGTAAATAAAATGAAATAAATTGAGGGGAGGTGGGTGAGAACATGGGGGAAAGGCAAGATGAAAAAGCAGGTCACATGTGAGATAGATTGCAATGCATTAAACCCCTTTATATTTGTTGAGACCTTTTGAGGTTACCTGAAAACTTTTGAAGTATGTGTGAATTCAGCAATTTCTCTCTTGATGGTGTTTTTAAAGTCCCACTTTTCCAAAGCAGCCCCTCTGAATTCTGCTATGGAGTGTCGTGATGTGTTGAAATGCTTGATACTACTTTGTCCTGGTTTTGAATCTCAGTGTCAGACTTGGGTGCAGTAATTATTTTTGCACAATGTTTGTCCTGTTTCTCCTGTGTAGAATGCAGAGGGGTATTACTGACAGATGACGGGATATATCACTTTGGAGGAAGTACATATGTGTATACCTCGATTCTTATGTGTTATTGGGGCTTGTAATAGTACTACTGGTGTAGATGTGGGGGGCAAAGTAGACATGTGGAATTGTTGCAGGTCTAGTTCCTGAATTGGCATCATTATCCTATTTCTTGTTGCTTGTGAGAATCTGCTTCAGGTTGGATGGTTTTCTGTGCAAATGCTGTATCGGTATGCCACCCAGTTGCTGAGAAAGTGTACTGTCGTTGTTCAGTATGGGCTGAAGCTTATTAATGATGCATTTCAGTGGTTTGAGCTGTGAGCAGTAAATGACAACTGATGGTATTTTGCTATTCTGTTTCTGTGGTCTGCCTTTTAATAGGTCCTGCCTGGGAATTGATCTGGCTCTCTTTATTTGTCTATTGATGTTGCTGGGTGGGTAGTTCAGCCACCTGAATGCCTGGTTTAATTCTTAAAACACAGTTAAGAATGTCTGTGAAGTGGGCTAGAACAAATACAGTTCAAGTGTAGAGCATAGCGTTAGATTATAGATTTGGTGGTGTGATCTGGATGGAATCTGGAAGCAATAGTACTTGGACTTACACACCGCTTCACGGTGCTTTACAGCCCTCTCTAAGCAGTTTACAGAGTCAGCACATTGCCTCCAACAATCTGGGTCCTCATTTTATCGACCTCAGAAGAATGGAAAGCTGAGTCAGCCTTGAGCTGTTCAGAATCGAAATCCTGGAGTGAGCAGTGAATTAGCCTGCTGCATTCTAACCACTGTGCCACCACGGCTCTTCTTTGGGGGAAGCATGCAAAATATGTTTTGGCAATCTGTAGGTTTCCTGTATAATGGTGTTTTTGTGTTTACTGTGTAGTTTTACATCAAGGAAATGGACTTGTTTGATTGGTAAATCCAACCTGAGGTTGATGGTAAGGTAGAAGTCTTGATGGAATTTGTTGATTCATTTGTGTGGGTCCAGATGATGAAAATGTCATCAATGAATCTCAGGTAAAACAGATGTTCACAAGGTTCTAAGTCAGCCATAAAGATTTTGGCCTAATATTGAGCCATGTCTGCGTCCATGATTATGCCAGTGATTTGCAGGTACATCAGCTTTGTGATGTCAATGCAAAAGTGAAATAGTTATTATGGGAGGAGTTCAAAGTCTAGTGGCAAGCTGTGCTGTTTATGTTCTTCATAGATTGAAGTTCATATATGTGGGGGAGTTGGTATATATAGTGGCTCAGCATCCGTCTGAAGAATGTGATGGTAGAGAATTGTTTCTCATCTTTATTTATGTAACCCATCTTATTCATGATTGCAACTGTCCCTCCCTTATCACCTTGCTTGATTATGATGTCATTGTTATTTTCTTGAGGCCTCTTGATGGCATCTAGGTGGCATCTTGATCTGCTGTGCTGAGATTGTATAAAAAAGGGTTGTTGTTGTTGTTGTTGTTGTTGTTATTTTTTAAAAAGATAATTCTGGCTTTAGCTTGTTGGCAAAAGTATTCAGTATAAAAATCCAATTCAGTGTTGCATCCACCTGGGGGCATCCATGCAATAGAAGGTGTTTTGTTTTTTTAATGCATTTGGGATTTGGCGTGATCTTTAATTGTGTGTTGTTCCAGGTGTGTTGGGTTGATGGCTGTGTGTCTGTGTTTTCTTTCTTGTCTTGAAAGTACTCCCTTTTCTCTCAAGCAGGAAGAAAATGTTTCAAGCTCCCCACCAAAACTGCATATTTTGTTTGGATTTAGTGGGGAGAAAGGAGAGGCTTTGTCCCAGAATGGACTCTTCAGTTTGGCTGAGTGTGTGACTGCACACAGATTCACAACTTGGTGGGAAGTCATTTCACCTGTAGACATTTGAACATTTGTGTTCTTTTTCTTCAAGGAGGTGAGTTCTGTAGAGTAGGTTCATTGTCTTGCCCTGGTGAAGTCCTAATGTAGTTGAATATCCAGAATAGCGATGGCATTGGTGATTAGTTTTTGCTTGCTATAAAGGATGCCCACTGACTGGATGGTTTTGTGGAGAAAACAGAGCATATAGATGGTCCTTGGGTTACAATTGGAACCAAAACTGCCATTGCTAAGCAACACACTAGTAAAGTGTGAAATTGGGTAACTGCATCGCTAAAGGCCACCAAGCCTGATTTCCGTCCTTAAGTGAAGACTCTGTACGTTGTTAAATGAGGACCTCACATAGCCACAACTTCCTGCCAGTTTCCCCATTGACTCTGCTTGTGGGAAACTGGCAGGGAATGTGGGAAGTCATGATTACATGATGGCAGGGATGCTGTGAGGTCAGATCTCTGAGGACCTATTGTGAATCCCACTTGTTCAGCTTTGTTGCAAGTTCAAATGGTCACTGAACAAGTGGTCGTAACTCAAGGACCACCTGTAATCTTTGGCTGTAGACAGTAGAAGTTTATACTTTTGATCCTTAAGGAACAAAGTCATGTGGTTTGCATTTGATTAGCCTTGGTGGAGCAGTGGGCTAATGCCTCCTTAAGTAACACCAGCTGTCTGCAATTAGTGCAGGTTCGAGTCCCACCAGGCTCAAGGTTGACTCAGCCTTCCATCCTTCTGAGGTAGGTAAATGAGGACCCAGATTGTTGGGGTCAATAAGCTGACTTTGTAAAAATGCCGCTTGGGGGAGGGAAGCCCTAATAAGCAGGCATATACATAGAATGAAGGCTATCGCTAAGCACATTGATTTGTGCTTCTTAGATTGTAAGCCGCCCTGAGTCTTCGGAGAAGGGCGGGATATAAATGGGATTTTAAAAAATCATGTGTACCGTATTAGTGCCAATTTCTTAATATGTTTTATGGATGTCCGTTGGGCTGGCCCCGGTGCTTTTTATTGAGGACGAAAACTGGGTTAGTTACATTTGTTCCTAGATAACTCTTAAAAGTCCAGAAATTTCAGGAAAGGGAGGATGATGTGCTAAAGTAGTTAGCAGAAATGGGGTAAAATATATGTAATCGATTTCATTTCATTCAGATGTATCAGCAATCTAAATGGCCCTTAGTTCTCAGTATCTCCCCATTCATCAGATGATTTCTCTGATGATGCGAGTAGATTTGATTCAGGTAAGGAAATATTAGCAGAGCAAACAGTCACAGAAATTATTATCAGGAGTCACCTAGTTCTTAAAGTTAAGGAAAATTACTTTGCACAAATCCACACAGAAGTAATAATGAAATATAACTGCTGTTAATGATTGTAAAGGGGAGAGTTTATAACTATTGCCTGCAATGACTGGTAATAAGTGCATAACTTTCTCATTTGATCTTAGATCAGCTGATGTGGACTTTTTTGGCTAGTCAATAAAAAAGGGTGTTCCTATGGCCTAGATACTGAACTAACCCATTTTCTATCTTTGTGTAATACCCGGAATCATAAACTAATCCAATGGCCTGCATTCCTGCTAAAAGCTTCACCACAAAACAACCAATGTTAAAACTAATCACGCTTAGCATGGTGTGTGAAGGCTATCAGATTTGACATGCTTTAGCTTGCTGTGGGAGCACAGCCTGTGTGTCCCTCTCGTTGTTGTCATTTTGGATTGTTGTCCGTTTCAGATTAATGTTACATATATTCATTTTCATTTTTATCTGAATCTTGAATTGTGGAAAGGTCTTAGAATGTGTGACCAAACAATGTCATGTGTACGAGGAGCCATTATATTTAATTCCAACATATGGAGACTGAAATCTGAAAAGGAGAGAATCCACAATGTATTGAGAAAGGGCCCCACTGTAACTTTAAGAGCAGCTTTATTTGCAGACTTGAAATCTTCGGACTTCTGACTCCCTGCTGTGGAAAGCTTCAGCTATTGATTTTTATTGGCCAAGCTAAATCCCTTTCCATCCCCACCCTTTAATCAACAGCTTTGCTTGCACTCCAGGGTTACTTTGGGTTGGGAATCCTCTGAAATGTTTCATTCTGGAGAAATTAGAATGAAACCATCAACCAATCCAGTACAAGACATTTCATTCCCACAAGGCATATTTCAGAAAGGCAGAAAGGATTTGAACCGGGCCTCACTCACCAAGATGCATTAAAGACGTAGATGCTTTTTTGAAAATGGAAAGAGCGTTTTCCAGAATGGGCTCTGTGGCTGGGGGAGAGCAACGGGCATAGTAAACCTTTTCATTACATACCACTTCCCCTCACCCACTCCAGATCAGTCCTCTATGAGCTTTCAGATATGCACCAGTGCCAGTGCACACATTCTGTTGAGTTTAAACCGAATTATTCTGATTTGGATCATGAGGGGTCTTTTCTCTCGTACTAAATGGAGAAAGCCAGAAGAATTCTGTGAAAAATCCCTGGAGAGAGAGAAAGAGGATGCTTGGGCCGAGTATGTGCTTGCGTTGCATAGATTTTTCCCTTGGCGTGCTGTCAAATGGCTGCCTTTTGATTAGTGCTGCGCCCTTTCCTGAAACACATTTGAGCAGTGTGTTTTTAATCCTCTCAAGAGTTTAGCTACACATTCAGAATGGGACATTGGTGACTTGTAGATTCCAGAAACGCTGGAAACAGTTGTGGCTTTTGAGAACACAGATGCGTGATTGAAATGAAAAGGGCCTGCTTATAAGTGCATTTCATTTTTCTTGATAGAGGAACTGATAGAGCTGTCTGAAGCTCTAGCACAAGTACACTCTGTGTTCTTCCCTACTCTGCCCCCCAGGTCTGGCAACCCATTTTAGTCTAGCTTTCATACTAACTGGGATCAGATTTGGCAAAGCAGTTTAACCCTTATGCATTTATTACTTTATGCATAAGCATTAAAACAGGCTCTTGTATGCAGACTGTCTTGAGTTACGGTTCTCACGTATATTATGGAACGTATAGAAACCCAGTGATTTCCAGAGGCCTTTGTCTGCAGTTCTCATGTGTGCCACTTAGCATGTCCAGCTGTCAAAATCCAAATAATTCTAGTCATCTATGCTGCAACCCCAACGTTCTGTGATGATTCAACCCTGAAAGAATATTAAAAAAATGGGTATCCTTTTAATCTTGTGTCTTTGTCCTACATGACTTAATGTGCTTACCTCAAACCTTCAGCTCATATACCAAATCAGGTAACTGCTTTAAGGGCTGTGCAGATCCTGTAAAAGAGCTGCAAGGGAGCCTCTCCTGCATACAAAGCATCTCTTGGCAAATTGTTCTTTGCAAGGTTGTCACGCCTGCTTTGGGAGCTGCTTACATGTGCCTGCATGCATAACCACATCACTCCACTGTCTTCCCAGCTCCTACACATGGTGAATCACAGCTTTGAAGCATTGTACATCCTATTGCCTTTTCTCGGAAAATTGTCCCCAAAGCCATTGTAATCCTGCATAGTGATGCACCACCCCCTTCTGATTACCTGTGCTGCACTTTCCTTCCTAAGCCAGCAGGTGGGCTCCTGGGCAGAGGCAGTCCCAGATGCAACAGTCCATTCTGATGGAAGCCATCTCCAATGCAGCACACCTGATAAAGGCTGGCCCAACCTCCCCATGTTTTATTTTATTTATTTTATTTACTTATCCTATTTCTATACCACCCGTTACACTTGCATGGCTCTTATTTGTAGTTTACAAATAAAATCAAAAGATCATATAAAAAGATATAATTAAAAACATTAGAAACAGAATTAAATCAAAATTGAAAATGGAAGGGTTGAAGAGCTACTAAAAAGGCAGAGGGAGAGCCTTTATGCATTCCTGAGAGAGGAGAGAAAATGCAGGCTTTGCGTTTGATACCTGCAAATCCGGACCGGTTTGGACTCTGACTGGGCAGAGTCAGGCATGGAGGAATCAAGTGGTCTTGAGCATGTTATCTGGACTGAGTTCGATCCTGTTTCCCCCGATGACATGGACAGGATCATGAGAAGGCTGAGCTCCACCACTTGTTTACTGGACCCGTGCCCCTCCTGGGTGGTTTATGCGGCTCGGGAGGAGACACGAGGCTGGTTCCAGGCAGTAATATCTGCTTCCTTGAAGGAGAGTATCTTCCCTGCCGCCTTGAAGGAGGCGGTGGTGAGACCCCTTCTCAAGAAGCCTGCCCTGGACCCGGCTGTTTTAAATAACTACTGTCTGGTATCCAACCTCCGCTTTTTGGCGAAGGTTGTTGAGAGTGTGGTGGCGCATCAGCTTCCTCTGTTCCTGGAGGAAACTGATTATCTTGACCCGTACCAATCGGGTTTCAGGCCCGGGTACAGCACGGAGACGGCATTGGTCGCACTGGTGAATGATCTCTAGCGGGCTCGGGACAGGGGATGTTCCTCTGTCCTAGTCCTTTTAGATCTCTCAGCGGCTTTCGATACCATCGACCATGGTATCCTACTGCGGCGTCTCAGGGGGTTGGGAGTGGGAGGCACTGTTTTGCGGTGGTTCTCCTCCTGTTGTGATTCAGGGCCAGCCTGTGGGTCCGGCAGCCGGCTCGGATGTCTCGGATGACTCAGACGAGGGGGAGGAGGAGGGTGTTGAAGACGAACTTGCTGATGATGGCTTGGAGGCTTCGCAGAGCCCCCAGCCAGGGCCCTCTTCTCAGCTGCGCGAGCCCGACAGTGCGGATGATGATGACCCACAGCTGGCCCTGTTCAAGGACGCCCGACGCAGGAGGCAGTCAAGCAGGAACAAGCAGAGAAAGGCTGTGGGACTCCTCGGAAGGAGGCACAGGGAGGCCACGCCCTGAACTCTAAATAAAGGGAGTGTTTGGGGAAGGGCTGGTTGCTGAAAGCAACCGTTCCGTTTGAGGATCAAAGTTCCGGTATCTTGTTTCATGTTCTGTTGTTTTGCTTGTGAATTAAACTTGGCAGACGCTTTCCAGCCTCAGACGCTCTCCAGTCTCTACTGTTTGTACAGGGGTTGCCTTTCTGCAAGGCCGGTAGCAGGCTGGTACAGAACACCTCCTACCTCCTGGGCCGCTCGCAGTCGGTGTTGACGGGAGGGCAGAGGTCCACCCCGAGATCTCTCGTTTGTGGAGTCCCTCAGGGGTCGGTCCTCTTTCCCCTCCTGTTCAACATCTACAAGAAACCACTGGGCAAGCTCATTCGTGGTTTCGGGGTGGGGGTACCCAACTTTTTCTTTCCACCCCGAACCAACCCAGTGATGCACTCGACGTGATGTCCCGTTGCCTGGAGGCGGTCTGGGTTTGGATGGGGAGCTTTGTCTCAATCCTGCCAAGACTGAGTGGCTGTGCATACCGGCACCTCGGGTTAACCAGGTTGTTCCATCACTAATGATGGGGGGTGAGGTGTTACCCCCCGTCGATAGGGCTCGCAACTTGGGCATCCTCTTGGATTCACAGCTCAATTTCAAAGACCATATAGGAGCCGTGACCAGGGGGGGGTTTGCCCAGCTTCGTCTGGTGCGCCAGTTGCGGCCCTATCTGGACCGAGATGCCCTACGCACAGTCACCCATGCACTTGTGACCTCCCGGCTAGACTACTGCAACGCTCTCTACATGGGGCTGCCCTTGAGAACCACATGGAGGCTTCAACTGGTGCAGAATGCAGCCGCGCGAGTTGTTATGGGAGTTTCCTGATACTCCCATGTAACACCTCTTTCTCCGTGAGCTGCATTGGCTTCCGGTTGCCCTCCAGGTGAGATTCAAGGTGCTGGTAATGACCTATAAAGCTCTAAATGGCTTGGGTCCAGATTATCTAAGGGAACACCTGCTGCCGGCATCAACTTCCCATCATCCTGTGTGCTCCCACAGGGAGGGCCTTCTCAGGGTGCCGGCGGTTAAGGAGTGCCGGTGGGTGATCCCCAGGGGGAGGGCATTCTCTGTGGGCGCGCCTGCCCTTTGGAATGATTTACCGGTGGAACTTCGGACCGCCCCCGATCTGCGTTCATTTCGCCGGGACCTGAAAACCTGTTTTTTTGATCTATCAGGCCTGGACTGAAGGGGTTTTAGCTTTTAATATTGTTTTAATTGTTGGGCTTAATTAATTTAATCTATTTTAATTTTATACTATTTTTATATTGTATTTTATGTTGCCCTGTAAACCGCCCTGAGTCCTTCGGGAATAGGGCGGTATAAAAATTTAAATAAATAAATAAATAAATAAATAAATAAATAAATAAATAAATAAATAAATAAAGGAACTTGAACCCTGGCTAGCTCTGTGGAGACAGAAGGGTCTGTAACAGGACAGAAAGACACAAACAACCTCCACACAGTGGTTAATCTGATGCCTTGCAAGAATCTTCCCAAGTTTTGTTTGCACAACCTAGATTGGCAACAATCAAACAACTTAATACCTCCCTTTCCTCAGTGGTAAACCCCATCTTACACCCAGGAAAGCATGGATCAGCTCGCAGATTACGGTGACCGTAATTGAACTTGTATAGATTCAATCCTCCTAAGTGCATAATATGTGCTGCATAAATGTTATGCACAATTGCTACTTTGAGGTAGCTAGACCAGCTCTTCCAGAGAAATGCTGCAAAGACAGTTTTGCAATTTCCTCTTGAGCTGTTTGTGTGTGTGTGTGTGTGTGTGTGTGTGTGTGTGATTTCCCATTTTTTGGTTCTGGAATTTCCCCTTCTCTCATCAGATAGCAACAAAGTGTTGCACCTTGCAGCCTGCACCCTCGCCTCCAAACTGCTCCAAATTGTGCTGCTTCCCCACTAGGTAGCCTGTTGGGTTTTCGCACAATTTTTGTTCCCTACTGTGGAGGGAAGAACAAAAAAGGGAGAGTGGTTGCCGGCAAGCTGCCATTTTGGCTCTTCCTCTGTTGGCTAGCTGGAAGAAGTGCTGGCCAGCTCAACTGGTGGTGGAGGAAGATGGCGGTAATTGCTCACGGTACACAAAACCCTGGTGAGTGAAGGGCGAAGCTGTGTAGACATAGCTTAATGTTCTGTATATCAGGACTGATTCTATCAAGTTATAATGTAAATGGTGTGGTCAGAGGAAGCAGAAGAGGTAATGACCAGCTTCCTGCTTAGATTGGTTTACTCGGTTCGTGGCCAGCGAGCCCTTTTGAATGTGCAGCCAGGGAGAGGCCAAAACTATTGCCAAGGTAGGAAAAACTCCTTGGTGGCAGAGAACCAAGAATGACATTTCTCTCATTCTCCTGCCCTTCTAATCCTTTGGGCCAGATTTCCATTGCAAGATGGCAATCCAGATGGGACACCAAGTCCAGTTTGTCCTCGCGGCATGCTTGGAAAAACCGCCCACAAGGGGGTATCAATTACAGAATTCACTTGATTGCCTTAAGCCTTAAGAAGAGTCTGTTACACTAAACTGTAGCTGTGCTGCTCAGGTAACTTATACCTGCCTTCAGAGAGAAAACCAGCCAGTTCCAGGCGACTGTAAATGGAGCCGCTGCAGAAAAAGGATGCTCTCAAGCATGAAAAAATTATTAGGCAACCAATCCGCTAGACCTATTTTCAGCAACAATATCTGCCACTTGGTATCAACTGAAACTTGAACTGCTCCTTTAAGGAGAAATCAGAATCCAAGCAAGCCTCCCACAACCAAATAGTATTGGGACTGTTGTTCCCCTGCTAGCTTAACACAGCTGACAAATGCCGAGTTCGCTTTGTTTGTATGGCAGCATAGGAGTTTATACCAGGCATCTTATATTACTGCCTTCCTTGTCATACTGCAAATCTATTAATTCACAATCTGCCATACTTTTGAGGTGTGTGTGGGGGGGAGGGGGGGGCAAGAGCTGTTCCAGCTTTCTTTTTCAGGTGTGCAAAACACTCAAAATGCTCAGTTCGATTTTCATCCAGATCAGCATCAATGTATTTTTGTAACAGGGTTTACATAGGATAGACAGAACAAGCCCCGTGTTTTACAAAGGACTTATGTTTCCATTTGAATAAGCACTTTAAATATGCAAAATTTTATAGATCTGGAAATGGAAGATTTTAGAGCAGCAGCCCCCAACCTTTTCTATATCCTGCACCTCTAGAATGCTTCAGATATATTCTCGCACCCCTTACAAAAGTTAAAAGTAACAAATTAAGCATATACACTATAATTTTGAAACTTCTAAACCCAAGTTTCCCTCCCCCCCCCCCCCGGAATATCATCTCACACCTCCAGTTGGGAACCCTTATTTTAGAGAATGTTACATTTTCCTCCAGATTGTCCCATTTGGGGGAGGTTTGGTGGTTTCCAGAAGTTAATCTTCTGAACTGGAAGCAGTTTTGAAATGTTTCAAGGACATGCAACCTCCAGATACACTTGTTTGCTCATAAACAATGAATTCAAAAGTTCTCAGACTGCTTCTAATTCCAGAAGTCACTTGCTTCTGAAAACTATCAATCTTCAGAGTAGAAGTCTGACATTTTCTGAGAGAAACAAAATGCTCTGGAGCATTCTCGAGAATGTACTGTTTATTCTCAGATTAGTAAGTGTTGCACATCCAAAATAAACCTTTTTAAGCTGACTTTAGCAAATTGGAAGTTAAGAATTTAGTAATCTCACAATGCAAATGGTGAACGCAGTGCTTTTTAAACTGATAATATGGATTTAAAAACGCTAATTCCTCAAGACCATCTTTGGCACAAATATTTCATGTCCAGCCTGAGATGGGACAGAAACAGAAAAGGTGTAACTGCATAAGTCACCTTGTGTAGACCTGATGAAATTATTTAATTATTATTTAAATTTATTACGTTTAATATATGTGTAGAACATAAAATCCACCCACAGTAGCAAATCTACAGATGGATTAAGAAAAGTAATAATTTGTCAGTATTGATGTTAACAGTTAGCTCACCAAAACTACAGCAGTAGAATTGTAAATGGTACTTCAGAGTTAAAGAACAGAAAAAAGAGGGAGGGAGGGAGGGAGGAAGGAAGGAAGGAAGGAAAGAGAAAAGGGGAGGGAAGAGTGGGGAGGGGAGCAGAGAGAAGGAAGGAGGTATTTATATTTGGACTTTATTGATCTCATATTTATACAACCAAGAATCGCATCATAAAATAAAAGCATCCATAAGAATGGATAAGAATCTCAAAATAGATTAAAAATAGATACAGAAGCAAAAGGAAACAAGAAAGGCCAGAAGGTATGCCCTGGCAATCCTCACTTCCGATCCGAGCATCTTCTCCTTCTCTGCTGTCGAACTCATCCTGAGGGAGCAGATGAGTCATAACAGCATTTCTGAAGCCTAGGAGGGTCAGGAGGCCAAATTCTCCAGGGAGAAAAAGAGTTCCAAACTATGAGAGCAGCTACTGAAAAATGCCTGCTTCTGAGGCCCTATGAGATGCCTGTCACGTAAGGCTGGGCCTGGAAGAAGCTGGCCTCCTTTGATCTGGTCAGCAGGCAGAGGAATTCAGGAGAACGTTGCCCCTTAGATAACAAGGCTGGAGCCATGCAAGGCCTTAAAGCTGACAACCAGCAGCTTGAATTGTACCTAGAAGCCAACTGCAGTCATTGCGGCTCCCTCAGCACTGGGATCATTCAGTATATCAATATACACCCATCTTTGCAGAGGAAGCTTTGTTTTATACTAGCTGTAGCTTCCAAATGTTCTTCAGGGGCAGCCCCGTATGTAGGACATGACAGTATTATCTAAACCAGGGTGTCAAACTCAATTTCATTGAGGGCCGCATCAGCATTGCAGTTGCCCTCAGGGGGCCGGGTGGGTATGGCCAGGGTGGGCGTGGCCTACTGGGTGGGCGTGGCTAGAGTGCTTATGGTCTACTGGGTGGGCATGGCCAACTCTACATCATTCGCATCAAGGGTGCCTATGGGGGCCTGGGCAGGAGTGGGACAGATCTGAGGGTCTCTGGCAGAAGGAGGGTCTCTGGGCCAGGGCCAAGGCAGTGGGGGCCGTTCCCTCACTGTTTCCAGGATGGCTTCGCGGGCCACATGAAACCACTTCGTGGGCTAAATCCGGCCCCTGGGCCTTGTGTTTGACATGTCTGTGATAGATTCTAAACAGAAGTTACCTGTGGTGCGAGGTCTGTGTAGGACTTCCTGAACCAGAAATGGCTGGAATCGGCACATCGAAGCTATCTATGCAACAGCCTGCCAAGCTTCAGCTCTGACCATTGAACAAGAGGTGTGAGTCCCAGGGGGACCCCCCCGAATTGGGAACTCTCATACCTCAGTACACCAGACATAATGAGCACAATGAGAACAAAGGCCAAGGGGTAACTATTGCTGTAATAGAAACGGAAACTCCACACCACTGTAAAGGTTGCAATTTTGCAGTTATTCCTGGGGTTGATCTACCATAAGATTTCATATACGAATAGTTCAAATTCCAAAACATTTCCAAAGGCCATTTTGCAATGAAACAATAGTAAATGGAGAGTTAATGAAACAACTGAGGACAGAAAGATCAACAGAACAGTAACGAGCGCACATAGAAAATAGTTGGAAAATTATTGAGTGATAAATATCAGAGCTGTTTTTTAACAGAAAGGCTTGATAGTTGAAATATTCCCTTTATGTATCAGAAATTCTTAATACATAACTGTAGATATGTTGCTCAGATATCCTAAGACAGCGTTTCCCAACCTTAGGAACTGGCTGGGGAATTCTGGGAGTTGAAGTCCATGCATCTTCAAGTTCCTAAGGTTGGGAAACGCTGTCCTAAGCAATAATAACATTGACTACGATTTTCTGAATGTTTATTGCTCTGTTCCACAAACAGGCATGAAAGTCATAGAATGTAATTTCACAATACTGTGAATTGTACCAGTACACATCAATTAAACATCTAGAAAATTATCATGAATCAACTGTACACCTGTTGAGTAGCTGACTGTGTAAATTCTATAATAATGGAAACTGCCTAGAATAATGAGAATTAAATCAATATCAGGTAGAAGTACAAGATATGTATTTCTAGGAGTTGAAATTCTGGCTGCAAAATTATTGTTCTGGGTGGAATTTTGCCCTGCAGACTTCATTTCCTTAGAGGCATCTCTGTGAAGTGATAAGCTAGTTGTATTGCTTCTGTCTTTCTCTGGATGTCCCTCCCCAGTAAGCTGGACCTGAAATATCAGTGCAAGCTGTGACTTGAAAGCGTGTCACTTCTAAATCCCTAAGAGCATATGAGTAAAATATTTATAGCTTATGTTGGAAGAATTCATGATAATTTCCAATTTACAGGCTTTTGAAGCACAAGAGAATATTGGAGTGGGTTTCATATTATAATTTTAAATTGAGGGTTTTTTATTATGGAAATTATCCATATTTATATTATGGACATAAATTATACTATCATTTCTAGGCAATATAAAATTATCATTGTTAGTCCCAGCGAATAGAGTATAGACCATAATAGGAAGGTGCAGAGATCTAGTGAGCTTGCACAGTCATAGATGTAGCATCTATCAGAAGTACCCTAAACCGGACATGTCTCTTCCAAGAATAATGCATCAGTTGCAAAGGGCAGCTGTGCCAATCCAGGAAAAGTTCCTACTGCTTTAACACGCTTCCCATGACAGGTGCTCTATGTCGGAATGGGACAACTCGTCATGACCAACTCGCCATGGGACAATTCAACAATTCAATTATTTAAAATAATTTTAAAAATAATTTTAATTTTTGTGCTTCGTACTTCATTTTGTCCCTCCTTTGGCATCCTTTCTTTAATAATTCTATTCCACCATTACTTCGATATTAGTGTAACTCTTGTCCTACAACGTGTGGTCCCATGTTGAGTTGGCCATGGCGAGTTGTGCCACAGTGGGTTGGCTACAGCGAGTTAGACCTGCTATATATGTGCCCCTGCAAGTGCTTTTAACCCCTTTGGCCTAGAATGCAGAAGTCTATACAGCTTTAAAGTATACGTAATAATAAGGACTTAATTTCTTACTCTGCAGACTTGGGCATGAACTCCTATAAGTACCACTTATCTAGTATAACATAGATCCCATTATCCACCCACCCATCCATATTTTCGTAATAAAACCTGGAAGAAGGTTGAGGAAGGGGCAAATGAAGGAATGGGGAGACTGTTCTGCAAGCAGCTTGGAAGCCCTTCCTCGGGAAGAGTAATGCAGTCAATCCTCATTATTTTAGGATTCCATATTTGCGAATTCGCCTAATGGCTAAAATTTATTTGTAATCTCCAAATCAATAAAGGTAGTCCTCGACTTAACAACCATCCATTTAATGACTGTTTGAAGTTATAATGGCACTGAAAAAAGTGATGTATAACCGTTTTTCACATGACCGTTGCAGCATCCCCAAGGTCACATGATCAAAATTCAGATGCTTGGCAGCTGGCATGTATTTATGATGGATGAAGTGTCCCGAGATCATGTGATCATCTTTCACAATCTTCTGACAAGCAAAGTCAATGGGGAAGCAAGATTCATTTAACAATTGCGTTACTAACATGTTACTGTAGTGATTCATTTAATAACTAACAAGAAAGGTTGTAAAATGAGACAAAACATCAATAACTGCCTTGTTTAGCAATGGAAATTTTGGGATCAGTTGTGCTTGTAAGTCAAGGACTAGCTGTACTTGCAATACTTTCATGGCCATTTCTGAACACGTAGAACAAGGGCAGTGGCGTAGCGTGGGTTGTCAGCACCCGGGGCAAGGCAAGTGACGTCACGGCACCGCCGAAAAGACGCGCCCTGCAGCGGCGTAGACTTTCCAAGAAGAGTTGTGCGCATGCGGGATGCTTCCGGGTCCCTCTCGAGGGCAGCTGGGCGGGGCTCCGACCTGCAAGAGCCACTGCATTCAAGCTCGCACGTGAGCCCCTCTAAATAAAGCCACGCATGCGCACGAAGCTAGGCCGGCCGGCCGGCGGGTCCGTCTTCGCTCGGCCAAGCCTGCCAGGGCACCTGCGGGGCGCTTGCGGCTGGCCTGAGCCTGGGCGGAGAGTTGGCCGCTTCTATTTATTTTATTCAGTTTATGTGGCCGCCCATCTCACCTGCCGGACTCGTTTCGCTTTGCAAGAAAGAGCAGCTCGAGAGCGGAGCCAAGCCGACTCTGTGCAGCCCTTGGGGCTCCCTGAGCAGCTCAGTGCGAGCGCGCCCCCCCAGATGTTGCGCCCGGTGCGGCCGGCCTCCCCTGCACCCCCCACGCTACGCCACTGAACAAGGGTGTCAAACTGCCAGCCCGCGGGCCAGTTGCATCATGTGGAGGCCGTGCCCACCTCAGCTCTGTCAATGCGAAAAAAGTCACAAGACGTTGTGACACATCACATGACGCAGCGAGTTTGACACCCATGACGTAAAATGTAGAATGGACGTAGAATGGACCTTCACAGCTGAGGTTGAAGAAGGTAATTCACTGCTTTCTTGCTTCAGCTCTCATAATGTGTTGGCCCTGTGAGGTAGTCCAGACAAGAAACGCAGCCAAGAGTAATTGCTCTTGCTAGCCTCCGGTTTTTCTAGCCTGTTGCCTTAACCACCAGGCCAAGCAAGCTCTCTTACTGTATTGTCTGGGTTACAAAATGGTTATGACCAGAAGCTTGCAGGAACCTAACCCTGGGCTTCCTGTAGGAACAATGGTTAAGTATTTTCCTATTCAGAGTTTGCAGCAACTTTATAGAACTACTGCAAAAAACAAGTACTGACTGTAATAGTGGGTTGAGTAAAGCAGATCTGCCTACTTGAGACCAGCTCCAAACAAATCCAAGCAATTTTATTGGCCAGATAAATAGTCCTTATATCCATCTTGTAGATAATTCTAGGGCCTATCCCTTCTCAGCAATTCACTTAACAGAATATGTTTTTCCCCCAAATGATTCCATGTGAATTTAGCAAAGAGGATGGATGGATGGATGCTTTTGAAATTTAGAGGCTGTTTGCTTGGTCAAGTTAGTAAATCTTTTTTTGTAATGCCTAAACTGCTTTCCTTCATCCAATTATCTTCCTGGCTAATCTTATTTCCATCCAATTTCTCCCTCTTTCTCTTTCTTTGACGCCCAAAGGCAGCTATTTCTTCCCCCACCAGAAATCCTGAATTTTTTTTCTTTCCTTCTCCTAGAAAGAGAAAAGAGTTTGTACTTGAATGTTTCTCTGTGTAAGACAGAATAACTGATGTATGCAGATTTAATTTTGTAAATGGGTACTTCATTTTACAGGCAATTAATTTTAATCAGTAATTCAATGAGCATACTTTTTTCCCCCCTCCATCCTGGCCTTGCCCTTCCTTGGTGTATGGCTTTTGACGGGTAAATATAAACATTCATACATGGTGTACATACAATTGTGTCACAAGTGTACATTTATTAGGTGAGGGTGGAGTCTCTTTAAGATTGGTTTCAGCTGAAATTGGCAACCAAGTTGATAAGATGGGGAACGTAGATACCACACAGGTTTTCCCTGTCTGTCCTCCCTTTTGGAGAATTCAGACTGTCTTCCTTTCAGCTAAATATAACACATACAAGCCCTATAGCAAATTATGCCATTATCTGCAGCTCTGCTTGAAGCACATATGCTCATTCCTTTTGGTTGCTTTTCCTGGGTGCAGGAACAGAACTGAATGAAGGGGGAAATGAATGAAGTGTGATTTGAGAAGATTGCAGGTCACAAGAAGTGAGTCCATGTCAATGGCAAAAAATGAGGGAAAAGATGACCTATGGGTAGCACTCATAGAATTATTTCTGAACCTAGAATTGAAAATGAGAATGTGGAAAAGGAAGAAATGGGCAGAAGAGTCCAGTCAAAGATTCAGGACACAAGCACAGAGGGGGAGGGAAACAAAAAGAAAAATGGGTAGATGAAACTGACAAGCTGTCTTCACAATTCACATCAATTTTATTTAATCTTATCCTCCCTCCATTTTTTTTTAAAAAAAACCAAGTTTTTAGATCTGTTACAAAATGTAAACTGAAAACAGTGTACAGTCTTGACACTGGACTCAAGCATAAATTTGGGGAAAAGTAGAAAAAAAACCCAAGAAAAATGTTCCCAATCTTGGTAGGAAAGTCTAACTCATATGGAGTTACCAGGTTGGAAAAGCTTTGTGGAGACGAAGATCAAGTTATGGGGTCCTTGGTGCTCTCTGAACTTGGTTGTTTTCTTGCAGACGTTTTATTACCCAGCTAGGTATCTTCATTAGTGCATCAGTAGTTGGGTGATGAACCATCTGCAAGAAAACAGATGGTTCATCTGTTGTTTTTTTTTATTGAAAAGTTTTAACATACAATTTTCCTTTAAAACCCCCCTCCCCCTCCCTTCTCCCCCCCTACCTCTCCCCCCTCCCCCCCTCCCCCCCCCGACTTCCCAGAGCTAAATACAAGGTATATATATAAAAAGCAATCATAAACAATCATATACTAACAACTATAAACTCTAAAATCCATCACTCTCTAGCTTATATAGGATAAAACAAGCCTTAGTAATATTAAATATATATAAAGAAACTAAAATACAAAAAGAAAAAAAAGAAAGAAGACTTATTCAAATGCTACATAAAACTTCTTAACCCTATACTTAAAAATATGGAACGCTTCACGAATTTGCGTGTCATCCTTGCGCAGGGGCCATGCTAATCTTCTCTGTATCGTTCCAATTTTAGTATATGTGCTGCCGAAGCGAGCACGGTTCATCTGTTTTGAATGGGGGCTGTGTTCTGATTGGGTGGGCGGGTGTTTTGAGTGGATGGGCTGGTCTCAGCTGCCAGCCTTAGACCTGAACTGGTGAGTTGTGCTGCTTTTGTTCGGCTCCGTGTTTGTGGTGGTGCCATGTTTTTATAGTGGGTGTCAGTTTGCTTATTGTGTGGTTTGGAGGGGTTTAAAGTGGCTGATGTTGCAGCTGTAGTTAGGTTTCTGTTTTGTGGTTGTGTGTCGTTATCGTTGTGGGTTCGGATTTGCTTTTTTCAAAACACACTCCCACCCAATCAGAACACAGCTAACCCCCCACCCAATCAGAGCACACCTCCACCCACAGAACACACCCCCTCTGGCAGTTTAAAAAAGAGGAACAAACAGCCACTACCACACACTTCTCCCAGAAGAACGAAGCTGAAGCCACCAGACTGAGGATGACGGATGAGATTTCGTCGAAACGTTGCTCTTATACCTTCAATTCTACGTGGGGAAAAACCCGAATGACCAAAGATCTGCATATATACCCATACATACATATATACATACATGTATGTATGTATACGTATACATAGTATTCATCTTTCATATCCATTTTTAATATGAAAACAATGGAAAATAAATGAATTTGACTAACCCCATTGGTAAGATGAAAGTTACTCAGTCTTGAGTGAAATCAGAGATTAGCCACCCATGCTTAACTTTTCTCTGGTTTTATTTCAGGCTACCAGCACAAAATAGCAGCAAAGATCTACTGTACTGTGCAGCATAGTTAATTCTAACACTTTTCTGTCATCCAGCCTTGTGCTAGCTATGAGGCTCCTGTTACGGACTCCCATATTATTCTTTGTCTGCAGAAAATTGACTATACTCTGGCCTAAATGAATGCACTGCCAGCAACACTCAGAGGGGAACCATCTTCCAGCTGAGCTAAAGGAGATTAAATACCCCAGGAGACAAAAATAATTTTATTTTTTAATAATCTATTCTGTTTTTTTCTGCTTTAAAGGAGTCTCAGATCTCTGAAACTTTCCAGCCATTTGCTGTAGCGGAAAGCAGCAGGTTAAAAGGTGTGTGCCTTGTTCTTTGACCCACCATTTTGAAAAGTCAGTCTAATAGAATATGTAGCTGCCTTTCCAAATCTGTTATACAAGAGAAAAAGATTAAAGAACGGAAACAGACAGGGCTAGAGGAAGTATCTGTGGTTTCCTTCAAGCAGAGGGAGAGGAATTGGCATTTGTCAGAACAAAGGCTTCCCACTTACAGCTGCAGGACTGATTCCGCAAGTACTTGGTTCACACGTGCAGGAGGCACTTCCTGTTAGTTCCAGAATGAAAAGAGTCAATAAATTTAACTACAGCTGCTTATATTTTAGATACGTAAAGATAAATTGTTCAAATCCATCAAGAACAAAAGCTGGTTTTTCCATTCTGTAACCAGGAAATGAAATGAAAATTCAAATTGTAAGAGTACACAGCTAGATTATTTAGAAGTAAATGAAGGTAAACTTGTTTGGAGAACATGTAGCAGATTGGCTGGAAAATGCTGGCTTTATGCAAATAAATACTTCTTTATATATAGATATCCCAGAAATCTGGAACCGGATCTGATCTATGGAAGAAATTCATGTATCCACAACATCCAGGAAAATGGGGTTTAGTGAAATAATGCTTGGAACAATTGTTCTTTCCATTTAACCACTTTCTCTAGAACAGGCATGTCAAACTGCCGGTCCACAGGCCGGATTCATCATACTGAAACTGCGCCCACCCCATTGCTGGCAATGGGGAAAAAGTCACGATACGTCAGGCACTGTCACATGACATCACGAGTTTGACATGCGTGCTCTAGAAGTAAAAGCATTATGTGGTAGATGAAGTGGGGAGCAATTCATGGAGTGGGTCACCTGATATATATTCTTTGCTCCCGTCTAGAAAGGTGCAGGTTAGGTGAATTAGCAGGATCTATTTATGCCTTCTCTGGTTTGAAAGGGCATATCCTGAACCACACACAGATTACTGCAGTAAGCGTTTCTAACTAGGGAAGCTGTGTAGTAACTCTCAGTTACTCTCCTTTTGCCCTTGAGGAACAATGAAATATTGGTGAGGCTGAGTCAGCTCAGCTAGTGCTCACTTAGAAAGATCAGCTTCTGCTAGTTTGATAGGGACCCAGATGTGCTGGAAGAGAGGGTAAAGCTGCTAGATTTGACCTTCAAAGCTTCAGAGAATCTCTTTGCTGCCATCTTAGGGGTCTTCTGGATTTTTTTTTACAGTCCAGATTTTATTTGGGATGAAAATGGCCCTGTAGCTTCTTTTAAGAAAGGCACGAAGCATAGTGTAGAGTGCAGTCCTGTTTTCTGTAAGACCAAATTCCACACATGGCAGGAATGAAGAATTTGTGGGCCTTTGGATGATGCTGAGTAACATCTGAAAGCCATCCCAGCCACGTAATCATGTTGGGAGTAGCAATTTAGCAACATATGGGGGAGGGGCCCACAGGTCCTTAGTTCTAACAGATGGGGTTTCTTTCTTCATAGTGAGGCTTTCTTACTCATTTCTCAAAGGACAAGATTCCCTTTTTAAAATGTTTCAGATGGACAACATTTATTCAGTGCATTTATTTTAAAGGATTCTTATGTTTTGGGGAGGAAAAGGTTGTCCTTGAAAGCAATGGCCTAATGATTGACGCAAGGATCAACCAGCTGTTTGGACTTTGAACTCCGAAGAAGCTATTTTTCATAGATATAAAGTACTGCAGATTGGAGTGCCATGCATGAGTGCTTGCCATTATCACCCTTGTTAATGGTATGGTGAATCAGTGATTCATCTGCTTGTCCTCCACATTTCTAAGTATTATGTCACATGAACAAAAGTGAAAACAGAACTATATAGACACTAGCAGAATTCTCATTGTATCTGCTTTGCCTTCTATCCTAAAAATGATCTACACAAATCACCATTTGGTGATGAAAAGTATCTCCATGGAAATTTGTCTTGGCCCTAATAGGTAGATAACATAGGTAAGAATCAAGTTCAGGTACAAAAGCAGGTCTTCCATGCACTGACAGTTGGCCATAGTCTGCATGAAAGAAAAATTACCTTATAAATTGTATTTTCTTTTTAATGGGACTTTCTGGTATGCAGTTATTTAGCACTCTGCTTATGTTCAGAAGCTTATCCTCTAATACGAGGGTCCTCAACCCCTGGTCCTTGAGCCTTTCGGAACTGGGCCCTGGAAGTGGGTGAGTGCGCTCTCGTGCGCATCCCCACTTGCATGAGCAATGGGTGAGCACGTGCACATGTGCTCCATTTGTGCCAGCAGTGGGCACACATGCCCACCTTTCATGCAAATGGAGCTGCGTGTGCACACTTGCCCGCCGCACACGTGGAACCATCCCCTCTCCCTACCAGTCTGCAAAGCCGAAAAGGTTGGGGACCTCTGCCCTAATAAGCACTCCTGCCAAATTCAGATTCCCCTCTGATGAAGAGTGCAGAATTGCTAGATTTATAGAAGTTGGTATGAGGGCCTTTACCATTGTTAAAGATTGGTTATGGGGACAGCAAACTTCATGGAGGTATAGTTTCCTCTGATGCAAGGCTGGATAGATAACAGTTCAGCAGCTGATAAAGGCACCAGTTATCTAGCTACTGTATATCAAACCCAAGTCCAATTCATGCAGTGAAATCCAATTGAGTCTAATTCTTTATTTGCTAAAACCTAATAGACAGATTCTTGCCAGACCAAAGGTTTTACCTTCTAACCTGAAAGATATATCCTGAGCGATTCTAGGGTGTGGCTATCCTGAACCTTTTCCTCCCTCTCCAATTCAGTTCAGAACTGCAGTTTCTTATTTTGGACTTTCTTCCAGAATATTTTCCCCTCTGGCATGTGCTACCTCCATTGGAAACTGTTGTGATTCAGGGTCAGCCTGTGGGTTTGGCAGTTGGGTCGGACGACTCAGAGGAGGAGGGGGGTGTTGAAGACCTTGCTGAGGGGGTTGAAGATCTTGCTGATGAGAGCCCTCAGCCAGGCCCCTCCCACTTGGTCACCACGGAGACCCAGCTGTGTGAGCCTGACAGCGTGGATGAAGATGACCCACAGCTGGCCCTGTTCAAGGACGCCCGACGCAGGAGGCAGTCAGGAGTAAACAGAGGAAGGCAATGGGGCACCTCGGAAGGAGGCAGAGAGAGGCCACGCCCTGAACTGTATTTAAGGGGAATGTGTGGGAGGGCTGGTTTGCTGAAGGCAACCGCTTGGATAGTTCCTGTTTCTTAAAGCTCCTGTTTCTTGGTTTGTCTTGTTCCGTTTGTTTTTGTAGCAATAAATTTGGCAGGCGTAATTCCAGCCTCTTGCCTTCTTGTAAAAGGGGTTGTCCCTGCCTTTTCTGCAGGGCCGGTAGCAGGCTGGTACAGAACAGAAACTGTGGTACAATTGCTGAGATCTCCCCCACTTCTTCTCCGTATCCTCCCCCACTTTTATCACAGGTTTCCCTCTAAGTTAGGAGGTGACATGTTTTTGCACAACTTAAGTTGGACTGAGTTGGAATAATGGGGGGAGGGAAATTGTCAGAATCCATTTATATCACATTTCATAATTGTATAGGTAGAACAACGTGCTATTACTGGGGATTCTGCCATCTCTCCGAGTGGGGGGGAGAGGATGGTTACTAAAGCGATTTTCAAACAACAGGGGATGTTTTAACGGGGGAAGGGAGGGGGACAGACAGATATGGTTTGTGTCTTCATTTACAAGGGAAGCAATAACCATAAAACCAAGGAGAGTTCCCTTTCCCATGGAAGAACCTGACACCTAGCAACTGACGACAGCCTGACCAAATGGATGAGGGGAGGGGCTGGAATGGGAATGGTTTATATAGGATTGAAATGTAAGTTTTCTCAGATTCCGTCTTGTATTCCCACAATCGATTCCTTCCTAGTAAACATTTTCCTTTTGGACTAAACTTGCATCCAAGAGTTCTTATTTCCTAAGATGTGGATTGAGGTGGGTCCTGACAGTAGACGGAATCTGCTTTAAGAGTCAACCTGGAAGGGAAAACCTTACCGGGGGACTTTGCAACAAATACAAATGTCTGGCGACGAAGCAAGAGAGGAGGGAAGCCCCATGGAGGGGGAGTCTTCCCCCCAAATGGAATCCCAGAGACAATGGGAAACTGAAGCAGCATATTCCCCCGGGGAAGAAGCGGTGGAGCAGTACGACCGAAAACCCCGGTGGTCGATGGGCGTTGGAAGGAAAAGTGAGTGGGAAAAGGCTTCGGGAGAAAAGGCCCTGAGGCGTAGTAACCACCAACCGGAATGGAGGCAAGAGATGGAGAGTTCCCTGCACGCCAGCGAGGAGGAGCGGATCCTGGAAAAGGCCATTGATCTGATGAAAGCAACCCTGAGTTCACTGAGGGAGGAGAGAGCTGAAAATCGCAACCGAGGCAGCGCCTGGGGATGCAACTGGAAAGGTAACGGAGGGGATCCAACACCTGAAACCCCGGGGCCATCCAATGGAACAGGAATTGCTGCCTCAGCAGTACCCACCCACCCCCCCAGAACCACAGATGGGGACCAGGATGAGGAGCGATACCGGCCACGGCACAGACAACGCTCCAGCCAAAGACTCCCGCCCCTGGAAGTCAAATTCAAGGGGGAGCCATCACGACTGGGATTTTTCCTAACCCAAGTCCTCAGCTACATGGAAGAGTATGGACGGGACATCCCCAGTGACAAAACACGCATCCGAATTGTGCAATCTGCCCTGAACGGGATGGCTGCAGACTGGGTGGTGAACTTGCATGACTCCAACGCCCCAGAACTCAACGACTTCAACCGATTCATGTCATCTTTGAGGCGACGATTCGAGGACCCTTTGGCTGACCGTAAGGCCCGGGAGAGAATCAAAACGGTGAGGCAGGGCAGGCGAGCAGTGGCTGATTATACCCAAGAATTCCGAGCCATTGCCAGCAAGCTGAACTGGCCAGAAGACATCCTCCTTAGCCATTTCAAAGACGGTCTGAACTACGACCTGTATGATGCTTGCCTGCCTCGAGGAGACCCACCCCACCTCGACGACTGGTACATCCTGGCGGAGGAAGTGGAAATAGACCTACTGAAGAGACACCGCAGAGGAAAACCATGGGGCCGCCTGCCACCCGAGCAAACACGCGAGGGGGAAAAACCACCAGCCACAGCCAAAAAATCAACAAGTTGTTTCAACTGCGGGAGAGAGGGCCACCGTGCTGCAGAATGTCGTTCAAAAGCCCCCCCCCGAAAACCAGAGGCATCATCCTCCAAGAAGCCGGGGAAGCCCCAAGGCAACACAAAAGAATCTTCCATGAAGGGGACAGAGGCTGTAGAGTCCACAATTCCTGCCAGGAACTGGGACTGGACTCCGGCCTGCACCGCAGGGACGGTGGACAACTCGGAAGACAGCTCAGAGGGAGAACCATTGGTAAGTGGACCCCTTCCACCCATACTTAAGACAGTGACTATATTAGCTTCCCCTATGCCTGAAGCAGCCAAAATAAAAGCTCTGATAGACTCTGGGTGCATCCGCTGCCTTATCAGCCCAACGCTGGTGGAGAGATTGAGCATCCCAGTGAGGAGGCTAAAACATCCAATCTCTTTTAGTCAATTAGATGGGACAATAGCAGGGGGAGGACCAGCCACCCTAGCCACTTTACCAATCCACCTATCACTGGGGCCCCATGAGGAGGACATAACGTTTATAGTGGCCCCAGGCATGGAATGCCCAATGATCCTAGGACTGGAATGGCTGAAGAAATGGAACCCCGGGATAAACTGGAGGACAGCAGAACTCAACTTCCCAAAGGGGGGGCAGAAGAACGTAGACTCCAAAAGCACCCCCCCAACCCAGAGGGAGGAGACAGCAGCAGTGGGGAAAGAGAAGGGATTACCAGAGATACCAGAGGAATACAGGGACCTGGCTGAGGTTTTCAGTGAGGAAAGAGCAGATGAGCTTCCCCCCCACCGCCCCACAGACTGCACCATAGAATTCAAACCTGGGGCAAAACTCCCAAAACCCAGGATGTATGCCATGAGCCCAAGGGAAATGGCAGAAATGGAGAGATTCATAAAGAAAAACTTAGAAAGAGGATTTATTGAGCCTGCCAAACCCAAAGTGGCCGCCCCGGTTCTGTTCAGGGAGAAGAAGGATGGATCCTTTCGTTTGGTTGTGGACTATAGAAATTTGAACACAATTAGTGAATGTAATCTGTACCCCCTTCCCCTAATGAAGGATATGTTATCCCACCTATCGAAAGGAAAGATTTTTACCAAACTAGACCTGAGGGAAGCATACTACCGAATTAGGATTAAGGAAGGAGACGAATGGAAGACTGCATTCAACTGCCCAATGGGGTGCTATCAATTCAAAGTATTGCCATTCGGACTGCAAGGGGCCCCCGCAGTCTTTATGCAATTAATTAATGACGTGCTGAGAGAGCACCTATATAAGGGGGTCCTGGTTTACCTCGATGACATCCTTATCTTCACAGAAACCAAAGAGGAACATATCAAACTAGTCAGAGCAGTCCTGAAGAAGTTGCGAGCTGCCCACTTATATGCTAAATTATCGAAGTGTGAATTCCATCAGGAAAAAATCGACTACCTGGGATATCGCATATCTCCAGAGGGCATCGAAATGGACCCTGAGAAGGTCAGAGCAGTACTAGAGTGGGCACCCCCCCGCACACGGAAGCAATTGCAAAGTTTCCTGGGGTTTGCAAACTTCTACCGCCAATTCATCCCCGCATTTGGCCAAATAGCCATGCCCCTCACAAATTTGTTGAAAACGAAGGGGGGGTCACCCGTGAAACCCAGCCAGCCTCTGAAATGGTCAATGGAATGTCAAGCAGCATTTGAGAGGCTAAAGAGACTTTTTTCTGCTGAACCTGTCCTAAAACACCCAGATCCCGACAAACCTTTTGTAATACAGGCAGATGCGAGTGATGTAGCGGTAGGAGCCGTACTATTACAAGAAAATGATGGGGGGACATTGCAACCATGCGCATACACATCCAGAAAACTCACAGAAACAGAACAACGCTGGCCAATATGGGAAAAAGAGGCATTCTCGTTGAGGTGGGCATTACTAACATGGCGCCAATTTTTAGAAGGAAATAAAATACCTTTCCAGGTCTGGACAGACCACAAAAATTTGGAAGCACTAAAAACGCCCAGGAAGCTCACTCCTAAGCAAGCCCGCTGGTCCCAACATTTTCACCGATTCAATTTCACTCTCAAACACTTACCGGGGGGAAAGAACTTCCTTGCAGATGCATTATCCCGCATGCCCCAATATAACAGCACAAGAGTTACTGACTTTAAACCACTTGTACCGGAACAACAACTGGCAGCACCAGTCACCACCAGGGCACAAGAAAAAATGAAGCCGAAGGTAGATAGCCAAACTGGAATAGAATTCAGGAAATCTTTGGAAAGTGATGAATGGTTCCAGAAAAATAAACATGTGTGCACAATTAAAGATGGACTGCCGTGGGTGGGGGAGAAGCTATATATACCTGCCACACAGAGAATCAATTTCATGCAACTGTGCCATGATACAAAATCAGCAGGACACTTTGGTTTTGTAAAAACCTTACACTTAACTAAAAGGCAATTTTGGTGGCCATCTATGAAAAAGGACATAGAAAGCTATGTGGGTAGCTGTCAAATTTGCGCGATGGCCAAAAGACTGCAAGGGAAACCGCCAGGTCTGTTACAACCGGTGGCAAACCCCTCAGCCCCATGGAAAGAAATAGCCATGGATTTTATCGTAGAACTGCCTGAAAGTAATGGAAACACCGTAGTCTGGACTGTCACAGATCTGTTCTCTAAGCAAGTACACTTCATACCTTGCCAAAAAATCCCGACTGCAAAAGCACTAGCAAAACTTTTTGTACAGCATATTTACAGATTGCACGGGGTACCACAACGCATCATATCTGACAGAGGGGTGCAATTTACATCGGCATTTTGGAAAGAATTTTTATCCCTCTTAGGAACCACCCAAGGACTGTCATCTAGTCACCATCCTCAGACAGACGGAGCTTCTGAAAGACTTAATAATATACTTGAACAATATCTGAGATGCTATATTAATTTTCAGCAGTCCGACTGGACGGACCTACTGCCTTTTGCAGAAGTAGCATATAATAATGCAGTCCACTCAAGCACAGGTTACACTCCTTTTCAAGTAGCTACAGGCCAGAGTTTCAACCCAATACCAGAACTAACCCCAAAAGAACCGGTTATCCCTGATCTGAAGGAATGGATTGCTCAATTACAAAATACATGGCCAATCGTTAGGAAAGCGTTGGAAGATGCCAGAAAAGCATACAAGACACAGGCAGATAAAAAAAGAACCGATCCCACACCATTTAGGGTAGGAGAGATGGTATATTTATCCACAAAATACCTGAAATCACTCCAACCCTGTAAAAAACTAGGACCAAAATATATTGGACCCTTTCCAATTAAAAGAATCATAAACCCAGTAACAGTTGAATTAGAACTACCCAAAAATCTTAGACGAATACACCCAACCTTCCACTGCAGTCTATTAAAGAGAGAACAACAATCTCCACTACGAGAAAAAATCCCACCACCACCACCCCCCATCATGGTGGAAGGAGAACAACATTTTGAAGTGAAAGAAATCTTAGATTCCAGAAAACACCATGGAACGATACAATATTTAGTGGCATGGAAACACCTCCCCTCCTCAGAAAACGAGTGGGTTAACAAACTCCATGTTAAAGCACCTAAGTTGCTTAAGAGGTTTCATACAGAATATCCAAACAAACCAGGCTAACATTTATATGGTTTCTTTCCCCACAGATGGACTCATCTTTTTTCTGAAAGGAGAGCCGAATGTCAGAATCCATTTATATCACATTTCATAATTGTATAGGTAGAACAACGTGCTATTACTGGGGATTCTGCCATCTCTCCGAGTGGGGGGGAGAGGATGGTTACTAAAGCGATTTTCAAACAACAGGGGATGTTTTAACGGGGGAAGGGAGGGGGACAGACAGATATGGTTTGTGTCTTCATTTACAAGGGAAGCAATAACCATAAAACCAAGGAGAGTTCCCTTTCCCATGGAAGAACCTGACACCTAGCAACTGACGACAGCCTGACCAAATGGATGAGGGGAGGGGCTGGAATGGGAATGGTTTATATAGGATTGAAATGTAAGTTTTCTCAGATTCCGTCTTGTATTCCCACAATCGATTCCTTCCTAGTAAACATTTTCCTTTTGGACTAAACTTGCATCCAAGAGTTCTTATTTCCTAAGATGTGGATTGAGGTGGGTCCTGACAGAAATACTCTTTTAGCACCTGTACAAGTCAGGATGGGTGGCAAGTAAATTTAATAAAGGATGAGTTAAGGCTATCTCAAACATGGGCTGGGGTGAAATGAAATCAGGCACTCAGTTGAAAAAAGATGATGTATTTGTATTATGAGCAGAGGCCCATCCCAGAGTTGGCTATTAGAGAATGCTATAAAAGGGTTCAGTCTGTGCTCTTTGACTGGAACCAAACAAGGATGGTCCATATCATGATGTATGACATCAATCCTATACTCATCATTCTTAAACATTCCTATATTTAAAAAGGAATGTCCACTATTCTTCGTTCCTTCTGCAGCTTCTTTCACAAAATCCCCAAGAAAAACAAACTCTAGAAGTTTCTTATCTGAAGATTGAAATATCTGCTGAATTTAACAAGCTGCAAAGTTGCCTGGCTTGATGGCACTTGTAGGAGGGGAAAGTTTACTAAATTATATAGGGGCATTGTAGCAAAAATAAGTTGATTTTATTCATTTATTGAATTGGGTTATTTGAAGCCTCCTATCCAGCTAAAAGGGTTTTTAAAGCAGGCTGTGGCAAAGTACTGGTGTATCACTGGTGTCTCTAAGCCCATTGTTTGGCATTTCAGTGTTCCCTTGAATGGGTTGGAAATTTGATGTTTTAGACAACTTCTGTAATGTATTGCAATCCATGCAGCTAATAGAAAGTTCCCTCAATTGAGACAAAAATTGCTGTTGTTAAGCAAGGTGGATATTAAGTGAGTCAGAAACAATTTTACGTCTTTTTTGCCACAGCTGTTAAGTGAATCACTGCAGATGTTAAGTGAATCATGCTGTTGTTAACTGAATCTGGCTTCCCTCATTGACTTTGCTTCTCAGAAGCCTGCTGGGAAGGTTGTAAATGGTGATCACATGACCCCATGATGCTGCAACCATTGTAAATACATGCCAGTTGCCCAGCCCCCAAATTCTGATCAGGTGACCATGGGATTACAGGGACAGTTGTAAATGCGAAGTTGTAATTCACTTTTTTCCATGTTGTAACCTCAAATGGTCACTAAAGGAATGGTTGTAAGTTGGGGACCGTCTGTACTAGCATTACTCCCCACTATCTAGACTTAACTCATGCAGCACCCAAGCAGTGAATTGTTTGTTTTGCCCTACTTCAACTTTGCCCAAGAGTAATTTTCCTGTTCGTGTCTTACCACCAATTTCAACTCTGATCTCATGTCGTGCCTCTACCAATTCCCCATTCCGCCTTTATATCCTTAGAGTTTTCCCCAGTTTTTCTAATCTGAAAAGCATATTTTTCCATGGATGCAGAGAGTACAGAGGGAAGGAAGGGGTGAAAAAGCAACTAATGAAGTAGGCCAAGCGATTTTGCTACTGAGACAAAGGGCAAAATGGAAGGTGCGCATCCCTTGCCCTCTTCAACCTAGAAGCAGGTGGGTGCTTTTTTGTTTTCTATCTGGGAACGTGCACCTGAAAGCAACTAGCTAGCCTGGAAGCTTAGGAGAAATGCCAGATATTTTGGGATCTAGTAGCTAAAGAATCAGTCGCATTTTACCTAATGGAAAGTTGGAATCCATTGCAGATGATTGATTGATTAGATGCCATGAATTTGCTTCATAGCAACTCCATAAATATAGTATTTGGTGTAGCTTCCATTCTGTATTTTGAATAATTTCTGCTTTAGCAGATTCTGAGATTTTATGTTTAAATTAAACAGCATTTCTTTGAGATTTACTTATTCAAGACTTGGGTTTGCCATCCTGGCTGGCTCCATTTGCTTTATAGACTGCCCTGATTCAGCTTTTAGGTAGACCATTTCCTTTAACTTAAGGGATCCTGCAACTTTCCTTTTAAAAAAAGCTATGGATTTGGGGCTACTTAACAGATGGAGGCAAAGACTCTGAAGGAGGATAAAAGAATTACACTAATAGAATGGCCCTTTTAATTGTTAAGGAGATTAGAAGCTGGACCAAACAGGCATTCAGCTGGAAGGTGACCTACCACGTGGAATCAGAACCATGTAACTTTACACAGAGACAAAGAGGAATAAATCCTCCACGTAGAAAATCAACCATGAAGGCAGCAGGTTTGGTTGCAAGATACTATAGCTCTGAGATGTGAAGGAGTTAGGTAGGGAATCTATGAAACATTTAGAGATACTGAGACCGCAAAGGAAAAGAGACGGAGCTATAGTGCAGAACGCCACTATTGTAGAATACAAGATCCCACTGAAGAACACAGCTGATCAAAAGGCTATTGTACCACCTGTCAGCCCCCTTTCGTTGTGGCTTTTATGTAGAAGCTCCACTATTGGTTACAGGAGGCTGGCAGCTCATTGAAAGCTTTGTAATCCTAGCTGTGCTAATTAAGCAAAGCTGGTGCAGTGCTAAGTGCCTACTTTTTCCCCCATCCCTGCTGTGCTTGCACAGAGGAGGAGCAGGAGTAGAAGTTAATGTGAACAGTGCAGGAGAGAGCAATGCTGCCAGCTCAAGGAGGTGTGGAGGGCGGGGGAAAAGTAATGAACAAGATTGGTTGTATGGGCTGCAGATTAGATGAAGGAAAAGCTGCTGCAGACGGACCTGGAACTAGGGCATTTGCAGGTCACCGTGGTGCTTTGACTGAGATGTAAACGCTCATTTGTTTTAATCCAGATTCCTCAACTGTGAGGCTGGGCATACATTTGTACCTATTAATAACTGGGAAAACTTGACTTCCACATCAGACTTTAGGATTGTTTACTGTCTAAACTGAAGATGCCAACCAATGGGATTCACCAGGCCTTGAAGATCCAGTTTGGCTTAATCAATTCTGATAATCGCTATTTAACAGCAGAGCACTTTGGCTATAAAATCAATGCCTCGGCACCGAGTCTGAAAAGGAAGCAAATATGGAGCCTGGAACAGGATGGAGACAGTTCAGTAGTCTTCTTAAAGAGCCATCTAGGTCGGTACTTGTCTGCCAACAAGGATGGCAAAGTCTCCTGTGAAGCTGAGAAGCCAGAAACTGATGGGTGTTTTATCATTGTCACTCAGTCAGATGGACGCTGGGCGCTCCAGTCAGAACCATACAAGCGCTTCTTTGGTGGTTCTGAAGACAGGTTGTCCTGTTTCGCCCAAACCATTACTGAAACTGAGCTCTGGGTTGTACACTTGGCCATCCACCCCCAAGCTAATCTTCTGAGCGTTAGCAGGCGAAGGTATGCTCACCTCAGTGCCCAAGAAGATGAGATCTCTATTGACAGCAATATTCCTTGGGGGGTGGATTCGCTTATCACCCTTACCTTCCAGAACAAGAAGTATTGCCTACGAACCTGTGACAATCGCTACCTGCGCAACGATGGTATCTTGGTCCAGGAGCCAGACCGCCATTCAGGTTATACCCTGGAATTCAAGGCAGGAAAGTTGGCCTTCAAGGATTGTGATGGGAAATACCTAGCACCAGTGGGACCTACGGGCACTCTAAAATCTGGCAGGAGCTCCAAGCCAGGCAAAGACGAACTCTTTGATCTGGAAGAGAGTCACCCACAAGTCGTTTTCATGGCTTCCAATGGCAGATACGTCTCCATCCGTCAAGGTAATAAATCCATCCCTTTCTGCTTTGTGGGGCTGCCCTTGGCCGGGCAATGTTTCTCTCCCATTTCAGTAACATGCTTAGATGTGCCTAATGGTTTGTCTACCTTGCAATTGGGAAATATGCTTGGGTTTGCTTAACTGTGGCTGGCAGTACTTACAGTTTCTGGAGATTTTTTGGCATTTGATTTTCTAGAGCTTTTTGGCAGTCATCTTTCTATGCTTCACTACATCTCTGAACCTGAAGGGAAAGGGCATAAAATTTCATGACTCTGTAACAATTCTTGATTTTCATCAGTGCACTGATTGGTTCACGGAATGTGATAAAATTCTAGCATAGAATATTTGACATGTTGCTTGAATCCAATCACTGTAAATTGTAACTTTTGGTTTACATGATGTATGAACCCTGACACCACAAATCATAGCTTTAATATAATGGATGTGAGGGACGGGTGTCTGAGCTGTGAAAAGTACAGATTACCTCAATTGTACAAAGGGGATGTGAATCCAAGAGGTATTATCAGCAAGAGCTGGGCTAGGATTTAAGAATGAAGGACATTCACCAAAGTGAGCAGCCATAGAGCGTCCTGGAGCTTTGTTGCAGCTGTCAGCTAATTGTGTGTTAAACTGAGTCTCTCCGGTCTGTGCAATAATGTTAAAAACTCCACAGTATCAGTTAGCATTTCTGCTGTTGGTTCTTAGACAAGAAAGTGACATTCTGAGTCCTGCCACAGTAGCTTCTTTTGAATTAGCAAGTTGTTGCAAAGGTGGGGTAATTTAGCCCACATCAGCCTCAGCTAAAGTGGCTTATACCTGCTTTGGGGAACTCTCAGGATTCACTCCCAGCCCAGGGGGGGAATCAGTTTCTCCAAAGGCAAAATGAAGGATAGGAAAGATGAAGGATAGGAAAACACATGCAGAAGGGGGGGAAAAGCTTGTTTTCCGATAACAGAAAAACATTGGGAGGATTTCCCTGTCTTCACTGTGTAGCCATCAGATTGCAGCTTCTGTGTGTGAATGGAGGGGCTGCTGTCTGAAATAGGTGTGAGGCTCTCTCTGGATGGAGTAGATCTCATTAACTGGCCTCTGTTTCTGTCCAGACACAAAAGACTGAAAAATCAAATAGAGAATAGAAGTGTTTCTCAAAGTGCCTGAGAACCTGATTGAAAAACGGAGAGATTTCAGATCCCTTGATAAAGGATCTAGGATCTGAAGTGTTTGTCGTGTACAAGAAATATTTCTCTGGTACATCATCTGGCTTTCTTTGACACACAAGAGAGAGGCCCATAAGGAAAACAAATGCGTCCCTAGATATCACCCACCTAGTGTGGCATTCTTTGGTACAAGAGCTGTTGCGTAAGTATGATTTGTGCAACAGCTGTCCCAAAGCTTCTATAAATTTCAGCTCCGCACAAAGAATATGCTCATTATGTTTCATTTACTTCTGTGCCATTAAGTGATAGTACTTAGAGAATATCTTCCAATTCCTTCCTTCCTGATTTAAATCAGTCCAATAATCTCAGTGAGACTTGAGATCAGCTTTTCTGGTTATCTTGTTTTGGGTGCTGTCCGTAACTCAGAGCTTATCAGCCATAAAAATAAAACTCATTCCTAAAAATCAATCTCATTTTATACTTTTGCTTTACAAATTTTTCAGGATGAATCAAGAGGGTTTTTATTTAGTTCATATTTTATTTATTTTATGTTTTATTTTATTTTATTATTATTTTATTTTATTTTATTTTATTTATTTTATTTTATTTTATTTTATTTTATTTATTTTATTTTATTTATTTTATTTTATTTTATGTTTTATTTTATTTTATTATTATTTTATTTTATTTTATTTTATTTTATTTTATTTTATTTTATTTTATTTTATTTATTTTATTTTATTTTATTTTATTTTATTATTTTATTTTATTTTATTTTATTTTATTTATTTTATTTTATTTTATTTTATTTTATTTTATTATTTTATTTTACCACCCATCTTCCTCTTATCCCTCTACCATCTACTGAGGAATTATGACATTTACCTGCTTAAATATAAAGTGCCCAACATTACTGAAAGTGCTTTCCTCTTTCATCTCAGAGCTGAATTTTGGAATATGAGAAACCAAAGCTCATGAAATAACTTTTTCATATGGCTACAGGACAACTCTTATGTAGCTGTGGTAATTTGATTGATCAACCCCAGAGCAATATTCTCCTTTAGTCATCAACCCATAGTTTATGCCTCCCTGGCATGGCTTCCATTCTGCTCCTAATCGTAAACAAAATAATCTGTTGAAGAAAACCTTTTGCAGATTTAAATGTTCGGTAGTGCTTTCTTCTAAAAAAATGTGTGGGAATATTATGTGATGTCAGGCGCAAAGAACCAGGAACACTCACTGAGCTCAAAGCACTGAACAGTTTATTATTGTTACCTATATACAAGAATCTGGTCAATTAATGGGTTAGGGTTAGGGTTAGGGTTCATGGAAAGCTAAACTTAGGTCTCCTGTGGGAGTGCAAAGATTCCAAATTGATATGTTTAACCCTGCCTTCCAGCTCAGCTCAGCTTGATCATCTATATATGAACAGTGAAATTATTGTCTATCCTTCATCCCATGTCTTCCTCATTTCTTCTCCTGAACACCCAAGATCCTAAGAACAACTGAACATGTCTACTGAGTGCATATGGTATCTCCTTTTCCTAGAATTCCAAAAACTTTTAAAAATTCCAAATGCCACTCTGAAGCTAACTCAATACTTTTTGTTTTCAAAGCACAAGGGATATTTTTCTGTGGGTACCCAGAGGTGGGTGATCTACCTGAAAACAAATGTTTCTAACAAAATCTTATTCCCACGTGCCCATAAGACAATGCTGATTCTCCAAGGGAAGCAGGAGTACAAAGTCAACCACACAATTTCCAGCAGATAATGTTTGAAGCACTCTTGTCTATGTGCAATTTCTTTCTACATTAATATCTTAGCTGACCACATAGATGTGATTATTAAAAGTTTTATACAACTGCCAGCTTATTTTATTACTGCTTCTCAGGAAAATCATGAGCTTTCTTTCAAAGAACATAGCAATCTAAAAATGTTTTGTACTTCTGGAAATTCTTTTAAAAAAGAAACTCTACATAAATATTCAAATAATTTTCATACATGGGATTTTCTTTGTGCTGTCTTCATCTTTTTAATGGAGAAGAGCACCTTATATTGAGTAATGAATCCAAAATTGCACCCCATTTGGATTGGTGAGTTGAAAGCTATTAACCACAGTACTTTGATCGCCCACAGTAACTGAGCAATAATTACCTCAGTTAGTCTGCCTAACAACAGCATGGATCATATGATGCATTAGACCAGGGGTCCCCAACCCCCGGTCCATGGACCAGTACCGGGCCGCGGCATGTCAGCAACCGGTCTGCACAAACAAGGAAAGCCCCATCCACAGGATGCAGGCAGTACACAAAACCACACCCCCTCCGGTCCATGGGAAAACCTCTCTCCATGTAACTGGTCCCTGGTGCCCAAAAGATTGGGCATTAGACTACTCCGTTTCCAGTATGATGCCAACTTTTATGTTTGTACTAGTTTTCTGCTATAACAGAATTCCATCACGCAACATTGAGCGTGATGGAATACTGGGAAAATTATCTGTTGTTTCATATATAGAAGAGACATAGAAATACAGCAGACTATCTCTTTCCCTACTCCCAAAGCTAACCAAATTGATGTGAATAAATGTTTTCTTGCTATCTGTCATCTCCATCATCAAATATCTGACTGTGATTTTTCAAGCTCTAAAGTCTCTTAGTAGGAAGAAGCAAAGTACATAAAAGTCTATGGAGATTCTCAGTCATCCAGGTCATGGTTGTCGCCAAGGTAGTTTTTCAAGAAGCAACTGGACTTCCTTGTTTTCATTTGAAGACATTTTGCTGAAGAAGCTTCTTGGATGAGAAGCGAAACGTCTTCAAAGAAAAACAAGAAAGTCTAGTTGCCTCTTGAAAAAGCACTTTGGGGACAAAGTACTGTAAGTAAAACTTTTTTTGTGCCATGAAGATCAATGGGCATTTCACTTTCTATATTAAGGTATCATTGAAATATGCAGGTAACCCAGCAGATGATTTCTTTAACTACTTAGTAGACCTTTATTACTGTGCTCTAATTTGCATCTTCTCTGTCACAGCTGTAAGGGGAAAAAAATTCTTAGTGTTCCTGTAGTTTATGAAAGACAATTGCTGTTTGAATGGGCAAATTCAACCCATTTAACACACTATGGCAGGGGTAGGCAACCTCGGCTCTTTTATGACTCATGGACTTCAACTCCCAGAATTCCTCAGTCAGCATAGCTGCATAGCTGACTCAGGAATTCTGGGAGTTGAAGTCCATGAGTCATAAAAGAGCCAAGGTTGCCTACCCCTGCACTATGGTAAATTGTCCATTCCTTATCATTGAGAACAAACCTAAAAAGAAGAAATAGTCAGCAATTTAAAATGATAATAACTGAATCATGTTACCAGCAAACCAAAGGAATCATATAATTGATTTAAATCTGCTTGGAAAAGAGAACCCTTGCTCCTTTTCCCATAGAAAAATGAAACATACATGAATCATTGTTCTTTTTAATGTTATTTTTAAGAGTCCAGGTGAGTTGAATGCTTCTCTTTTTCTGATCTTTTGGCCAGGGTAAAACAAATTGAAATTCCATGCTTACAGCCACAGCTGTACAACCAGAAGACCTAAGGCATATAAGATTGCCAATTTCTGAATCGGAGTCCAATAACTACTCTTTCATGGCAGTGATGTATGGCAATTCACAGGGAATAAAATGTTATTTTCTGCATGAAAAGAAATCACTTGCTGGCTTCTGCACACAAAATCCTCTGGGAGCCAGGGTTTATATATTTTATTCTGTTCAGACATTTACATATTTTATTCTCACATTTCTTGAACATGATATATGAATGAGAAAATTAAGAAAAGATCTAGGAGGTCCAAAATGTACATTAGATATTGAAAGATAAGCTATGAAAGCGAAAAGCAAAACAAAAGGCAATATGCATGCCACATTTTCTTCCCAGTACTGTACTAATCAGAGCTCTGAAAACTATTGCAGATAGTCTTCATATGTTTTATCTTATTCTTTGTAAAACTGTGTAGTTCATGAAGCCTAAAAGCTTACTTTTTTAAAAAAAAAAAGAGAAACAACTGAAATCAGTAGATATTCTGAAAAAACACAGGTTTCTTGATTACAGAACTCCGATCTCTAGCAAATACTCCTTGTTGCTCAGTTTGGTCCTAGTGAAGCCAGGAATACAGCAGATCACATGGTTTCGAAGAGAACACCCACACAGAGACTCTGCACATAACATGGGTGCCACGTCCCTGGCTTCACAATGTTGTCCTCTGTCTTTGGCAGCTGATCCAATTAACTTCTGGCTGAAGTGTGGATGCAGGAAGAATGTGAAGCAGAGTTTTCAGAATTGGAGTTGGGCAGGATGGTTCTTCCATTGGCAGGAAAACTTGCCTTATCCAGCATCCCAGCTTTCTGACTCCTTTTTCATTTTGGTGAAGGTATTAGGAACTGTATTATAGATCAGGAGTCCCCAACCCCTGGGCCGTGGACCAGTACTGGGCCGTGGCATGCCCACAACCAGTCCGCACAAACAAGCAAAGTCCCATCCATGGGATGCAGGCAGCACACAAAACCACACACTCTCCAGTCCGCAGAAAAACCTTTCTCCACAGAACTGGTCCCTGGTACCCAAAAGGTTGGGGACCTCTTGTTATAGATTATATTCCCCTGCCCAAATTCAGTCATACATATAGATGTGTATAAAGATAGGCCTATATATCTATATACATCTTTCTATATATTGATGTAGAGCCAATTTGATGTGATGGTTAAGACATCAGATTAGAAACCGGGAGACTGAATTCTAATCCCATTTTAGGCACAAAGCCATTTGGGTGATCTTGGGCCAGTCATTTTCTTTTAGCCCTAAGAAGGAGGCAATGGCAAACTACTTCTGAAAAACCTTGCCAAGAAAACTGCAGTGGCTTACTGGCACACAGTAAGTAGAAACAGGAAGTACCACACTGCCCAAGGGCTAATGTTAATTTGCTGTATGCCAATTTCCTTGGGGAGTTGATCTCAGATGGACAGCAAAACAAAGCATGGAGGGAAGATCACCATACCACATGGAGGCCCCTATCCAAAAGTATGTGGTGATAGTATCGTCTATATTCATTTGAAACCTGTGATATCTAATGTGCTATGGAATTTGTTTCCTATGGTTAGTGGCAAAATTATTTTTTTTTAGAGGTTATCATACAAATGGTTGGAATTTTGCCTTTTAAATTAAATGAAACCTTGGGGTTAGTGGCTTGTCAATTTGGAGAAAAACTACTCATTGCCTACTGTAAACATGGAGTTCTGATGCTGAGCGTGAAGTGTGTGTGTGTGTGTGGGGGGGGGGGAAACTGTCAACCAAACAATTCCAATAGTTTTACATGATTGCAGTGTCCTTAATGTCTGTCTATGAACTTGTCTATAGCTGAGTCAGTTTCTGCAATTAGAGCTGCAGCTGGTTTTGTTGCATGGGATCCAGACACTTTTGCTATTATATGTCTCTGGGAATTGGGAGAAATGTTGCATTTCCTGAGCAATTGAAAACAGTCTGGATTTACCAATTGTGCTAAACTCTTTTTGTTTACCCTTGGCTTTATAACAGACCTGAAAGATATGCTTTCTCCCTTCTCACCCTCAGGGCCATTATCACCAGCTGTTGTGTGAGAAAGATCTCTGAAATGAGAATTTGGAGGGAAGACCTTCCCATAAACAGCAGATTAATCTTAATTCCTACATATTTCCTCTGTATTGCTTTAAATCCACTTTGGATCCTCCTTTTCCCAATCTCGTCTACCAGCTTTACACATATAGTTCATTTTCAGAAAGCCAGTTCCATTTTCCCCCCAAAATAGTTACTCCGTTTTAAATTCAATCCAATTCAAATAACACCATTTCACAAGTTGGCAATAGCTGTATGATATACTGCAGAGAATGGTGTTAATGAACAAACAAAAGTTTGGAGGAAAAGATGTCCAACATTCTGAATGAATATGATCTATGGGGGGAGGAGGGGGGAAATAGGAATTGTTAGGTGAGGTTTAGGCGTAAGTCTATTCACGTGTACTCATGGCAAAGGAATGAATTAAAAAGCATGACTGGTTTGATTGTTCATGATGAAAGATTTAGAGAATTAGCAAAGAATACCAGGATGATGACAGCATGAAACAGTGGATCTCGATTAAAAAAAATAATGAGTATGAAAGAAAAGGAAGCGAAAGAACTTAGAGTGAAAGTAGCACAACGGCAGGAAGAGAAAGTATGAGATAGATTAATCTCACAGTAGAATGAATGGAAACGGGACACCACAGAAAGAAGATGTTGCCATCTCAGCTTTTCCGTTCTAAGCCCACTTCCTTCCTAGGCAAATGACTCTAGAGCTTTGCTATTTCTAAGAAGTTGGGATGAATTCCAGAAGCCATGCTCTGCAGGCTTTCTGTACTTAGCTTGGCTTAGCCTTAGAGGAAGTGTATGATCATGTGACTAAGTAGGAAGCCTGGGATGTTTTGCACAAATACTGAGTTGAAGAGCAATTGCTGGATGCAATAAGTGCACTATACGATGGAAACAAAGCATGCATCCTAATTAATGAAAAGTTTAGTCAAGTTTAGTCAGCATTTGAACAAGGAGTAAAACAAAGGTGTGCAATGTTTTCTTGATTATTTAATGTATTTATGGATGCTTGTAGTAACTGTAGAGGTATGTTGTTGTTTGTAGGTCTGTGTGAAGATCTGTATATACGGTAGTATGTGTCTACCTCAGATCCATACTCCTTGTTACATCATGCAATCTAACATTCATAGCAAATCCTTCAGTCAACAATGCAGCAAAATCTATACCCCAAATAGACCCATAGAGTAATACAGATTTGCCAACAACATACCTCTAGAGTTAAATATAAGCATCCATAAATATATTAGATGATCATGGGAACATTACACATTTTAAGTGTTTGATAGAAAAATGGAATAATAGCAAGTTACACATAAAAGCTGGAAAAAAAACCCAGAGCAAATGGATTAATTAGTCTACTTTGATGGAACATTTAATAAAGATTGGGAAATGGATGGAAAATTTTTAAGACATGCACTTGTTGGTAGGAAGGGCTGACTGAAGCAAAAATAGATGTGGATAAGGACATGCTTCTTCCCATTTTGTTATATGGAAACAAACACTGGATATACGAGGAGAAACAAAACAGTAAATTAAATGCAAAGAAAAAAGGAGGATTTATGAAGTGCATTGTAGAAACAGGAGGTAGCTTAAACACTCTAAGGGTGATGAATGAATTTGGATTGAATACAAAATAAATTAGCTCGTATGAAAGAAATAAACAAAGATGGTTTGATCATTAGTGAGAATAAATGCAGCAGAAGAGCAGGATGGACCAAAAAAAGTCATGACTGGATGGAGCCAATGAGATTTTCCAAGAGAGGTGAAAAGTTTAAAAGGCAACCTATGAACCTTGTACTTAAAGCAAGGAGATTTGTAGGACAGAAAGGTATGGAATGGAGAGATATGGTGTTAAATGTGAAGTAGTTATAGCTATTTCTCTTTCTTTCTCTTATCTCATGCCTTTAGTTTCTTTGCTGTGTTTTACTCTTTTTTCTGCATGTTGGTAACATTGCTCACCTAAGAAAGAGAGAGAAAATCTGTTTTGCGTTGATGAATAAAATATGCTTTCGGGGACAAAAGTGTAAATGTATGTTGGAAAGCTATGAAGCTAGCTTCTTCTTGCAAGGAGGAGATATCAGCCTTTCACAACTTGTCACATTGGCAGTGTATCTAACTGACACAATTCTCAGCCAGAATAACTTTCTGAGAGCTGCAGTTGCAACACATATAGAGGATGCCATATTGAGAAAAGCAATGTTAGGGTGTCAAATCAATAGCAGTCACAGCCCACCATTCTCAACTAGCCTGTTTTTATCTTTTTGGCATATCTGAGTCACTTCCACCAGGGCTGCAGGACACCAGAGATGCCAGTATGTTGGTAAGCGCACAACATGTACAAAAAGCCCTCCTTTGGGCTATTCCAAGGAGGTTGGGGAAAGGGGGTATCCATGGTTCATTGCTGCAGAGAGGCATGATTTCAAGTAGACAATGGAGAAGGTAGCAATGTTTTCAATTAGAAGGATTAACTGGTCAAGTCAACTATGTGGATTCAACCAAATTCCTGCAGTCTGTGTCTATGTGCATGTATGAATGTGGTCTTCCAGAGATATGCATGGTGTGTGTGTGTGAAAAGGTTTGCAATGAACTTGGATAAATTTGTAACATTTAGCATGCTTACTAAGCTATAGTTTGGTGAAAATTGCCCCCTCAAACAAACATAGATCATTTCCCTATGTCTGAGTTAAAATGATATCTACCATTCCTAGAGGCAACAGAAAACTATACATGAATAAAATTTGCTCTTCTCCTTTGCAGTCTCTTATTTTGCCTGCAGGCACAATGTCAGCAATTGTACGGCATTTATTAATAGCATACAGTACATATTAAGGACAATGGTGAAATCCTCCAGCCTTTACTCCTTCCTGCCATCAGATGTTACCAGTCCAGAACAAACATCAAGCAATTGCTTTGGCATAGGCTAGAGCTAAGGGACAAAGTGAGTTGTGAAAGATAACTGGACCTGTAAGTTTAAGTATTTGTCAAGACTCCCCCTGTATTTATGTAACTGCAGGTGCATTCAGAGGGAGACTATTGTTGAAATAGCACTTTTTTAAGAAGGCCAGATCCTGCAGTTGAAACTGACTTTGGCCACCTAATGAGAAGGAAGGACTCACTGGAGAAGAGCCTAATGCTGGGAAAGGTTGAGGCCAAGAGAAGAAGGGGACGACAGAGAATGAGGTGGCTGGATGGAGTCACTGAAGCAGTAGGTGTGAGCCAAAATGGACTCCAGAAGATGGTAGAGGATAGGAAGGCCTGGAGGAACATCGTCCATGGGGTCACGATGGGTTGGACACGACTTCGCAACTAACAACAACAAACCATTTGCAAACAGAGTCTGGTCATCAGCTGACACATATTTAACCCTGGCTGGAAAAGTGCTATTTCTATGTTCAAAAAGGGCCGGAACAAATATTGACAAGTGCAAAGACTGGACAGTTTTGCCATGAAGCAGCAGAGAATTCTCTTGGAGAAGCTGCTGATCCAGAGACCAGGTGGCTCCAGAAGGATAATCTGGTTTGAAGGAAGGCCCAGATATTCCCACTGCCCAAAGCAGAGGAAGACAGTAAAGAGAGGTGATGTTGGAGGAACAAAAGAATATGCACCAGTCTACTAATAAGCACCACATCAATCCTACCCCTCAATTGACTCTGGTACTGATCGAAGGATTGAGGAAATGTTTTTGCTGGTGTCTATGGCAAAGCATAGAACAGAATAAAATGGAGAAAAACTAATTATTCTAACTTTAAAGTTCATTGTTATAAATGTAATCTAAATATCAATCTGCAGATCAGATAGTCTATATCCTCATTAATGAGGGATGCTGTTAGTCATGTATATAGACCCAGAGTCAGATTATCCCAGACTCTCCGTGCCACATATAGAAAATGGTGTTGTGTTGTAATCTTGCAAAGAGAAACAGAAACAGAGAAGTCCATGGAAAGAGGCTGAGTACAAGTCAGATTTTTCACTGTCTCAGCAGACGCTGATTAATGTTGGGAATCGCTGAGAAGCTGGAGAAGTCTAGAAATTTGAAGCAAAGGGCCATATGTCTTGGGAAGCCTTGTATTTCTGCAGAAAGGAACAATCGCCCTCTAATCAAATATCTGCACTACAGTTTTAAATGTCTATTTTGTGTGTTTTGTATATCTTATTTTCTTTATCTCACTGGACAAGTTATGGAATTGAGCATTTAATTTCAGTGTCTGTCTGTCTATTCAAATATGCAGATTGCAATTCTTGGATGGCTAATTTAGAATTACAACAAAAAGGAATAAAAGCTATAAATATAAAACTGCAAAAACACAACATATGCAGCATACACTTAACACCAAAGTATACTTCAGGCATAGTCATGAAAATGAGAATTTTCAGGTGCCCTGTAATATTTTGAACACTCCAGATTGGAGAGATTTTTTTTGTATTTTTGCCTGGAATATTGCCTTTCCTTAGATTTTTAAAAACTAATTGGCAGCCTAGGAAGGAAAGACTGAAACCTCCAGTTACCATACCTCTATAATAGATGACTAAGAGGTGGCTCTATTAAAATTATTCAAATGTTTGTATTTTGATTTTTTGAATTTTCAAAAAGGTGCATACTATCCCTCTTGTACACTGGGATTAGAAGCTAAATGCCCTGTGAGACATCTTTTAGAAGAGGTAGTGGAAACAGGTGCTATTAAGCTACTACCCCCCCCCAAAAAAAAGGTGGGGTGGGTGGTGGAGAATCAGGATGTAAAGACCCAGGGGAATTCTAGAAGGAGGTTTGGGTATAGTGCTTCTCATCTTCTTCCTTCATAAATCTCCCCATGCAATCTCTATGCTTTGTTGATGTTGCTGAAGATGCTGGAATATTCTTAGCTCCCGCTGGCTACTTTAAGCAGCTGGATATGTGTGCACATGTGCATGTGGATGTTGTCAGCCCCTTCCCTCTCTTCATCTGCAGGAGAGCTGGGGAAGGTTGCAGATAACATTTCATCCTTTCTTTCAATTAAGCTGGTAGGAACCTCAGGAGTTCTCTTCCTATCCTTTCATCTAGAAGAGCAGAGAAAGAAAAATCACACTTTGATATTAACTTTGAGAGAGGAGACAACTGTTAGCTATTCAAGTCTCAAAACTCACCTTCTCAGCCCCACTATAGCTTAAGGAGACTGATTAGCAGGAAGTTTTCTCCCTATCAGGTGATATTCAGTAGGAAGATCCAGAAATATCCGCCATTTTCCTTGTCGCCATTTAATATGTTCGGGTAGCACCATCTTCCCTGTTTCTGTAACAGAATAAGATTTAGCTATTGAGGCAGTGCTATTTATGTCAATATATTTTTCGGATCTCTTGGGGAAAGGAGGATTACATATTAATGCAGCCATGAGAAATAACTGCATATCCCTTACTCTAGAGTGAAAAGCAGCTTCAGGAGCAATTTTGAAAGAAAAATAACAAAAAGTTAAAAGTCTCTGCTATTATTGCTGCTTTGAGAAAAATGGGGAAATCTGCTTCATTTTTAATAGCACAAACATTTAAAAAATGCATGCTGTATAAATTTTCCATGCCGTATGGGGCTCCCACACCTTCTAATCATTGATGTGTGAGTAGATCCCATTAAATTCACATTAGAAAATGCAGGAAGACCAGACTAATGAAAATATAAAAAGGTCAGAGAGGAGCTAAATTTTGAGCAAAGCTGATTGGCTGGAAAAGGTTGCCAATGGAATGATCAGGCCAGGGGGATTACCTGACCAATGGGCTTTTACCTTCCTGTCAATTTGAGTATCCTGCAAAATAGTGCTAAAAGGAGAACAGAACTCTGTGCCTACAAGGAGAGAAACTTCTCTTTCCTATCCACCCCTCAGTGTTCAAATGATACCCATCACTGCTGTGATTTTTAAATTTGTATTGATTAGATTTATATCTTATCTACACTGCTTTGTAGCATTATTCCCCTAACAATCCTATGGAATACATTGGGCTGGAAGTAATGGGTCCCAAATCACCCAGTGAGAGTCTCACTTGGTGAGACAGAGGCTAGAACAGGGGTCCCCAACCCCCGGTCCGTGGACCAGTACCAGGCCGCGGCATACCAGCAACTGGTCTGCACAAACAAGCAAAGCCCCATCCGCGAGATGCGGGCAGCATACAAAACCACGTACCCTCCCGTCCGTGGAAAAACCTCTCTTCACGTAATTGGTCCCTGGTGCCCAAAAGGTTGGGGACCTCTGGGCTAGCATCTGGTTTTCAAAATGCCACTCCTCAACACTATAACTAGTATGTCACACAGGCTCTTAGAATATTATGATTTCAAGTGGCACATGCATTTGTTCAAAAATCAACGTATAACCACTTATATATTCTATGTCTGTTCTCTCCCTATATTCCATCCCTTTCCAGCTGTTGGCTGATACTTTCTGATAGTTGTTCCTGCAATCTGTATTCTTCTACTATATGCTTGTCTTAATCTTTGTGTTTGCTTCAGTACTTCTTTTTGATTACTTCCATCTACTTACATGTATCCATGCACACACACTTTGTGTGTGTAAAAGCTCAGTATATAAAATACAGATAGTCCTCGATTTACAAACACAAGCCTAGTTAGCAAGACAGTTGTTAAGTGAGTTTTGCCTCATTGTATGAGCTTTCCACAGTTAAGTAAATCACTGCAGTATAGTTAATTTAGTAACATGGTTGTTAAGTGAATCTAGCTTCCCATTGACTTTGCTTGTCAGAAGGTTGCAAAAGGTGATCACTGCAACGGTCATACATACATGTCAGTTGCCAAGTTCGCAAATTTTGATTATGTGACCGCAGGGATGCTATAACAGTCTTAAATGTAAAAAACAGTCACGTCACTTTTTCAGTGCCATTGTAACTTAAAACAATCACTAAACAAATAGTTATAAGTTGAGGATTTACCTGTACTGAATTTCAAAGAAGTGATAAAATAAAAAATAGCACAAATGGGGGTGTGATAAAGGGAAAATTTAAAAAGGTGACAAAAACAAACAAAAAATACATAAAGAAATACAATAGACAGAGGAACATCTGATTTTTTTCAGTAGAGATACAAATATACAATATAGGTAAAGGTAAAGGTAAAGGTTCCCCCGCACATACGTGCTAGTCGTTTCCGACTCTAGGGGCCGGTGCTCATCTCCGTTTCAAAGCCGAAGAGCCAGCGCTTGTCCGAGGACGTCTCCGGGGTCATGTGGCCGGCATGACTGGACGCCAAAGGCGCACGGAACGCTGTTACCTTCCCACCGTAGTGGTCCCTAGTTTTCTACTTGCATTTTTACGTGCTTTCGAACTGCTAGGTTGGCAGAAGCTGGGACGAGTAACAGGCGCTCACTCTGTTACGCGGCACTCGGGATTCGACCCGCCAAACTGCCAACCTTCTGATCGACAAGCTCAGCGTCCTAAAAATCAAATTGTTTACACACAGGAGATCAACAGTGGAAAACCCCCTTGCTGTGGACAGTATTCTCCTCAATTCATCAGCTCTTCAACTTAAGATCATATTCAACTTGTTGTAGGTTTTGAACTGCTAAAAATGCAGTGGGTCTCTTGCAGTCCCCTGCCAGTAGTAGATTACCTCACAGGCTGCAAGTCATCATCCCTGATCCAAATCCTTTAAAGATTATGATTGCCATGGTACCAAGAAATGGCTTGCCTCACCACATATCCTGTTTGACTTCGATTGTCCCAGTTTTGCACCCTGATTGTTCTAGCTTGTATACCACAAAAAACAAAACAAAACAGTAAAGCAGGGCTAAGGATCTGGTCCCACTTTCCTTCCTCTTCTCTTGACTTTCAAGTCCAATTTATTCTGCTTTTCCATCACTCTGAGGAGAAACAGGTGAAAATGCTTGATATTTAGATTCCCTGAAAGGCCTTGAGTTCGCTTGATACAAACTGTGACCAGTTTTTGAGAATATTGTACAAATATCAGCTAATCTGTAAGAGTCAAAATGACACTGTAGTTTACGACTACCTGAAATCTTGTATATAAACAGAGTATGATTAAAATTAGAATAGCAATCTCCATTTATAAGGCAGACTTTCTCCTGCCTTTAGATTTTTTTAACCTTTCTCCAATATTGACACAGCGTTTTGTGGAAATGCAAGTTTCCTTTTGTTGCTTGTCCTTCAGAGAGTGGAAATAACACAACAATCCCATCCCCAATGTTACACTTATCCCTCTGAGTATGAGGATGTAGTCTACTACTTCATGTTTCATCTCACACTACCCATCATCCATATTCCCAATGATCTGTAAAGCTCTAGTCTGCATGTCCCCCCACTTCCCTACGATAAAATTTAAGTTGCTATCAGCTCTGTTTCCCTACCAAACATATCACTGGATTTATAGAGGAAGGCACTGCTTAAAGAATTTGCCACTCAGAAATATTTACCCAGGTAGCTCAATGTACACATCATAATCCACAACCTCTAAAGCCTCTTTAGGGAACTCCGCAGTGCTTTCCGGGTTTATGATTTAGTTTTACTTGCAGTGTCCTCCCAAACATCACAATCTACGGTTCTTTTATACTCTTTGAAGTATCCTTCCCATCCAGATAAGGCTCTCTAGCATACGTGAGATGCTGCTGGTGTTATAACAATGCAACTCCTAGTGTTTTCTCTGAGGCACCCCTCGGAGATACAAATTGTTCTCCTAGGCTCCACAACCAGAGTACAGTGATCTTGAATATTCTGTCTTTAATCTTACTCTATTGCTTGCCAATGATTTTCTGACCGTTCCCATTCAGTTTCCCTTGTGTCAGTTTGTTGTGTTCACTGTAATTTGCAAAATTTTGCCAGGTCATTTAACATTTCAAGGAGCCTCTGGCTGCCTGTCACATTCCCTCGTCTCAGCATCTCTTAGGTTCTTTCAGCTTCTATTTGGTCAGATGAGAAGCCCTCCGCTGTCAGCAGATATGCAGTATAAAACATCTAGCCACAGGAGATGCTATCAGGATTCCATTTTCTATTCTGTTTCCTGCACTGCTGAAAAAATAAAATAAAAACAAACAACTCTTAGTCATGGTCCCTGATTGCATGTATGACATTTCTTTGTTCAATAATGCAAGATGTCTGTCACCTGCATTTTTTTTAATGCCGGCAATGCGCTCCTGCTCTTAATTTCCATTTGAACACTTCAGAAGCTGGGCTAATGCCTGCTGGCAAATGTAGCTATTGTTATTGGGCAAAGGCTGCAGCAATATTGGTAAAGTAGCTTCACTCCTTAATGCTTGCATGCAGACTTCCTTTCCAATGACCTCCTAACATGGGGACCTTAGGGGTGGTCAGATTTGGCAGGTGGAACAGGATTGAATGGGTCCTTCCTCCTTCCAAGTTTATGCTGTATTGAATGGGTCCTTTCTCTTTACAAGTATATACGGTAGATGTTTGTAATTGAGTTCAAGAGTAATGAAAGACCTTCCTTTATGCTTTCAGTGAAGGTAAGTAGCAAGTACAGTATATATCTACTTGTTCTTGTCCCGGCATGTTATTAGGCCGATTGCTGTAGTTTAGAAGCTGATGAGAAAATTATCCTGTTAATAAAAAACTATGCTTCAGAATTCTCCATCTTTTGGAGCACTGATTACCAAGCATTTTGGATCAGGTGGAGAAGCCTGTTGTGCAAATGGACATGATGGGCTTTTGACATAATACGCCGGGCGCCTGTACCAAACCTTCATCATTATGGTCAGCATTGAGAACTAGGTTACTATTTACCATGCCAAGAAAGTTGGACCTGGATTAAGGACAAACATATTGGGTAACTTGGTTACCAATATTCATCTCCCTCACAGTGACTCTAGGTGGCATATAATAAAACTAGGAGTTAAAACATTTTACAAACCTATTAAAATAATAACAGTACGTAAAACAAGACCGTGAGAGGGAAGATGTTATATCGAATATACCCAGCATGCAGGCTTTCTATTAGATGTAACAACAGTTTATTTGGGTAATGAAGCCTTTCTCTGTCTCCTGGATTTCAATTACTTTTATTCTCAGATGTTCAGGATTGGGGACAGCAAATATAATCCTCAAATCTGGCATGACTAGAATGCTAGTGAGGAACCTAAACGCGCAAAACAGTCTGAATTAAGCAGGTTTTGAGCCTGAAATAGTTGCCTCAAACTAAAAACAGCCATCTGAAGTCTCTCCAGGAACGCCAAAATCTATTCTGGATTCAAAATGTTATGTCCACCCTCAGCGAGGAGTCATGTGAGTTCAGCAGGGAATAACACTCTTCAAGAGGTCATCACTTGGCTTAGCGCTACTGGACAATTTTGGTCCAGTCTCCAACCTTTCCTTTTTGGCTTATAGCTTATAAAACTCCAAAGGGCCGAGGAGGAGGCAGATTCCATTGCAGCTCTGCTCCATGAAATCCAATAGTCTCCTAACCTTTTATCCTTCCTAAGAACATTATAATTTAGCTCTTCTCCTAAATAAAGCGGGAAGTCAGGATGGGTTGTGAATGTGGGTTTCATCAGGGTAATGCAATTGTGGCACCAGGTTTTTCTGGTTTTTAGCTTTATCGTTTTATTGCTCTTTGTTTTATGATTGTTTATATTGTTTTATTGATAGTGAGCTGCCCAGAGTTGATTCTAAAATGGGCAGCTACAGAAATGTTTAAATAAGTAAATAAAGGCCAAGATGTAGTAGCAGGGCAGTATTGACTATACATATGGATGACCTCTGCTGCTAGGATGGAGATAGTGTATCCATCCTGGCCCTCCTTGATCCCTCACTTGATTTGGGTATCCTTCTGTGTTGGCTGAGGGCGCCAGGACTAGGGGGAGGGGGGAATAATTCTTCAGTGGTTCTCTGACCTCCAGATTTCAGTCAGTGTTAGTAGTTTGGGAAAGGTCCAGCCCTAGGCTTCTGCTTTGTGGGATGGCACTGAGATCAATTCTCTTTCCACTCCTCTGTAAGATTTACATGAAACCAGTGGGCAAGATAATCTATTGGCATGGGGTCAAAATAATCAATATAGCCTCTTATACCTTACATATCTCCGCTCTCGGTTATCCAAATGATCCCATCAAGGTACATTCCCAATGCCGGGATGGGGTATGGATCTGGATGGGGAAGAACTAGCTGAAAGAGAATGTTCAGCTCAGGGTTTTAGGGCCCCTCATATCTAGTGATTTTCTATCTTTGCCTCAGGCAAAGTTGGTGCACACTCTGGGACTCCTCTTAAATTTGCATCTTGAGGAGCAGGTGGCAATTGTGGCTGGGAGAGCCTTTGTATAAATATTTCATGTGCACATAGTTATGCCTGTTCTTAGATCATGAAGCACTACTCACAGTCACTCAAACCTTAGTCACCGCCCAGTTGGGTTACTGCAACATACTACAACACGCTGTATATGAGGCTACTGTTGAAAATCTTTCAGAGCTTCAGCTGGTCCAGAATGCAACCATAAATTCAGTTTTGGGTATAACAAGGTACACCCACATAACACCTTTGCTATGTGAACTATGTTAGTTCTCAGTAGACTTCCAGGCACAATTCAAGGTGTTGGTCGTCAACTATGTAGCATGGGTCCTTATTGTTTGTGGGACTGCCTATCTGCAATGCAAAGGCATGCTGTAGTGTACGTCCCTTCAGTAAAGTAGTAAAATTGTCACCTGGTGCGCCCTTGAAGTGTGTCTTGTCTGTCATGGTGTCTATCTTATAGAACAGCATCCTCTCAAAGATACTATAGACCAGCTTCAAAAATGCTGGCTTTCCAGAGGTCCATGAAGATCTGACTTTTCTCCAAAGCATTAAGGCCAGGATGTTAATAGAGTTTGGGAATAGGTGTAGGTGATATGCTTGAATTAGATGTTTATAAGAGCCTCGACTCAGTTTTTTTTCTTAATTAGTTTGAACAATTATGTTTTTTACCTTTTTTCATTGCCCATTGTTAGATGGCTGGCCCTATAAATTGGTTAAATAAATACATACTCCAAGGGACAGAAAAGGACATCATATAACAATAAACAAATAAATATGTTTTATAATAAACAACAAACAAATGTAAATGTATCCCCACAACATAATAGAGCGATGAATCAGGAACCTTCATCCAACTTGGCCTGGTAGTCTTGAAGGGTTTTCTCAAGGTGAGCAGAATTGAGCCTGTTGCACATTGAGAGGAGATTATAAATTGTATATAAAATTTGTACTGATTACTGCTAAAAATGGGTGGTTAATAAAGCATATTATACTATTTAATTATTTAAATAATTATTTACAAGCTCCAGTTATCCAAATTAGTACCACTACTTGAGTGCTTTTCTAAGGATCTTGGCATCTTCTCTCACAAGCTCGATCAGAGGTGAATTGGGATATTTGGTAACTAAATGATTTGAAAATACGTTCTTTCTTCTAGGTGTTAATGTCTCGGCCAATCAGGATGAAGAGACACACCATGAAACCTTCCAGATGCAAATTGACAAAGAAACCAAGAAGTGCATTTTCTATTCCAACACAGGCAACTACTGGACCTTGGTGGCGCATGGAGGGATTCAAGCCACGGCTACTGAAATGTGAGTTGTGCTGTGTCTTCATTTCGCTGGTAGGTCCCTAAAGCAGGGATCAATAACCTATGCTCGGTGGACTGAATATGGTTCAAAAGAAATATGTATATTTCCACCTCTGTCTGTGAGGCAGACATCACTATGGATTACTCACCACCTCCTTAGGCAGCCATTTTGGTGATGGCAACAGCAAGCAAAGCACCTAGTCTCCAGTGTTAATGTGGTCTCCAGCCCCTAAGCATAAGAAGATTGCATAGTCTTGCCCTAAAGTAATCAGGATTTCAGAAGTGAGTCCATTGCGTGTACCAGACATCATAATGAAGAAATGGTCACCAGGTTTAACAAAGAGCTACTGTAGGTTTTCATCAAAACAACAAAAACAACACTGCACCATCACAAAGCAGATTCTGTCTCTTTTTTGCAGACCTATAGAGTAATTGTGCCTGTGCAAAAGGAGGGAAGCTGGTGCCATGATGGCAAGATGCTGCTTTTGGCATCTGCTGCCCCATTTATCTTCCTCTGCAGAGTTTGCATTTAGACAATTGCTGTTTCTCAAGAACATCTCCCTTCCTCCTCCGGCAGCAACTGTTCTGATACAGTCTCTGGGCTTCTCTCCCTCCCTTCCCTTGCCCAAACCAGTAACTTTGGCAAACGTGTAACAGTGGAATAGGCTGAAAGACGTCCTATGGAAATGACTCCCTCTCTTTGAAAACACACACACACACACACACACCCCTCATGTGAGAATCCAGGGTTGGACATTTGGATGGTGTGGGTGTTTTTAAAAAGTTATTCCTGTACGAAACGTTCATCTGCTTCTACACAAATAACAGCCAGCCGGTTGGTGGAAGGTTAAAATAGTTCAACTGCTTGATCAGAACTCATTTCATAATTCCCTTCTGCAGAATCTGATTTCATATATTCTGCATTGGTCTACATTGATTTTACATTTTGTTTGTCTGCTTGATTAATCGATGGTTGTGAGCCACAGAGCCATTGAAGGTTGGGCATCTTATAAGTTTAATAAATTATTAAATTTATTATAATTTGTTGCACAGTCAGCCAGATATTCAGACTGGATTTGGCATTTTTATCCATCTGTTGAGTCCTTCCCAAGGACCTGGGATAGGCAGGTGTTGCTGTTTCGGTGGTGTTAAAGATATAGCAGAATTTAAATTGTTCCAAGGAAAGCTGCCTTTTGTGTAATTTTTGAGTAATGGTGAATTTGTCAATGGTGGTTACATTCAAGTGTTGGTCCAGTGGTTTTGGACCAATCACTATTGGCATTATCATTGCTTTCTTTTGCCACAGTTTTTCTATTTCTATTTATTTATTTTATTTATTTATTCGGTTTATATACCGCCCTATTCTCAAAGGACTCAGGGCGGTTTACAAGGCAAAATTTAAAAACAATCCAATATAAAATTAAAATAAATTAAATTAAGTCTAGCCACAAAAATTAAATCACAATTTAAAAACATTAAACCCCTCAGTCCAGACCAGATAGCTCAAAGAGCCAGGTTTTTAGGTCCCAGCGAAATGAACGAAGGTTGGGGGCAGTCTGGAGTTCCGTTGGCAGTTGATTCCATAGGGCAGGCGCACCCACAGAGAACGCCCTCCCCCTGTGGATCGCCCGTCGGCAATCCTTGACCGGTGGTACCCTGAGGTCCTCCTTGTGGGAGGGCACAGGACGATGGGAAATTGACGCTGGCAGCAGGTCCAGGCCCATGCCATTTAGGGCTTTTTAGGTCATCACCAGCACCTTGAATCTCACCCGGAGGGCAACTGGAAGCCAATGCAGCTCGTGGAGAAGAGGTGTTACATGGGAGTATCGGGAGACTCCCATCACAACTCGCGCGGCTGCATTCTGCACCAGCTGAAGCCTCTGAGTGGTCCTCAGGGGCAGCCCCATGTAGAGAGCATTGCAGTAGTCTAGCCGGGAGGTCACGAGCGCATGAGTAGGGCATCTCGGTCCAGATAGGGCCGTAACTGGTGCACCAGGCGAACCTGGGCAAAAGCCCCCCTGGCCACGGCTCCTATATGATCTTCCAAACTGAGCCGTGAATCCAGGAGGACGCCCAAGTTGCGGGCCCTATCCACGGGGGGTAACACCTCACCCCCCATAGTTAACGATGGAAAAGATTGGTTAGTCTGAGATGCCGGTATGCACAGCCACTCAGTCTTGGCAGGATTGAGACGAAGCCTGTTTCTCCCCATCCAAACCCGGACCGGGTTGTGGGTCTTGGTATTTTGTGACTTTTTCCAGTTCTTTCTTTTCTCTTCTGCTGTCTCCAGGTACTGCCACATCCACTATCCAGACTGTCTTGTCAACAATTGATAAGTCTGGGTTTTTTTTAATTGTTATTATTATTTTACTGAAATGTTTTCTCAGTAGCTTGAGAACTTTTAATAGTAGGATTGGAGAATCTGGCAATGGCATCTTTGGACCACGTAAACCAGACATGTCAAACACAAGGCCTGGGGGCCAGATCCGGCCCGCAAAGTGGTTTCATGTGGCCCGCGAAGCCATCCTGGAAATAGTGAGGGAACGGCCCCCACTGCCTTGGCCCTGGCCCAGAGACCCTCCTCCTGCCAGAGACCCTCAGATCTGTCCCACTCCTGTCCAGGCCCCCATAGGCACCCTTGATGCCAATGATGTAGAGCTGGCCATGCCCACCCAGTAGGCCATATGCACTTTAGCCACACCCACCCAGTAGGCCATGCCCACCCAGTAGGCCATACACACTTTAGCCACACCCACCAAGTAGGCCACGCCCACCCAGGCCACACCCACCCGGCCCCCTGAGGGCAACTGCAATGCTGATGTGGCCCTCAATGAAATTAAGTTTGACAACCCTGACATAAACAAATCTGTGGAAGATCTGGGATGCTGAGAAATTAAAAGCACCCTCAAGAGGGGGTTGCAGTGAAGGGGGTCAGCCTTTCCCCTTATAATTTCCTGGTTAAAAAAAAATCCCTTTCAGAAGCGGCTGTTTGTTCAGTAGAAATCCATGTGGGTATTTGAATATATTTCTCTTACCTTCTCTATTCCCTGGGGCAAATAATATTTTCAGGAAGATAATTTAGTTCGGGAAAACAACATGAGGGAAAAGAATAACATCTTTTCTCAGCATCCTCGTTTCAATACAATAAAGAACAAGCACCACCTTCTTGGTTGTTTTTAGCTGTTTTTAATTTTAGAATCTGGGCGATCCAACAACAGCTTCTCTGCCTTCTCCTTCTCCAACTGCGCCCTTACTTCCCCTTTTCACATGTGACACTTCTAAGCAAGAACATTTAAGAACTTTCTAATCCAGGCAAGCATGAGCTCCAGGCTGCAGGCTAAAACTGGACAAAAGTAGATTAGATTAAAATTAGAATATTTAACAGCTAGTGGGATTAACTGTTGGAAACATATATGTAGACGCTAAAGTTTCTCCCCCCCCTATTCTTCTTCAATGACTTGAACCTTTATTCAAAGACTAGGGCTGAATAAGACTTGGCAATGAAATGAGGCACTGAAATTCCCTGAGGTTCCTTATAGAGACTTGTCACATCTAGGAAAATCCTATTTCTGCCCCTGAAAATAGCCTGGATGCTTTTATGCTACAATTCAATGGAATCATGCCAAAGAAAAAGGAAAATATTCAGCAATATGTGTCATCTCATGCCCCTGTTTGGGTGGAATGTGCATTACAAATGTGTTTCCTGACCTTCATTTTTCATTTAGTAAGGCAAATTCCCCACCCCACATACCTTCTTTCAATTTGTGGACTGTGTAGTGTAGTGGAGAATGTGGAATGGAATAGGAATAGGAATAGGAATAGGAATAGGAATAGGAATAGGAATAGGAATAGGAATAGAACAGAGCAGAGCAGAGCAGAACAGAACAGAACAGAACAGAATAGGAATAGGAATAGGAATAGGAATAGGAATAGGAATAGGAATAGAACAGAACAGAACAGAACAGAACAGAACAGAACAGAATAGACGGACCTCGGAGGTCATCTAATCTAACCCCCTGCTCGAGCAAAAGACCTTATACCATACCAGACAAGTGGCTGTTCCCGTCTCTTCTTGAAAACTTCCAGTCATGGAAATTTCTCCTTAGTTCTAGGTTGCTTCTCTCCTTGATTAGTTTCCATCCATTGTTTCTTGTCTTGCCTTCTGGTGCTTTGGAAAAAAATAGTTATTTAACAGAATATGTAATGCAAAGGATTAGTAAGACACGTTTGCTCTCCACAGGAACAACTTGAAAAGCCAATGAGTTAAGGCAGGGTAATAATGCCTCCAAACCTTCAGGAAACAGTTGCAATAATAGAGCATGATGAACCTTTGTAAATACTAGCAGATAGGCAATACAATCCAACATACAATTTTTACAACTGTATCAAGATTCCATAAATCTCCCTCCCATGTTTTGTGGAGTTTTGTGGGTGTATTGTATGTGGGATTTATATGTGTAATAAATGCCTAATAGGCCAGAAAGAACAAAATCTTTGGAAGGAATGAATAGTTCCTACTTTCTGATTCTCCCATCAATCCTTTCTGCTCTTCCTTTCTGCTTTGGTTTCCTTAGATCTGCCAGCATGATGTTCGACCTTGAATGGCGGGGTCGCCGTGTTGCCCTTAAAGCTAACAATGGCAAATACATCTGTACCAAGAAGAATGGGCAACTGGCAGCTGTCAGTGACAGAGTGGGTAAGTCTTATCTCTGGTTCCTGAAGAGGAAACTCCCCGTGGGCTTTATTTCAAAAGCTCAGTCCCTTTAAATAAAATAAAAATAAAAATAGGAAGCCACTATGAGAAATCTGTTGTCTTTTGGTTATTGAAGGACCATAGCATCTCTGACAATTGCCATGCTGACTGGACTTTTAGTAGAAGGTGGGTTAGTCAAATTCATTCATTTTCTACTGCTTTTGTATGGCTTTGAAAGACAAATAATCCAACCAAATCCAGACATCAAATATTTAACACAGTTGCATTGCTTTGTGGAATGTAGAAGATGGTGAAACAAAATAAAGCCAGATGGACCTAGCAATATCTTGAAAGTATGGCTGAAGTTTCCATATAGCTCTAATTAGTCGCCAAAAGAAAGAGTACAAATCTGGAACCCTCCAAATACGTTGGACCACCTTCTCATTATCTGTCTCTCTGCCTCCCCCCCCCCCCCCGCAAGCAATAAGCATTGGGGCTTATAGAAATCAGGAGAGACTGGAGACAGCTGGAATAAATCTGGAAAAGTCTAGGTGTGTAATAGAGGAGAGCTAGATAGAGAATTGGTGTAAACTGAAGTTTCCAAGGAAGTTGGAAGAAACCCACTCTGTTTCTAGAGATGCTGGCTGGGTTCAGCAGTATGCTGAATGTTGTGTTATATCATTATTTGAGTTAAACATGTTATGTGGATCTGGGTAATAGTGGCATCGTGAACCAAGCATGGTTAAGCACCATGGGCTTAGCAATTATGGGAACCTTATCATTGAGTTGGTGGAGCCTGGCCAGATAGTTCTGAAGCTGTAGTTAGAAAAGCAGATGTTTAAGGGAACAGGAAAACCAAAAGAGACATATCTGCTCAATGCGGGCTGACAAGAGGACATTGTTATATTCTTGAGCTGGCTCTAGAACACTCTTGAACTCTTAAATTGGTAAATAATTATATATCCTGCATGTGCAAAACAATTTTAGCTAACGAGAATACTAAAGCAACGCTTATTTAGTCTTAGAATTAAGGGACTATTATATTTGGATTACCTAAGCATGGAAAGAAGCGGGATTCTTCAACATTTCTAGAATTTTGGCACATGCAGGGAACTTGTAGAGGTATGACTATAAAATGACCCCCAATTTCATAGCCCTACTTAAAATCTTCCCTTCTGTTTGCCAAATATCTACATGAACAAGTTCTTAGAAATAGGCATTTCTAAGGGAGCAACTTTGAATTCATTTTTAGATTCCTAATTCTTCAGGGTTATGGTAGCCTCATTAACCTCAGAACGCACTGAGTTACAGTTGTTGCCACAGGGAAAGATGAAGAATTTGTTCTCAAGCTGATCAACCGACCCATTCTAGTTCTTCGTGGGGCCCATGGCTTTGTTTGTTACCATCGCAACTCCAACTTGCTGGATGCCAACCGTTCCATCTACGATGTCTTCCACCTCAATTTCAGTGATGGTGCTTACCAGATCAAAGGTAATTAGTTGTCTGCAAACTGGGTGGTTGGAAGAGAGAATGGAGCTAGGGAACATTCTTCATTCACACAGTGAATTAATTTGGATCACATGTCAGAGGAATGCTATACTACACGAAACACAGTGGGCCACTTCCTGCATGTGAGTGTAAACTGGTATGTACTCAAAGGTTGCTTAGTGTTAATGCTTTGAAGTTCCCATATGCAATCATATGCAAACATATCCATTTTGTCGACTGCAGTTCATCCCCATTCTATATAGGTAAAGGTAAAGGTTCCCACGCACATGCGTGCTAGTCATTTCCGACTCTAGGGGCCGGTGCTCATCTCCGTTTCAAAGCCAAAGAGCCAGCGTTTGTCCGAGGACGTCTCCGTGGTCATGTGGCCAGCATGACTAGACGCCAAAGGCGCACGGAACGCTGTTACCTTCCAACCGTCGTGGTCCCTATTTTTCTACTTGCATTTTTACGTGCTTTTGAACTGCTAGGTTGGCAGAAGCTGGGACGAGTAACAGGCGCTCACTCTGTTACGCAGCACTCGGGATTCGACCCGCCAAATTGCCGACCTTCTGATCGACAAGCTCAGCGTCCTAACCCACTGAGCCACCGCGTCCCTTTTCCATTCTATATAATAATAGTTAATTAAATATCCTAAGTGTATGTTCACTAAACAAAAACACACTAGCCCTTGACTTAAAACAATTCATTTAGTGATTGTTTGAAGTTGCGACAGCACTGGGAAAAATGATTTGTGACCATTGTTCACACTTATGACCACTGCAGCATCCCCATCGGCATATGATCAAAATTCAGACATTTGGCAACTTACTCCTATTTATGACAGTTGCAGTGTCCTGGGGTCATGTGATTCCTTTTTGCAACCTTCTGACAAGCAAAGTCAATGGGTAAGCCAGATTCACTTAACAACCACGTTAGTAATTCAGTAACTGCAGTGGTTCATTTAACTATGGCAAGAACAGTGGTAAAAATGGGACAAATGGACTTAACAAATGTCTCACTTTGCAACAGAAATTTTGGGGCCTATTGTGGTTGTAAGTGGAGGACCACCTGTAGTACCATCCACAAGAAAGAAGTATTGTTGCCTTTGATTCCAGGGTTTATACAAGCGGAGAAATAGACTTTAAGAAAAAGGTCTGATGAAAACTGAATATGATCAACAGTCAAAGGGTAAAGACTGTTGGAGAAAGAAAATTAAAAGTCGAAGGGAAACAGCTATAATGGACAGCTTAAGAGCCTCACAGCATTTTAAAAAAATTAATATAGAACAATCTTATATAGAATCTTTAGAATCCATCAGCTAATTTCACACAATAGATTAAATTATTGAAAGTTATCCAAGTCACAAGGGAACCTCACGTCTGACTTGCCATATGGAGCTATCTCTGGGCTATCATGGTTAATTGCTGTGCTGCTGTTGGTAGACACGAAATAGATTTAGAACATTTCCTCCTTGCTCCAACTGTTCCATCATCTCTACCCTCTACTCCATATGAGGAAAAGAAGATACTGCTTCGCAAAAGAACCCAAAAGTGCACATGCTCATTTTTCCTTCTGGATGCTTATTGGGAAATAATTATGGTGATGGGAATCAAATCTCCCCGTATTGAGGAAGATGGTGACCAAGTGAGAGTGTCTTGTGTGTTCTGTCTTCCAGGTACCAACTGGGATGGGCAACTCCTTGCTCTCTTATCCTGTTCCTCTACCATAACCAGCTATGGGCAGAGGTCCAACTAGAAGACATTTAAAGAGAGGACTAGCCCTGGCAAAGGATGCTTATGCCAGTGTTTTAATTAGGGAGCCTGGGGCTTCATGTTACTTTTTCACATGGGCTTTTGTTTTCTCTTTTTCCTAACATGGCCTTGTCTATGGTGGAACTCTCTGCATTCAAGATTCTGTGCAGTGATCTTGAGTGTGTTGGTTGTTGAATGAGCAAACTGGACAAATGTTGTCTCTTTTAGAGTTTTCCCCCACTCTAAAAGAACCCTCATAATCAACTCATCGTCCTGGCACAAGTGCTCATTTTCATATTTCAATCACCACGTGACGAAGTTTGAACATGCTGGCCCATTATGGCTTCTGACTTGTGTGTGTTTATCAGGGAAACATCCAGGCAAGTGTTTAGGATGAATGTGGCTCCATTGTGTATGCGCCCTCCAATGACTTGTGCCTCTTTGGTGCTCCTAGGCCTCAGTGACAGGTTCTGGTACGTGGCCAGCAATGGCACCGTGTGCAGTGATGGCGAGACATCTGAGGACTTCTTCTTTGAGTTTCGTGAGTGCAGCCGAGTGGCCATTAAAGGGAAGAATGGCAAATACCTACGAGGAGACCCAGCTGGAACCCTGCGAGCTGATGCCGATACCCTAAACTGTGCAACGTTTTGGGAATACTGAGCCCCTCCCCACAGGGCTTGAGATACTCCAGGGCCCAGCCTGGTACCCAAGCCTGGACACTGAGTGGTAGATGAGAGGGGAAGGTGAGTTCTGGCACCTGGACTCAAGGGGCCTTACACTTCCATAGCCTGCAAGGAAAAAGGTGGATCAGGATAGAGGAACCTCTTCACCCAGGGCAGGGGTGTCAAACTCGCAACGTCGTGTGACGTGCCGCGACGTATCGCGACTTTTTTCCCCATTGCCGGCAATGGGGTGGGCACGGTTTCGGCATGATGCACCCGCCCCACAGGCCGGCAGTTTGACACCCCTCACCCCTAGGGCTTTTGTTTTGTTTTGTTTCGGTCTTCCTTGCCTAAGTTTAGAAGTGACACACTAATAAGGCTCCTAGGAGGAGGTTATTGTGCTATGTCAGACTAAGTTACAGAGGTTGTATTTCCCTTCCAGTATCCCTAGGGCATCCTTGTTTTTTTTTTTTCCTCCAAGAGGTATCAGACCTTAAAAGGCATCTGATATAGGTAGGTCAACATTCCAGAAAAGGTGGGTATGCAAAACAGAGGAGACAGGATTGTTTCAGGATTCTTTCCAAATGTGGAAAGTCAGCTCCTTCTAACTGGATGCAATAACTGAAGACACAGGATAGGTGTGCTCCCAATTCTCAACATAATAAAGGCTATTATTTGTAGTTATTTGGTCCTTAAAATCTGCCCCTTTAAAGCTAAGTAGCAATAGGCCCAGGACATTCCTATCCTCTGCTCTTGCCAGTTTCCAGCCAAGGCCTGTAGTTCGCTTAATATACCCTGTATTTCCCAGATTACTTTTGTTTCTAGGAGCAGCTTTTTTGAATCAAGCCCTTCCCACATTTAATATGCTGGTTCAGAGGTTGTAGCCCAAAAGCAGAAGGAATCTGGTAGTGTGTGGTTGATTTTTCTCTCAGCCAAAACATCATAAGGTGGCATTGTGAGGAAAAATGGAGAGCACACTACGTATACCCTCTTGAGCTGCTGTTACCAAAAGCGGAATACAAATCTGATGAAATAAAGACAATAAATGCATAAAATGTACTCTAGATGCTGGAGATATAATTTAGAAGCTAATGTACTCAGGAATGCCTGGCAGGAAGAGACTTGAGGGGCTCCAGCTGTTGTGAGATTTTTAATAAAATAAAATACTGGGCTAAGACAAGAAGGGGAGTAAATTGAATATTGGGTGGAGTTGCAAAATATCAACTAAGGTTTAAAGGGAGGAAAATTAGTGATGGATGATCTTTGTATATGAAGAATGAGGAGGAGCTGGGAAATTCTTGCCTGAGATAGGATTAATTTTACAGTCAAGAGTTTCCCTTCAGGAAATTTTCACAAGGCCCAGGACTGTCCAGTTATTGAAGCAGCCTCTCTTCTACTCCACTGTCCTTCCATATCTGACATCCCTTCCGCAAATAACCCAAAAAGGAAGGATGTTGGCTCAGTGGAGTTTCCTGCTCCAACAGCTGTCATGCAAGACCATTGTCTATGAGATCTTTTCAGACATGGCTTCACTAGTTCCTCCTACCTAATGGAATGGGTCTGCTTCCATAACACTGGAAAAAGCAAAGGCTTTTCTTTAGAAGGAGAACAGAAGCTAAGTAAGTTTTAGCTGCAAGTTTTGTGCTGTTTTAGAATTCAGAGCATGCTGCCATTTTTCCCCACCCCCTTTCTCTGTTCATACTCTTAAAATAGTGTACAGCTATTGTACACTATAGTGTACAGCTATTGCTATATAGCGCAGGCAAAACAGAAATGTTCCTGTGGAAGCAGCCTTTCTATTCCCCCCCCACTTCCTCCCCCCCATCCACTGGAAATGGAGAGACTCTCATTATCCAAAGGTAACAAACAGGCAGCAGTATGGATACTAGATCAATGAGTATTTCAGGTTTGTAGCCCAAAAGGTTTATTTGCATCTGAGAACAAAACTAGTCTTTACTTCAATGTACAGTCATTAATAAAAACACACCTGCTCAAAACCAGAAAAATTAAACTGTAATAAAGATGAATAAAACTACAGAGGTTTGTAAAACAATGCAGACTCATAAAACAGAATAGTTAATTCAGTCTCATGTAGACTTGTACTCTATATTGTGGATGGAAGGTGGTAGGGTGGATGTGGTAGAAGAGGCAGCCTATAGATTTTCTTTAAAAAAATAATATAGGTTGTGCTCACTTAACAACCCTAATTGGGGCCAGCAACTCTGCTGTTAAGCAAAGCAGTTGCTAAGTGCAAAGCCGGATGACCACGGTTGTGTTTTCTGGCTGGAAACAGACAGGACTACACAGTAAAATACAGTTTCACACCTTCAACTGTCCCTTGCCTCCTAACCACTCCCCTGCCCTTTGGAATGCTCCACTGCCTGCTTACTGTTTTGTACACATAGAAAGCAATGCGATTGTGGCACAGCCTGGGGCAGGGAGCTATGGGAACAGTTTACAGTACTCTCTTGAAATCTCTCTAATCTCTCCGCTTTGTGAGGAGAATGGAGAGAAAAAGAACCAAGTGATTTTTGTAGGCACTCTTTCCTACAAGTAAGCTCAAGAGAGCTTACTCTCTTGAAATCTCTCCAATCTCTTCTCTAGGAGAGATACCCTACCTTTTTTATTTCCCCTCCTTCCTCCCAAGAGAGATTGGAGAGAAAGGGATTTCAAGAGAGTACTGTAAACTGTGTAGCACGTTTGTGGCTCCCAGCCCCAGGCTGCCAGTGTGATTACATTGCTTTCAGTGTATGGAAGAGCAAACAGCTTATTGTCTTGCAATCCCTTCCTCTCTGATATATCTGTTTTGCAAAGGGGAATAAAATAAAATAAAATAAAAATACAGGTCATATACAGGACAGCACATACTCCCTGTAATGCCAATATTGTGACAGGGATACTATGAAGATTGCTATGGTTGTAAATTAGTCATACAATTATTATTTTTAACTGGTATTTTATTTCCATGGTAACAGCGGTCACTGATTGAGTGGTCAATAAGCAAGGACTATCTGTATAATTCCTGGGCATTCCTTGTTTCTAGTTTGAAGATTTTCTTACACACCTGATTTACAAACTTACACAGTGTAAAGCAACAGAACCTTCTATGTAAACATTTAACCCACTTTAATCCATGCTTTTTTGCTGGTATTATTAACCAGATCTGGTTCTAATAGATCTGAGAAGGAGTTCCTGAATACTTAGCCAGAGCATTTATTGTACCAGTCACCTCAGTGCACATACACGATTATAGAGAGAAGGGGGGAAAAATATCCATGGCAGTTACGCAGATGCTACAAAGTCAGGGCATAGAGGGAGGTGTGATTTGGAGCACAAAGGGCAGCACAGCCCCTGTGACCTTGGGCTCTGTGCTTCCCAGGACTCTGACCCAACTTGACTATTCAGTTGGTGCAGTTTACTCAACGCATCTCATATACTCTGGATTTAAGAGCCACTTTGCCCCTTTAAGTGAAGGCTGGATATATTTGGCTTACCCATTGGTTATTCAGTAAAGTGAATGTTCTGGATCTACATAGCATTCTGAACTACAAATTAGCCACATTGGGTGAGCTCACATACAGTAGCAGGTTTTGCACTACAATTAGCTAGAGCAGGATGCAGCCTTGCACACAAACGGGCAGAAAACCACTCTGCTGCGTGGTGTCTCGGTGCCAGCATTTGTCTGGAGGGCAGCTGTGCTCCTGCGAGAGCTGCCATTTAAGTTTTCCACAGGGCCCCATAACCAGGGTCCATCATGGGGAATAAAATGGCCTCTCTCAAGTACCTGACAATAATTCAGGCAAGGAAGCAAAGCGGTCCCTGGAGCCAAGAAGAAACCACCTGCCACTTCTGAGAGAGAGGGAGGGAGGGAGGGAGGGAGAGAGAGAGAATGAATCTATGGAATAATTCGTTGTCCTCCTGCCTCTCGTTCAAAAGTCATATTGGGGCAATGTTTTCATCGGGCCCAACGCAAAGGTCGCTAATCCACGCAGGCTTTGGAAATCTCCCGATCTTTCTGGGAAAAGGTTACACGCAACTGGTCGGGGGGAAAAAATGACTGGCTGATTTAGGGTTTAAGGCAGCAAGGCTTCTCCATCTTGAGGAATGTGGGCGGAGGCTGCAGACATTCAAATGAGGGTCTACCAGGTGATCGCGTAGAAGACGCGGAAGGAGAAGCGGAAATCCTTTGTGTTGTAAAAGAAGGCGACGGCCGGATCGCCTCCTCCTCCTCTTCCTCCTGCTACCACCCCGCTCGTCTGCCCTCCGGCCCTTATAAAGGCAATTTTTCCTGCCCTGAAGGGAAAGGGAATCGGGCCAAGTTCGGACAGAGCCATATAAGGCAAACAGAGCGACAGACTTTAGACCTCAGAACCAGCCAGATCTTAGGAAACCGCACACGAGTGGCAATTGGGCAGGATCGAATCTCGCTTATCTCGAACGCATCACGTCACATCACACCAAAGGCAGAAAGAACAGAGCGTCCTTTTCCTAAAAAAAAATAAAAAATAAATCCAGCCCCCCCCCCCGAGTACAAAGATGTGTGTGTGTGTGTGCGTGTGCACCGTGGGGTGGAAAAGCACGTTCCTTATTTCACTCATAGGGGCTCCGGTCGCTAAGCGTTACAGGAGTCTTCAAACTTGGCCCTTTTATGACTTGTGGACTTCAACTCCCAGAATTCCTCAGCCAGCCATGTTGAAGTCCACAAGTCATAAAAGGGCCAAGTTTGAAGACCCCTGCGTTAAAATCATGCAAGGCGAGGGGCGGCCGCCTCTCCTGAACCTACGGCGAGCTGCTCTTCGTGCCTGCGCTGCCGAGGGGACGAGCAACTCCCACCGGGGGCCGCGGCAGTGCCTGACCCCGGCCACCTTCTCGCCTCTGCATCCGCCACGGGAGCCGGCCAGATGCCTACTGGGGCAGCGGAGCAAGTCCCCAACCCAGAAAATGGCATCGCTCTCTGGCGTGGACCTTTGCGATCTGCTTCGAAAAATGCTGAAAGAATGAATGGACACTGATGGGTCCCTGCGCGTTGTGGGAGATTGGCAGTGAGCAATCGGTTTAAGCTCGAAGTGAATTTCAATGAAAGAAGTAGCCAACTCGGGCAAAAGTTATGACAGCTGAGCTAATGCAGGCTTAGGCCTCCGCCCGTTCTTATTTTTCATACATGGTAAAGCTTGAAAGGCCCACCTAATTAGAGAAAAAAAAATCGGGCAGGCACACAGATATATTTGATTTAAACAACTTGTTAAGAACTGCACGCTTTCATGTCGCTATGAAACCCACCCTTGTTTGTTTCCACATACAGTAGACATCTCTGCTAATTGCATTGGGAACAATACCAAAGTGATGTATTGATGCACTCATAGCAGGCATTCATCAAAAAGCCAGGACAGCTCTGCAGCAGTGAGCCATCTTGACATGAGCAGTGTTTGATCTCTGTGTTATCCACAACTAATGTGAGTGCACTTGGGCGTTATCCAATCTGCTGCAAAAGATTGTTTTTACTACTGAGCAAGTCTTGCTGACAGTATTTGGACTTACGAAGTGTATAAGTAGCTTCAGTCACTGCGTTGAGCCATACTATTTAAAGTCAGCTTTAATTGTATTTTTGTAAACCATCCTTAGTGGGGAAACATGCATATATGCAAGCAGAAGTTACTTAGCTTTAGTGTCACAGATTTCATCATCTGGTCATTCCAGTTTGGAAATATAATTGTAAAACTGTCCTGTGAGCCCAGTCAAGTGAGTATTAATCCAAAAATGGTGAAATAAGTCGTGTTTAATGCAACATGTTGAACCCATCTGTGTGTCCTTTGGGTTGTGCTTCAAACCCAGGCACTTACGTGGCTTATGGAAAGTCACTCTACATCAGTATAACAAAAACACCTTTCTTTTGTGTTTTGAGCTTGAAGAGATTCTCATTTTCAGGAAACGGGCGTAATGTGTTTTGTGCTGGTCTGCATAGGAAGAAGATAGCAGGAGAAAAGAGATGCATCTGTACCACAGGGGAAATAACAGCTCTATCACACTGCTAGTTTTTCAGACACACAAAAGCAAGTGCTCGGTGTATTGCATTTGGACAGAAGGCAGCTTCAAAATTGCTCGGAGATCTTGGGAAACTCCTGCTGGTCCCAGCGGACTTACTGTTTGTGTGATGTTGGAGAAAGAGCTCTCTAGAATAAGGAAAAGACAGTTAAATGATTTGGGTAGCCATGATGTTGCTATCTCTGAGGCAAGACAGCAGGGTCAAAAGAGGACCTGCCATAAAGTCACCGGATCCTGGGATGATCAACATGAGATGTATTCCTGAGAATTACACAAGGAATAGACTGGACCTTGTGGCTCACTGGGCTAAGGACCTCTCAGCTTAAAGCCAAAATGGCATCACTCAGCTTCAGCCTCCATGGACCTCAGGAAAAACCCCTCCAAGCAACCCAGAGTTAATGGCACATTGACCCCTGCTGACGGCAAGATAGTAGTGCAACTACTATCCCAGTATTTCTACCAGGCTATTCCTGATGCAGGACCAGCCCAGTGATTTGCAGAGAAATTATGCACAATTCATAATGAGAAAACACAAATGCATCTGCTCTACAAATTTGTCACCCTAAAGGTATGTGTATAGTGAGGACATGGGATAAATCAGAGCTCAGTTTGGCAAAAGTGTGGCTGACACTCTTGAAGATAAACAAATAGGATACTTTCTAGGAAACAAGGTGGGAGTCATGTATTCTGACCAGGATCCTGAGATGACATTTTGAGTGCAAGGATGAATTCTGTGATGGGCAGTCTGGAGACTTGATTCATCTGGACTTGACTCCCCATTTGTTTGAGCAAAACAATCCCAGACAGGCCCTGGAAGTAGCCTCCTCCTAGCAGCCACAAGCTTCTCCAGCTTCATTAATCCACCAGCTATGGTTTTTCCAAGCAGAGATGGTCTGTAAACCTAGTCCTGCTCCTCATGGAGCTGGGGGCTGGACTCTCACTGTATGTGCTCAGTGCTGAACGGTGGTTGGCTGGCGTCCAATTAGGCTAGCACTGCAGGGAGGCTGAGGAGACTCATAGACCCAGACCTGTCAATTCTTCCACTCAGAACTTGCTGAGCAGGAGGGCGAGGACACTGGAGCAAGGAATCGCAGCCCACAGAAGCACTGTCAGTAACTGAAACCTGAACTTTTCCAAAGAGCGGTGCTGGGACCGTTCTCTATTTGACTCCCTGCTTTTCCCACTCAAGAGACAGCTGACCTGCCTGTTCCCCTTCCCCCCCCCCATTGCAAGTGCCCCTGGTGAAACACTCCATGATGAAGGAGGTAGAGGAGGAGGAGGAGGAGCAGCATCCCACTGAATTCCAATATATTAAGAGAAATTAGAAGAGGCAGGTTGGGGAAACAGCGGCATCTCCCCCTTTCGTTCAATATCTATTCCCAAGCCTTGAACAGCACAGGTTCACTTAACCTTCATTTCCGAAGGTTAATTGCATAGCGATGTGTGTGAGAGTGTATTTATGAAGAACTGACACGGCTAGGTAAGCAGGGGAAAACTGCAGCTTCCGTAAAAAAAATGGGGCTCCCTAAAGGAAGTTTCAGCTGCCGCTCTTTGGACAGCCCAACCCTTGCCGCCATGGGAGAAAGAAAGGTCAGGCGAGGGGCATCCAAAGATTCAAGAAACAGGGCTGTAGACAGCCCCTAAACACAAAGCAGGCATTCCCCACCCCCCAGCCATAGCAGCTCTCTCTCCCCCTTTAAAATTTTCAGGCTGACCTGGTAACAACAAGGGAAAGGGCCACATGGGGAGGGGAGGGCAGCCCCCATCTGCCTCGAAAGAACTCCAGGATTCAAGGTGAGGATTCTCGCCGAGGAGGGCAGCCACGACATCAATTATTCCAGATTGGACAAGAGGAAAGTGCAGGGCAGCCTTCACCCCTGAGCAATGGTGTGTTTCCTAATGGCCTTTAGTGCCGGCCAGTGAGTACCGGTGGTGTGTGGCTTTTCAATTATTCATCCGGAGGTGGCAGCTTTTAAAAACAGATGCTGCATTAGCTGAGCAGGGAGACGGCAGGCACAGCCCCCAAGCTGCCAAGGGGCTGCCAGGAGGAGGGGAGGGGAGGGGAGGGGAGGGCGACTGGACTTCCCAGCAAGGGAGGGCTATTCCAGGAGTTCACAGCTTGACAAAATGCTGGACGTTTTCCCATCAATACGTGTCCCTTGAGTAGCCAAAGAAAGGTTAGAACACACATATACACAACTCTGCAGGAGTCTCTGCCTTGGAAATTGACAAGCAAGTCGTTTATAGAAAGGAAACGTATTGGAAAAAGGAGCAAAATGTCCCATTACAAAAAGGGATGCCATACTAAGAGCACCCCCTGAGTTACCTAGGTATGCGACAGCCTGTTTTTCCACAGTGTTTTCTGAAAAATGTGACACAGCTAGAAGCATAGCCCTTTGGTGGTGGTGGTGGGGGCGGCGGGGGCGGCAGTGGCTGCTGCTGCTGGGAATGAACCAAAAGGCATCGCATTTCCAACAGAATCTCTCCCTCCCTTCCCCACCGACAACTCGCCAGACTTGCCTGCCACAGCAACGTAAGGAAGGGCCACCGAAAGCGAGAAAAGCTAAACTAACGACATTGAGGCTAATCCACAACACACCATCCTCAGCCACGAGAGCGTCTTACTAGCCATCCAAATTACACACATGCACCTGGGCATCTCTGCGCACACGTGCACACGAGGACCGGGCCGCCTGCCTGCGTGAGCATCACAATGCAACCAGGTGCCTGTCCGGGGGGGGGGGGAATATGGACCCTAGGGAGGGAGGGAGGGAGGGTTGGTGGATGGGTGGGGGAGCTAGTTGTATTCAAAGGGAAGAGGATTGGGGATTGCGGGAGAAAGCTTGGCCCCTGATCCTTCAGTTTCCAGAGGAGCCAGGGTCTGCCTGTTGGGATCCTCCACCCCTTCTCTGCCATGCCTCTGCTTCAGCCTCCCGTCCAGAAAGTGCACAGCCTGCTGCCCCCTTCATCCATCAGCTCTGGGTAGAGGCGGCAGTGGGATCCTCCAAGGGGTGCCGCTCCTTGACAATCACAGGACCACCAGGTCGGGGTTGCGTAGCTGCTGGTAAATATGAAGAAGCTTCTCCACTGTTGCATCCAAATCATTCCCCAGACACAAGTTATCCCAGAGGGACCGGGCTTCCTTTAGCAGCATCTGACAGAACAGAATAACAAGAGTTGGAAGGGACCCTTGGAGGTCTTGTAGCCCAACCCCCCCTGCTCAAGCAGGAAACCCTATACCATTTCTTCTTAAAATAAAACCTCCAGTGTTGGAGCACCCACAACGTCTGGAGGCAAATCCTTCCGCTCATTAATTGTTCTAAATAATTGTCAGGAAATTTCTCCTCAGTTCTAGGTTGCTTCTCTCCTTGATTAGAACGGTGATTGATCAACAAGCCAACCCAAAATGGTTGCCTTTGCCAGCAGGCTCATGCCCAACTAAAGAACATGGCTTTCAAAGCCCTCCTCCCCACCTAGCCAGACTTCTGCAATGCACTTTATTTGGGGCTGCCCTTGAAGACACCTTGGAAGTTACAATCCAGGTCCTATTCTTCAGGCATTCTATTAGCTACCTATAAAACCTATGACATTTTTCTATGCTCAACGGCGACTGTGGTCTCCAAAGATGTTCCAGCTTGTGCTGTCATCTAATGAGGGCTCGCTCAAAGTCTGGCAGCCCCACCACAGGTCTTTCCTGATATATCCTACTCATTCTGCAACATGCCACCTCCAAAAAGAGACCTGGCCCATTTGGTGCCAATATTTTGCAAAGCTGTGAAAATAATTTCCAGCAGGCTGGCTATCAAAACTTAATGGTGGCTGGTCTGCCACTTTTTCTTCTTTTATAGGTTTTTTGGTGGGAGAGTATTAGTCCCTTTTGTTTTAAAGAGGAGAATCATACTGTTTTCTTATATAGGTTGCTTTTATGTTTTTATACGCTACCTAGAACCTGGTGATATAGACTCATACATAATGCAGATGGTCCTCACTTAACAACCGCCCCATTTAGTGACCATTAAAAATTACGGTGGTGGTTAAAAAATATGACTGGTCCTCAGTCAAACAACCATCAAACCATCTTGTGATGCGATCGCACTCAAGCGCTTCGCGGCTGGCTTCCAACAAGCAGAGTCAATGGAGAGGCCAGCAATAAAAACAAAAATCGTGGTCACGTGGTGTCTCCCTTAATAACATCATTGCTTAGTGACGGAGTCCCTGGTTCCAACTGTGACAATTAAGCAAGGACTGTATCTACGTATTCAATTCAAATCAGGGGATTTTCCCCTTAAAACCTTTCTCCCTGCACAAGACTGCGTCGTCCTGCAGCTATTCTGTGATTCAGGATTGGCAGAGTTTGTTATGGCCAGGGCTTCTGGTCTTCATACAAAAAGATCCAAAGCACCTTTTTTTTCTATTTTTTTTTCCTGGAGCTTTCTGGCTGAAAGGATCTCTTCCAAACAGAAGGCAGAAAACTCTCCAGCTGGACAAAGTAGGAGCGTAGGCAGACTATAACAGAGGTGTCTTGATGGGGACCCTTGGCAGCTGTGGTGGTAAGGTTTCAAATTACCCCCTTATCATTTTATACTGGGGGAGGATGCTATTTACTGGATTTCTCTTACTCTCCCTCCAGCTTTTCTGGAGCAATATTAATTTGTGTATATAGTAAAACAGTTAAGAATATGTTTAAGCTGAGAACATCAATTCTAAAATCTGCTAAAATCTGATGGCCCGGACAGAAATTAACTCAGTGGCTACACATAGGTGGCTCAGAATGAACGTGTTATTTGCATAATTAATCTGTGAAACCTATTACAAGATGTGGTGAGGGTTGCTGACTGGCAGTCTGTAACGTGAGCAGATAAATTGATCTGAGGGCAGATCTAAGGCCATTAGATTCCAAAGAGTAGACAGTGCGGAAAGCAGGCCTCAAGACATCAACTGCAGAGGAATTTTAATCCAGTCAGTCACTGTCTCTCAGCCCAATCAACTTCACTACTGTTGTTGTGAGGACAAATTACAGGCAGTCCCTAACTTACAATCATTCAGTGACCATTCGAAGTTATGGCAGCAGTGGAAAAAGTGATTTATGACCAGTCCTCGCACTCAAAATTCAGGCACTTGACAACCAGCATGTATTTACAATGGCTGCAGCATCCTCACCCTTTCAACCTTCACAGTCATCTTCTGACAAGCAAAATCAATGCAGGAATCTGGGTTTGCTTAATGACCATGTGCTTTGCTTAATGACCGCAGCAAAAAGCTTGTAAAATTGGGTGTGAGTCATGTAATGATCTCCTCATTTAGTGATATGGGGGGGGGGGGGAGAGTCCCAGTCTGAATCATAGTCAAAAATCAAGGACCTCTAAATGACTACCTTTAGCAAGATGTAAATCTTTTGAGCTTGCACACAGATAAAAATGTTATTATGCCTATATGAAATGGTAAGATATCACTGTATCTCTGTCTCATGCCAGAGGTATCTTATTGGCTGCTGTGGGAAACATAGTGCTGGATTAATATGCGCCTTGTCCCGGGGGTAGCAGAGCTATTCAGTTGCTGTATATAAAACCAGGTTGGGCAATGTGTATTTCCACGACTGGGGACAGGGAGAAAAGTTACAAGACAAAACTCAACCCTCAGTGAAATCCTCAGTTGCATAAAAGGTTCCACTGTGAAATCACAGGGCATGCTTTATATATGAATGTCTGCTTTTAGCCCTGGGCTAAGGCAGGGAAGGAAAGAATGGTATCACTAATCAAATTATGGAACACATAAATAGAACGAACACAGCTGATTCCAGACTGGCTGAGGCAGACAACAACTATGGAATAAGCCGTAAATTCATTCCCTCATTGTTTCTGTCAAGCCAGATTCTGAAACTAAGATGGTTCAGCCTCTCCAATTCCAATGGAGTGGCTTATTGACCATTCATTGAGCAATCATTCAAAGTTAAGATGAAGTTGAACAAATGAACAAATGGTAGTTACAACCAGTCCTTGAATTTATAGCTGTCATAATCTCCCCCCCCCCACAATCAAATGATCAAAATTCAGACATTTGGCAGCCTGCCCACATTTACAACCGCAGTGTGCACTTCAACTCTCCACACTCTCCTATTTCCTGTCTCCCCCCCCCCCAATCTGCTCTTTTGGCTGCCCTGCACTCCGCCATTGCCACCTACCCCTGCTGCCCTTCCCTCCAGTACCTCGCTGAAAGGGCAGAGATGGTGGTGATCTCTCTCTCTCTCTCTCTCTCTCTCTCTCTCTCTCTCTCTCTCTCTCTCTCTCTCTCTCTCTCTATATATATATATATATATATATATATATATATATATATATATATATATATATATATATATGTATATGATTCGAACCTGGGCTGATTGCACATTAGGCAGTTGTTTTTACTTCTTGAGCCACAGGATCTCTCTCGCTTTTGTTAGCTTCTGCAAGGGGAGGTATGTGTCAAATACTTTAACTATTTAGATTACTATTTAGATGGGGCAAATCATGTTTGGGGCCTAGCAAGGTAATCTCCCACAGCCAGCTTGAAACAAGTGTGCAATGCACACGTGCTTCCTCCAGTGCCTTGAGGCTGGGTAGTTGCTCACCTCATGGTTGGCTTGGATCTGGTGGAGATACTGCACTCGGATATCCGGGGGAGAAGACTCCTGGGCAGCTTGTTCCAAAATCAGAGTCTGTGTTAATCAAATACAAACACAAAGGACTGATTAAACCCCTCCTGTTTGAAGCAATGGTTTCTTCCATATGGTCCCACCCAGGCTCTATGCTCTGCAGACAAGGGCCTTGTTCGTCTGTTACCCCAAAAGGAACCCTGCCTGCAATTAAATAGGGAAGGCATCTACGGTCCTTGGTGGCGTTAACACCCTGGAATTTCCTCCCCAAATTGGTCCAGCTGGCTGCTTCTTTGTCATGCTTTGAGAAAAAAATTGAAACATAGCCTTCTTTTCTATCTTTCTTCCTAGTAGCCCTGCTTTACTTTACCACTTATCTTTTATGTATATTTAAGCATTTTTTAGTTTGCTGTTTTGATGTTGTAATGCTATTGGTCCTAACTGTTATTTATTCATTCTGTTATTACTCATTGATTATCAAACAGAGTGTATAAATGAGTGAAATCAAGAAAATAAATGTCAGGGCAAGGTGAGAAATCCAACTAGGTCTTCAAATCTGACCCCCTGTGCTTTTCAAATGTGAAGTGATGATGGCCTAACAAACTCCTAAAGCAGAGGCCCCCAACTTATGGGCTGCAGCCCACTACCGGGCCGTGACCTCCTGGCCACCAAGCCATGTGAGTAGCTGGGCAGTGCATGCGCGTGTGTGTGCATGCTCATCCCCCCCTTGTGCCATCGTTGCCACAAGGGTTGTGTGGACAGCAGCAGCAGCGCTACTAATATTGCACAGGCGGCGGGAGCATCTGAGTGGCAGATGTGCAGCGGCGTGCCACACACAGGTGTCAGCATTGCCACGAACTTGCACAAGAGGCAATCAGGCGAGCCGGGGTGCGAGCCTAGCACAGGGCGGTGGCGCAATTATGCTGGTGGTGGCATTGCCACGAGCCTGGCAGCGGCAGCACCACAAACCTCACACAGGCGTCATCGCTGAGAGCCTCATGTGCATGCTCGCAGCCGTTTGTGTGGTGCGCATGCTTGCGGCCTGTTTGTGTGCGTGCGTTTGCTCATGCGCACGTAAGGCCCCTGCCCCTCCCTCTCCCACTGGGCCGCCAACCCAGAAAGGTTGGAGACCCTTGTCCTAAAGGATTGGGCCCAGCACCTCTGGGTTTCCTACTCTCCTTCGCTTTAGGATATACTGTCATTCCCACCTCCCACCTCTGAAGTCTTAAGGAAACCCAAATGATGTGTCAAAGTAGATATTTTATCATTCCCAAAAGGCAGGATTTGTAAAGAGGAGTATATTTCACATTAAAAACCCATAACACAATCACAGCAGTATAGAGGCCTATATAAAAATAACAGACCTGCTTTTTTGTTCCCTTGACAACCTACTACACGATTTTTAAAATGTGTTTATTATTTTTTCGTGCTGCCATCTCCTCCGCGAGGTAACTCTGGGCGGACGATGGGAGAAAACCCTGAACAGCCTTTGCTTCTTAGCATGAGGACAATGGAATATTCATTCCCTTTCTTAAGAGAGAGGAAGTCTATGTGGCTACAAGACTGTTCCATAGATCAGCCCAGATTTTGGGCAGGGCAACAGGAAAATACCACGCAGCCCCACTCTTGATGGACTTCAACCTAAATCTCTTTATCTTGTTTGTGCAAGCAAAGTTTTCAGGATATGCTAGGCAAACATCCCGCCTTCCTTCACTCTGCCACAGCACATACCTGAATGCACCGAACCACAGCATGATGCAGCTGACACATGTTTGCCAGGGGAGACCCCTGGATGACAATCTCCACAGCTTGGATAGGACCTGCTGGGCTCAGGTCACTGACTGTCACCTGGTTGGAAAACAAGAATGTCACTGCCACCAGTTTCACTGAGCAGCGAAACTGAGAAAGCAAAGTAAGAAAGTGTCAATCATCTTTTTTTTTAAGCCTTTCATTTTGCAGGGCTGAGCGATCTCTGTTCCACACCGCCGACACTCAAAGAGGAAAAAGAGAGAGGAAGAGAGTTAGGGTTGCATCTTACGTAAGAGTGCTGAAGGCCGAACAGCATTTTAAGGATAACTATTATGTACATTTCTTTCTTTCTTTCTTTCTTTCTTTCTTTCTTTCTTTCTTTCTTTCTTTCTTTCTTTCTTTCTTTCTTTCTTTCTTTCTTTCTTTCTTCCACGTTCTGAGCTATTTCGTCTGGAAGCACAATATCCCTTTCCCAAATTTACTTATTTGTATGATTTATGCCCCTGATTTAAGCTAAAGTAGAAAGCTTGGAGAGCACGTCACTGGAGTGAAAGGAGAGCCAAGGGACTCCTCCCAGAGTGGTTTTTCCAGTTCACTGAAAAGGCGACATTGTGCTTTAGCCTGTCAGCATGCAGTCTGACCTGTAGCAAAATTTAGAATGGAAACTCTGTATGTAGGTAGTCCTCGACACAGTTCGTTTAGTGAACAGCTGAAATTACGACGACACTGAAAAAGGGACCTATGACTGTTTTTCGCACTTACAACCACTGCAGCATCCCCATGGTCACGTGATCAAAATTTGGACGCTTGGCAACTGACGGCTGCAGTGTCCCCGGGGATCATGTGATCCCCTTTCGTGACCATCTGACAAGCAAAGTCAATGAGGAAGCCAGATTCACTTAACAACCGTGTTACTAACTTAACAATTGCAGCGATTCACTTGAACAACTGTGGGAAGAACGGTTGTAAAATGGGGCAACATTCACTTAGCAATGGTCTCTCCTAGCAACAGAAATTTTGGGCTTAATTGTGATCGTAAGTCGAGGACTCCCTGTACTTCAAGCTTTACATACAACCCATCGTCTAGATGGAAAGAAACTGGCCCGATGAATACAGCTGCAGTGCCATTGTCTCTATTTCTTCTCGAGCAACACTGAAAAATCTGCATGCTCCAATATATTCAAACTACTGAAGAGAAAATAGTTCAAGTCTTCACTCAGTTAAAACTGGGATGGGAAGACCGTGCCCTAACCAGGATCGATCACATATACAACTCCAAGAGCCTTGGTGGAGCAGTGGGCTGATGCCTCCTTAAGTAACACCAGCTGCCTGCAAATTAGTGCAGGTTCGCATCCCACCAGGCTCAAGGTTGACTCAGCCTTCCACCCTTCCGAGGTAGGTAAAATGAGGACCCAGATTGTTGGGGGCAATAAGCTGACTTTGTAATAATGCTGCTTGGGGGGGGCAAAAGCCCTAATAAGCAGGCATATACATAGAATGAAGGCCATTGCTAAGCACATTGATTTGTGCTTAAAATTGTAAGCCGCCCTGAGTCTTCGGAGAAGGGCGGGATATAAATGGGATTAAAAAAAAAGAGCCACCAAATTCAGATTCTAGTTCAAGAGTAAGAATATGGCTAACACAAAAAGTAACACACTTTAATAGTGGAGAAAAGCTGCAGTGAAATGCAGGCCTTCTAGACAGACTTTAAGCCAAAATTCCTTCTCACGTACAAGAAGTTCCTAAACAAAGAATCAAAATCCTCCTCCCATTTCTGAATATATCAATATTATTCTAATATTTAGAATACTGTATGTCCAGCTCTTCGAAAGGGGTCACTTTAATTTTTGGGAGAAGAACCCTTGCAGTCAAAGGAAATGAGACAGCTTGATTGTCCTCCAATGAAATGCATCTTACCTCAGCTGGGGCAGGAGGAACCGCACTAAACACAATGGTATTATACTTATGTACGCCAATCCAGAAGAATCTGGTCATCGTCCAGGCTTGGCTGGCCTAACTCTCTCTCGTATAAGAATTAACCAGCTATGGTTGGAGTACACAGCCAGCAATTCATGGCAATAAGACCCAATGTTAACGATGAACGATGATTAATTGTTCCCACCAATGGTGGGAGATTAACAAGTCAAACCTGACTAATTTCCATCTTCCTGGAATCATAGATTTTGGGCAGCCCTGAGTCAAATTCCCTAGCTAGTGTAGGAATCCAAATTAAAGCATCCCTGGGAGATGACTGTGAAGTTTCCACATCAATATATCCACGAAGGAGAACCCATCGCCTTTCTTCATTCTGTCAGAACCTCTGAGATCTGTGTGGTTTCCACCCTGAAGCAATTCTAGAAGTCTTGAAGACCTGGTTGTGCTCTACAATTTATTGGTTATCTTTTCTACATGTGTTTATACTGAAGATCTCATTTCAATTATCTATTTCAGGGGTGTCAAACTCAATTTCATTGAGGGCCGCATCAGCACTGCGGTTGCCCTCAGGGGGCCAGGTGGGTATGGCCAGGGTGGGCGTGGCCTACTGGGTGGGCGCGGCTAGAGTGCGTATGGCCTACTGGGTGGGCGTGGCCAGCTCTACATCGTTCGCATCAAGGGTGCCCATGAGTGCCTGGGCAGGAGTGGGACAGATCTGAGGGTCTCTGGCAGAAGGAGGGTCTCTGGGCCAGGGCCAAGGCAGTGGGGGCTGTTCCCTCACTGTTTCCAGGATGGCTTCACGGGCCACATGAAACCACTTCGCGGGCCGGATCCGGGCCCCGGGCCTTGTGTTTGACATGTCTGATCTATTTGATATTGTGCTTTTATCTTCTTTTGCTATACTGACAGCTGCCCAGAGTCAGTGTGGAATCTGGTGGTGCCTAAATCTGATTAGCCGTTTCTATAACAACAAGCCTATCTAATCAGAAAAAAACAACAACAACCAAAGTCAAAGTTTCACAGCCCAGTTACAACTCCTGCCTTGCCTCTCGGATGTTCAGCTGCACTTTGCCTCCATCTGGGGCCAACCCTTGCATGACTGCCACCTCCTGGCTCCGAAGGGCATCTGCTTCACCATTTTCAGCCAGCAACCATCGCAGCACAGCACTGCACAGCGGCACTTCTAAGCAAGGAAAACAAAAGAAGGGAAGAAGGGCAACCTTTGTTATCTGAAAAGCATGAGGATCTCTGGGGAACCCTGACTGATATTTCCCGGATTCTCCCACTGGTTTTTTAAATATACTTAAGAGTGTGTAAGTCTAGGATGCGTTTTTCGAAAGACAACTGGACTTTTGTTTTTCCTTGAAGACATTTCGCTTCTTATCCAAGAAGCTTCTTCAGTTCTGACTGAACGGTGATGAAAGGATTTATATTCATGGTATTCAAAGAGTTAGCACTCTTTCTGAGAGTCGTTGAGGCCACTTGGAGGTTTGGCTGTGCCCTCAGGGTCACTTGAATAGTGCAAATGGGTGTTCCACTCTTGGAAATAGTGCTAATGACTAGATGACTACAAGGAGTGTAAATCCTTCCATCCTCCACCATTCAGTCAGAACTGAAGAAGCTTCTTGGATGAGAAGTAAAATGTCTTCAAGGAAATACAAAGTCTAGTTGCCTTTTGAAAAAAGCACCTTTGGGACAACCGACAACCGGCCCGGTTGACTGAGAATCTTCATAGATAATAAGTCTAGGACATAGGTAAGTTTATAATAAAGATGTTAGGCTGAACTGATTGTCTAATATCTTGTTGAATGTAAGGGCCCACCTTTAGGAATCTGAGGTCACAACGGTATAAATAAAAGACTCCCAGTGGACTTTTTAGAAAAAGATACATAATAATTTTATGTTTTAATTGTAGGGCCCCCCCAGTTATCTATGAGTGAGATGGGCAGTCTCCAAATTTTTTATATATATTTAAACACACGGATCTAAAAACTCTCTGCTCTAGTGAGATGGACAAAGGCAATATCTGCAATCCCAGTCTATCACTGCTTGCAGTCCTTGCAAAATATTCCGAATCTCGACATCTTCCTTCCTGCGACACTAGTGTGTTGTGCAAATTTATACCCAACATCATATAAATGTAAGAATTTGAGTATCCTTATTATTTATTGCTTGCCTTGGACAAAGTATCCACTGTAGTCTGGGCTGAAATTAATTCTCAGGATTAGCCGTAAATGAGGATTTGCTCATGGCCACACACAGTGCACTACTTGCATTATTTTTAATTGCCAAGAGGAAGGTTATCCAGCTTCTATCACTGGTTTGGCTGCAACATTGCCCCTTGCTAACCCAAAGGGTTTGGGAGTAATTTGTAGGCTTTTTGATGGTGGAAAACTCATTAAAACCCAAAGATGGCTATTGCTGGCTTTCAGTCTACTAATTTGACATCCTCTGATTCTGGAAAGGATTCTGGAGGACAGCGGTGGGAAACCTGAGACCTTGCAGATGTTACAGAACTGCAATTCCCAGCATCCCTTGTCCCTGCCATGTTGGCCGGTTGTGTAGCAACATCTGCAGAGCCACAGAGCCCCAACCTTTCTTTTAGAATTGTGCTGCATGTGTGGAAAAAAAAATTACAGGAAGTTATATCACCACATAACTTGGCCGAGAACATTATTAACTGGTCCACTGACAAGCGAGACCTCCCAAGCCTCTCACAACAGCTGCCTTGCAAATAAAAGACATTTTTCTTTTCAGGGCAAACAGAGCATGGGAGCTCTCAATGCAGGTGGGCCTTGGAGGTGCTAAACCTCATGAAGGGCAAGGAGAAGACAAATGACAGGACGTTTCAAAAGTATTCACAGGTAACACACACCTGCACAGAAGTCCTTCAAGGACGTTTTCAGCAGTTCAGAGGATACCTTGATTGAAGCTACAGTTGGAGCCAAGTAATTTTCATCTATGATATTCAGTCCCTTTGGGACAAGCTCATCATTCTCTTCCATGCTCTTGAGAGATTTCAAGAAGGTTTCAACTGGATCCCCAGGGACAGAAATGGCCACAGCAGCTTCAGATGTTCCCTTGTTGTCGTTCAAGCGAAGGCACTGCAGAAGATCAATGATGTCTTCCCTCAAGGGCAGGCAGATGCCTTCTCTGTCCAGAGCAAGGCCAGGGGAATCGTCCGAGAAGAGGTCATCCAGAAGCTCAGTAGATTCAGAAACAGTGCCTAAGATCTCCTGCAAACTGTAGTAGAGCGAGCAGGAGACGGTGAAAGGCAGATTTAGTTTGGAGCCTTCGGCAGGGCTGACTGGAAGGGTCACCTCTGTCTTGTTCCCTGGAAGAAGCTGATCTATAGGGAAGGTATAAGTGGTGGCAGAATCTGAAGTGGTTTCCTCAAAGTCACAGGAGTTGGCAACTAGCTGGACGCAGAAGGTCCAGCCACGCTCCAGGCTGCATTCACTTGAGTTTTCCAAGATGCAGGAGATTGTCAAGGTGTCCTGAACCAGCATACGGCTCCAGTGGGCCGCGATGGTGCACGTGATGGGCTTTGGACCATTCTGGCTTGACAGCAAAGCTGCACTCACGTTCATCACTTGGTTCAGGCAGGTCAAAGCTTGATTTTTTTGGTCCACAGCTTTTTTTAGGGAGGACACTCTGCAGGTATCAGAAGAGAAAGAAACACTGAATAATACTGATGGCAAAAACTGCGTAAGAAATCCATATGCAAAAGACAGATAAGCAATGGAAAAATCTGTATGTCAGAACATGTTGAAAACTGCTAGCCCTTTGCGTGGCTTTGTCTGAAGGCTCAGCCAAGTGACCAGAGGGCCTGCAAGTAGGCTATGTTGGCACTGGGCTCACCTCCCTTGTTCGCCGAAGCCTGCAGGCCAGTTCTCGAGGCAAGCTTCCAATGTGAGCCGCAAAGCATGTACTGCTCTTCCAGAAGCCCTTATTCCTTTGCTTCTTCTGGTTCCACTGCCACCCCTAACAGAGTCTCCTGCATAGCTGTCACTTTCACCCATCAAGCCACCACTGCCATGTCTCCAGCCTTGCCCGTTGACAGAGCATGCCGCAGCTCGCCCTTCCATCCCACTGCAGGATTTAGCATCAAATCCTTGTGCAAGAAAAAGCTGCTCACGCAGGACAATCCAGGTAGCATTAGCAAATGCTTCCTGGTGAGCTTCCCAAGCCACCCACATAAAAATGCCAAATTTGAACTCTACATGCAGAGATGCCATTCATAGAGAGGTCAGCTCTTACCTTTCGGAGACATGGCCTATCCCAGACAGCAGCTCTTTGATCCTCTGCCCAGCTTTGTCAGCGTTCATCTTGAGTGGCTGTGTATCATCTGGGCTGCACAAGCCACAGGTCATGAGACGGCCTTTGGCGGAGAGCGCCAAAAGTTCAGATTCTCCTGAGCATGGTGGCAACGTAGAAGAGGAGACAAGCAGAGGAGAGAGTTCAAAACCACGGGGAAGATTTCAATCTGCCTCCCCAGCAACAGATCAAAGAAAACAGAACTTGGAAGTGGGAAGGTTACATAAAGCCCTAAAGAGCCTTCACCCAGGAGCTCCAAAATGGCTCCCATATTACCATGTTTAGTGTCACTGGAGGAGAAAATGATTACTCAGTGGAAGGATAATTGTATAAAATTTAATTTTAAATTAATTCAAAAGTAAATCAAGTCAGTTTCTGTTCGTCCTGATCCACCTACTTACCTTTTGGAGCAGAATCTCTTCATCTCCCCTACAAGCATCACTTTGTAGGGGAGATGGGTGACATATACATGTCACGCAAAGGCTAAACCTGCTTTTAAAACCAGTGTACTGCTTGTATTGTTGTAATCTAGTGTAGTGGTTAAGGCGCTGGCCTAGAAACCAGGAGACTATTAAGTTCTAGTTCCTCCTTAGGCACGAAAGCCGGCTGCATGACCTTGGGTCAGTCACTCTCCAACCTACCTCACAGAGTGGCTGTTGTGGGAAACACAAGAGGATGGAGTATTATGTGTGCCCTGAGTTACTTATAAAGTAATAAAGGTGGGATAAAAGACTAATAAATACAAATAATCCTCATCCTACAACCATATAGTGACCATTAGAAGTTACAACGGCCCTGCAAAGTGATTTGTGACCATTTTTCACACTTACGACTATTGCAGCATCCTCACGGTCATGTGATCAAAATTGGATCTTTATGACGGTTGCAGTGTCCTAGGGTCATGTGGTCACCTTTTGCGATCCTCTGACAAGCAAAGTGAATGGGGAAGCCAGGTTCACCTAACAACTGTGTAACTAACTTAAGAACTACAGTGATTCACTTAACAAAGGGTAGCAAGAAAGGTCATAGAATGGGGCAAAACTCGACGGCTGTCTTGCTTAGCAAGAGGAATTCTGAGCTCAACTGCGGTTGTAAGTCGAGAACTACTTGTAAATAAATGTTCAAACCATGAGGGATGTGTACTTCCCAACACAATATTCGCACAAAAAAAATTTCTTCAGCTTTTCCAAACAGGCAAACATGCTGGCTGAGGACTTCTGGGAGTTGAAGTCCACACATTTAAAACTGCCAAGTTTGAAAAACACTGTCCTAGAACCATCTGAGTATAAAAGCTCTGGAACAACTATGCTGGTTTGGAATTCTGGGGTTGTAGTTACAGGACGGGAGGGAAGAGATGGGCAATCTAACCAGCATTTGCAAGAGAGCTTTCATGATGGAACAAACGACTGCAATACCACTGTCTCTGCCTGTGCACATGCCCCTCGATATCCCTGTCACACCAGATATTCAAAAGAGTCTTTCCTTTCACAAAAGAAAGAAGCAGGCACATTGCCAATTAAACCACAACTCCAAACCACATTTATTACAATAAAACGGCAGGTGGCTGCAGCACAGTGTTTTATCTGGAAATGTGCCCACCTATACAGGAAAAAGATTAAAAAAATAAGTTGGAAAGGAGACTGAGGATAGAAAATATTTTGCATTGGCGGGAGGAAGTCGAACAGGAGCAAAGGAGATCACAGGAGAATTAAAGAGGTAATGGGAAATAAAAAGTGTATTGGCTATGTTGTAAGTATAGGGGTAGTGGCATATTGGTTTGTTTGTACATCCAGCCTGAATTTGGGCTGCCTGAGTATTAAGCTACGGATAACTCTTCTCCTCGGCCTGCAGGAAGAACTGCAAGAAGAGATCATCTCTCAGTCTGTCCTGGAAAAGCGAAGAGCAATTTCTGTGCACAGAAACTAACTTCAGTCGTTGCCACACTCATGCTGGGAACAAAGCCATTGTAGATTCCTCCCCCCTCCAGAGGGCAGAGAAAATTGGTGGCCCAGGAGCGGCTTAGAGAAATGAAAAAGAAAGGCAGCAGGCTCAGGATTGACCAAAGAAAAGGCAGCAGAAGAAAAAGATGGCGGCAGTTTCTTCTTCTTCTTCACCATTTCTTACTCAAAAGCAAGATCCCAGCTGTTTGCTGCCAGGCAGGCACCTTGCCCTTTCCAGAGGCCAGTGCTTCATACAGAAACTGGGAAACTGTAAGTTCAAGTTCAGCTTTAGGCATGAAAGCCAGCTGGGTGACCTTGGGCCAGATACTCTTTTTCAGTCCAGACCACCTCACAGGATTGTTGTTGTGTGGAAAATAGAAGGAAGAACGAGCATTAGATGTTTGCCAACGTGAGGTTTTTTTTAAAAAATAATAAAGGCGGGATATAAATTAGGGAGGGAGGGAGGGAGGGAGGGAGGGAGAGAGAGAGAGAGAGAGAGAGAGGGGGGGGGAAGGGAGGGAGGGAGGGAGGGAGGGCAGATCACAATATGGAGTGATTCTGAAAGTTGGGGGGAGGGCAACAATATGGGGCAAGGGGCAGGCAGAAAACCTACGGGCAACTGTATATCCAGGGAAGTTCCTGTCCAGAATCCTTATCCTAGTTCACGGGTAGGCAACCTCGGCTCTTTTATGACTCATGGACTTCAACTCCCAGAATTCCTGAGAGTTGAAGTCCATGAGTCATAAAAGAGCCGAGGTTGCCTACCCCTGTCCTAGTTGAACGCTTACTACTTTCCAGTGACCCTTTCCGAATAGAACAATATCATCCTAAGATGCAAGACCTTAGGGAATTAAGGGTTCAGAAATTGAAGAAAGAGCCGCTGGGGAAAAGAAGGGGTACAGTAATAACTGACCCCCCAAAACAAAATCTGGGATTGAACGGAGAACTGCACTTCCTGAATGTTAAGAGCCTTTTAGAATAAAACTTGCTGCTAGACTCATTAGCATGTAAAGAAGGTTGAAGGAGAAAAAGTCTATTAACAGCTCAGAAATTAAAGCAGCACTAAAAATAAAGCCTATAGTGGGCCAGAGAGCCAGCTTCTCACATGCTGCACAATTCTAAATCTCCTCCCTGCTGCTTTCGGAAACCGTTTCACCACCACTACAATTTGTCCACACAAATAAAACACTCCCAGCTTTCTTGCTTATTCTTCCTTAGCCAGAGATTACAACATTTCCCATTTTTTGCAGAAACAGTGGAACACCTTTAGGCAAGGCCTTTCCACTATACCTCCAAATACCTGGATGATGGGAAGGATGGGTGCAAAGTCATTTGCTTTCTAAAACCTTGTTGATAACTAGAGCAGCTGCCTCACCCCCCTCTTCCCTTCCTTTGAGTTCAAATGGGAGACAAATGGCCTCCACCAAGCCTTGCTAGAAAGGAAGCCTGTTTCCTGCATACAGGATCTGTATGCCTCTGGCATGGTGAGGCTATTTTGCACAAGAAAGGAAGAAGGGGTAAACTGCTTAGTCTCCCCAGGTTACAGCATTTCAGAGCCATTTTGTTGAAAGGAGGCAGAGCTCTTGAAATGCAGTTTTCTTGAATGGGCTGAGTTGATCAAGCTTTTCTCTGTACAAAGGCCCGAATCAAGAAAGCATCACATCAGTATATAATGGCCATACAGCCTTTCGCCAAAGCTGCAAGGGCTGAGCTCCTTCACCTCAAATCAAGACATCCCTGTCTGACTGAGCAAGTATGATATGAACAAGCTACAGAAAATGGTCTTAACAAGGAGAGAGGGAGTAGAGCGGAGGAAAGGGAACAAAGAGTCAGTTTGGTTTAGTGATTAAGGTATCAAGGTGGAAACTAGGTGCCTTAGTTGAGTTCTAGCCTGGCCTTAGGCATGAAAACCAGCTGGGTGACTCTTTCTCAGCCCAATTCACCTCAGGGGTGTTTCTTGTGGGGGAAATAGGAGGAGGAAGGAGTGTTATGTATGTTTGCACTTTGAGTTGTTTATAAAAATAATGAAGTCAGGACATAAAACAAACAAACTGTTTAGCTGGTCTAGAGCTAGGCCAGGGGTAGGCAACCTTGGCTCTTTTATGACTTGTGGACTTCAACTCCCAGAATTCCTGAGCCAGCTGGTTCAGGAATTCTGGGAGTTGAAGTCCACGAGTCATAAAAGAGCCAAGGTTGCCTACCCCTGAGCTAGGCAATCTAAGACCTCAGAGCTGCTTCTACTTATGTATTCAGTTTTGCTGCCCTTCAGATCAGAGTTTCTGAGACACCATAGAATGCCTTCCTGCCATTTTGAAGTGGAATGCTGGACCAGAAAACCAGAACAGAAGCCAAGCCTTGAGTCGATAATGGGCAGATTTGGAATTTAGAAAACATCTTGCAAGTTGGGCAACCTGCCCATTCACAAAATAGCTGCACAGGGAACTAACTGGTTACAAAGCACCAATTTACCAGTATGCCAGCTCTTCTTCCTGCAAACTGCACTGTATGATCTATTACTTCTGTCATTTTTATGGGCAGCTAGATAAGAGGTTATAGCCACATATACTTATATTTTTAAAAAAGTCCTTTTGGAGCCTGGAGACATTCCTGGAAATTATTGTGTTGGAGCCTGTGACATCACATTATAGCATGCCAGCTTCCCTAAAAAGGTTTTCCATTAATCCCTATTTGTTTATTAAAAAATGAAAACCTTACGAAGAATAGGAAGGCCAACAATGTGTCCACAGGCACATTGACATCTGTGGGCAATATGCTGGACATGCACTATCTCTAAGTCCTGGAAGAGTGTTATCATCATTAAAAAGGGAAAAAGAGAAAACTTTGAGAACTTCTACTCCTCTAAGAGGAAAAACTGGAGAATCTTATTTGTGTAAACAACATAAAGGTAGTCTTTGACTTACAACCATTCACACTGTGACCGTTCAAAATTACAAATGGCACTGAAAAAAGTGATTTATTTCCCTTATGACCATTGCAGCATCCCCCATGGTCACATGATCAAAATTTGATCACTTGGCAACTAATGTATTTATGACAACTGCACTGTCCCACAGTTATGTAATTGCCATTTGTAAACTTCCCAGCTGGATCAACCAGGGATTTGTCTTCTGACTAAGGTCTGCATCTCAGGGATTGTTTGACACATGTTGGAACACAGGCACACACAACTTTCTTCTTTGATGTGGCCACCTCACAAGCCCAATGCAGCAAAACACTTTAGTTGTTGCTCTGACAACCTAGGGGCAAAAGGCTCTCTCAAGGCCATTTTGGGCCTAAGAACCATGAGGAAAGATCAGTGTTAAAGAAAATCTTCTCTTGAACTTATCTGGAAGGGATCCCTGCTTGTTCTGAGGTAATTCAGATAGGCCTCAACTTACAACCATTCATTTAGTATTTGAAGTTACAATGGCCCTGAAAAAAGTGACATATTTTTCACACTTTTCCATAGCCACCTAACAACCATGTTACTAACTTAACAACTGCAGGGATTCATTTAACAACTGTGGCAAGAAAGATCATAAAACGGGGCAAAACTCAATGGCCGTCTTGCTCATCAATGGAAATTTGAGGCTCAGTTGTGGTCATTGGCTGATGATTACCTGTTATCATGGACCAATTCTTTTCTAGCAAAAGAAGTGGGGCAAATCTGAATCAGCACTGGAGCCTGGATCATGATACATTCTGGCCATACCACTACTTCCTCGTGTCTTGTCTCCCTTCATAATTTACTGCAGGCAGTCCTCCAGCTACAACCATAATTGGGGCCTTCTCATTACAGTTGTAAATCGTAATGGCCATAAAAACATTTGTGGCTGACCCAATTTTGTGTTTTTTTGGCAGTGGTCATTGAACGAACACAACAGTCATAAGTGTGAATGCTGCGGTTGTTAAGTGAACACTGTGGTCATCAAGTGAACCCCTTGTTCTCTGTGGCATGGTTTTGCCAAAACCTGGAAGGGCTGGTTTTTGGCCCTTTACGATGCTTTACCATTGTAAAGCATGGTCACGTGACTGCACCACACTACAAATGGCCATAAAGGCATCCATATTGCAAAACACCCAAAGCGCTGCCTCATAATCATGGGGAGGGGCAGGGTGCAACTTGCAATCCAGGTCATAAATCCCCTTTTTCAGGGAAGATCATAAATTTGAATGGTTGCTATGTGACCGGTTGTAAGTCGAGGGCTTCCTGTACTGATAGGTTCAATAGGAGGCATCCAGACAGGAGTCTCGTGTCAAGGATTACTCTACCGTTCCAGACCATAGACCTCTTCTGATGGTCTAGTACCTTCTGACTCCCGGGAGGATAAGGAAAGCGCCACCACACTGCAGATACTCAAGCTGGCAGGAGACACAGCTGAAGGAAGGGTCCCTGCTGAAGGCTCCACTTTTTCAGCCTCAGGTGTGCTGCTCTCTAAGTCAACCGCATAGATGTCAGAATGGGTGCTGTAGTACATGCAGCTTCCCCCACTGCAGGCTGCACACAGAACTGGTCCTTGTAGATAATACTCCCGGAGCTCTGGGACTTTGACTTCTTCTCCTTGAGAGGCCTTGATGGCCACCACTTTACCATAGTGTCCCAAAGCCACAACACAGTCACAACCCAAGCCTCCATAGCCTGGATGCTCCTCCACACCTGGGGATTTCCGTTCAGTCCTCAGGGCCCCAATGAAGACCACCGGCTCCTCCAGATGGTGAAGGATCTTGACAGGTGAGTCTTCCCAGCCGTGGCCCCCAGGGGAGCTCAGGGCCTTCAAAGGCACGGAACACAACTGCCCATCAGGGAAGCCACAGAGGATCATGGGAGAATCCAGCATGGCAGCATCTACGCCAAAAAGGAGGCTGAAGAGGGGCTCCTCCAGCACGAACCCCCCAGAATGGCGAAGTCCCTCCCAATGGTCACTGGCGCCAGGCGCAGACGCATAGCACAGCACTGGGAGGAAGTGGGCTAAAGACATATCGCCATCATTGCTTGTGCTGGTGGTGATGTCCACATGGCTGACTGGCTGATGTGGCAATTTCTCCTGGCCCTCAGGGCCTGGGAGTTTGTGGAGATTCATGCACCACTTCTCTTGGACTTGGGAAAGGGTGATCAAGACATCATTGAGCAGCGTGAAGGTGCAAAGTGTGGCATCAGGGAGAGCGCAAGCATCACAGCCCATGGGGAAGATGCTGGAAAAGAAGTCGCTTTCCTCACCATCCGTCTGCTTCACTAACCTTCAAAGCAAACAAGAAAATCCTCTCAGAGTAGCCAAAGGGAGAAAACTCGGAAATAGCACTGGCAAATCAGAAGGTTTAGCATCCGCTTCGCTGAGCTGGATTCAGGAATGGGGAAAACTGGGTTAAGACGGATAGAACAACACCCCTGGAGGGAAGTTCCAGCCCCTTAATTTTTATTTTATTTTATCTAAGAATACTTTTTAAGCTGCTTAGAACCTGGAAAAGAATGGCAAAAGAATGGCAGAAACACACAAACACACACAAGGGACAACTTAGATGCGAGAGCCAAGAACAGGGCGCCCTGCAGGCTACATTAGAGGAAATGCTCTATCTGGGTCAATGGGGCTGGCAGAGAGATTTGAATGCTCCCCTTGCATTCAATCTCCCACATTAAAAAGCACCAGGTGTGAAGCTGCTGTTTGCACGTGTTGCATGATGGTATTAACAGTTTCGCTAGATAAGGAAAGACAACCTCAGGAAGGTGATGAGCTTCAGGGTTGAATTATCACGGTCTTGACAACCGATTTCCTGATGTTTTGCCAGATGTTTTGAATGGTTGGCCTGCCTCTGAAGATGCCAACCGCAGTTTCCAGCAAGCCATCAGGAAATCTGATGTCTAGACCAGGGTTTCTTAAACTTTTTGGTCTTAGGACCTTTTCCTGTGTTTAAAAGTTAGGGAGAATCCCAAAAGAGCTCATAATTTTTATAGATTATGTCTATCAATATTTACCATATTAAAAATTAAAACCTGCACATTCATATTTATCAAATCATGTAAAATAACAATATTAAATATTAATGTATTTTTTCATGAAAAAACTGTTCTTTAACAAATTAAAAAAAAATGAAAAGAGTGACATTGCTTTAACGTTTTGCAAATAACTTTAATATCTGGCAAATAATTTTGATTTCACGGAGCCTGAGAGGGTCTTGGTTTGACCTCCAGAGGTCCTCAGAGCAGCCTTTAAGAAATGCTGGTCTAGACCAGGGGTAGGCAACCTTGGCTCTTTTATGACTCATGGACTTCAACTCCCAGAATTTCTGGGAGTTGAAGTCCATGAGTCATAAAAGAGTCGAGGTTGCCTACCCCTGGTCTAGACCATGGTCACTAAATCTTGAGGCTAAACACTGCCCAGCAGATACTGCCCATGCAAGCATGTTGGGGGAAGGAAAAGACAAACCTTGATTCCCACAATGCCAAGGTTTCAGTCAATGCTCAGGATTGCATGTTTTGATAGCCTTCCCATGTATCTAGGTTCTAGAAAACTGGGTGTATAATGTTGGGCAGGATGGTTTTGTTGCTCATTGTTGGGGGTCTAGGCTTCAGGATTTGGGTGACACACCTTGTTTAAGGTCACATTCCCCATTTAAAAAAACACATCTGCAATCAGGATCCTTCTAAATCCAGTACTGACACAGAGAACTGTGTAAAAGTTCTTTTGTGATACGTATTCAGTTTTTGCTGAACTTCTGCATAGAGAGCTGCTGTTGGTGACATATATCTTGTAATACCAAGATGAGTTTATTACACTGTGCTTCTTGGCTCTTGAATGTGGTTTGGAAGTTGCTTTTGGCCCAGAAACTAGTAACAGATGGATGAGTGGTACTTCTCCCCCCCCCCGCCCACCTCCACCCTATGTATTGCAACTTCAACAATCTTCTGTTCTCCGAACCTAAGGTATCTTTGCCTGAGGAATTTGCTCCTCTTGCCCATGACTCTCAACCTTCTGGAAGTATCCTGCATTCTCCAAAGAATCCAAGTTCTCTCTCCTGCTAGTTGGTACATTAGAGATGCCTCTTAGAGTACTTTCATGTTGCTATCTCTTGCTTACTTCCTTCAAAATCCCACTTTTGCATACATAGCCCATCTTCATCCCCTATCATAAGCATACCTCCATATCAGCTTAAGGGAATTAGATGACATCAACAGCGAGATCATTCCCAAAGCTCCCAATCAGATTTTCTATGAGTCATAGAAATTCAGCCCATTAACTGGCATAAGACCTCCATGAGCTCAACAATGGTTTGGTTGGCTACATCTGTCCAACAAGTCAGAGCTATCCTATCCTGTCCTATCCATCTCCTAGCCTATCTTCTGTCCTGTCCTGTCCTATCCTATCTTCTATCCTATTGTTACATTCAGAAGTTACGGGTGCTCTATCACTGAAGCTTTTCAAGAAAAGACTGGACAGTCATTTGTCTGGAATGGTATAGGGCAGGGGTTCCCAACCAGGGGTGCTCGCGCCTCCTAGGCGTGCGAGACGATATTCCAGGGGGTGCGAAAACTTGGGTTTTCAAAATTATAGTGTATATGCATAATTTGTTGATGTTATTTCAAACTTTTGTAAGGGGTGCGAAAATATATCAGAAGCGTTCTAGGGGTGCGCGGTATAGAAAAGGTTAGGAACCCCTGGTATAGGGTCTCCTGCTTGAGCAGAAGACCTCCAAGGCCCCTTCCCACCCTATCATTCTATGTTTTATGTTCTATGTTTTAGTCTGTGTGATCACTCCAGCCTTTAATTCAAGAATTTTAGGCAAGGGATGAAGCTTGAAATACTTAATGCCATCACATTTCATCCCTCACCTGCTTTGATAGTCCAAGGACACGCAATAAATGCCAACTCCAGCACAGAGAATATACAGCTGATGGTGGAGGGGCAAGAGCTCCACATGCCAGACTTGATCAGGAAACTTGTAGACAGCCTAGGAAGAAAATGGGACGGGGGAATCACAAAAAGCCTTCAATAGTTCTCCAGGTAAAATAATGCATTAGCAGACATCTTTACAGCCCATTTTCTGGTTTATAGACTCACAGCAGACCAGGCACATAAATACACATCCAATTGGTCATCAGTAGCCCTGCCTAGAATGAGCAGGGAAGACTTTCCCTCATAAAATCTGCTCTGGTTCCAAATAAACCAAAGTGTACATTATTTACTATCAAACTACAAATAGTGCTTGTTTAATTGCTAAGCAACACGGTTGTTAAGGAAAACATCACATTGCCACAATGGACTCCCTCCCTCACTTCTGCCACAGTCATAAAGTGAGATATCACATGACCGTGACTTGCAATTTTACTGCTGGCACCTCTATGGATTCTGCCGTCAAAAGCCGGCTGTGATGTGTGAAAATGATAATCATATGACTGCGGGATGCTTGCTGTGAGAGTGGTAAACACCAGCCAGTTGCAAAATACCCAAATCTTGATCAGGCGACCATGGGGACACTGTGACAGGCGTAAATGTAAGAACCGTTACTTTTTCAATACTATCATAATTTTGATAGTATAACCTTACCCGGGTGCTTAACACTTATTTCATTATAGGAGATAAGAGCCTTATACCATAGAATTTATCCTTTTTTTCAATTGCTATTGGTATTGGTATTGCTACTTGGTGCTCAGTATTGCTTCTTGGTTAGTAAAATAACACTGAGTAGGTGAAGACTTCTCCACCTCTAAGTTAAATGGGAGAAATTACACCTCAATTTACCCACACACACACACACACACCCATGGCACTGTTGTCAAAAGCAAGAATGCAATGCCAGTAAAAAAGCTGGTAATCTTGCACCCCCAGATGCCACAAGCTTCATCTGGGGAAAAAATGAAAACCAAAATAAGGGGGAAATCGAAAATCTGTCTCTCCAAAAGCCACAGCAAGCTATATCATCGCCTGTCTCAACTACCGCAATGCAAAGGGCTGCCTTTAGTGACCATCTGGAAGCTTCATTTGGTAGAGAATACAGTGGACCAAATGCTCACCAGCAGACATCACTGGAGCCCGTAAGCCCTGTGGTGCAGGCTCCGCTTTGGCTGCTCATTGGCTGAGCAGTGCGGATGTTAATCTACAAAGACCTTCACGCTTGGCAACAGGTTACTGGCAGAACTGCAACACCCTATGAAATTGGCCTGTGCTTGTGGCAGGAGAAACCAGCGGCTACTCCCTGCTTTTGGGAGGTCTGGAGAGTTAAAATGAGAGGAGGGGAGAAATATTTTCAGACTTGCAAGGCTCCATTAATATAATCTTACAATAAAAGTAGAGAGCTATTACTCCTGCTTCTGCCTCTTGCCTGGACTACCTTGACAAACTAACAGCCACTGAGAACTGGATGGATAATCTTGAGATAGAAATCTGCTAAAAGCAAACAAGTTGCTGCCTTGTGCAGACTCAGACCCAGGATCTTCTGAGTATGTATCATTTAAGACACTTCAGCACATCTAGTCTGAAACCATTTTCTGTATATTCTCAACTAGAGGGAAGCTTGAAGTAAATCTTATTTGCTTTGTTTCTTTATCTGAGGATGTTATTTTGCATGTCATTGCTGCCTTTTAAGCCATTAACGATGGCTGATATGTCATTGAACAAGTGGCATATTATATCCAAGATGGGGGCTTTTATTTCAGCAAGGAGAGAACAAGCAGCAGCCAACACACACACATCTGTCTGCAGTCAAAGCTGCAACAGCATTGTAAGCACAGAGTATCGAGTATCATCTACAAATGAAAAAGCCCTGCAAAGTCTGTGTTTTTATCATTTGTGTGAGAAATGAATAATCTATATGCATATCAACCTATTTATTACCTATATTTCTATGTGAGTGGAAAATGCAAAGTTCAGCTTGTTATTATCAGAATAAATTTCTTAGGTAAAATCAAAAGTTTATTTTATTCTTTTGATTTTACCTAAGAAATTTATTCTGATAATAACAAGCTGAACTTTGCACACTTCCCACTCACTTAGAAATATAGGTAATAGATGGATTAATATGCATATAGATGCATTTAATTATTAAAGGGATGCCTTTAATAAAGGGTTTCTAACCTCAATAACTTTAAAGTGTGCGATTTCAACTCCCAATGTTCCCCAGCCAGCATGCTGGCAGGGGATTCTGGGAGTTAAAGTCCACATACCTTAAAATTGTTGAGGTTCAGGAACATTGCTTTAATATATGGAGCTATGGTTTAGATCTTGGAATCAGCACTGGAAAATCCAGGTAATCTGGAGAAAATATATTTTATTATGTATCAATTGTGACAATATAGCAAACAGAAAACATATCTTTCATTTTATAGTTCAACAAGACTACTCTAGAAACAAAAGGCAGATTTGCAGGGACAGTTTTAAGGGGGGTGGGAGAGAATCAACACAGACTGATGTTAAGAATTGGATGCTGCACGTAGATGACTTATGAAGAACAACCAATTTGCTACCAAAGGTTGCTATGGTGAAAAAGATATCATTAAAAAATCAACAGAAAAATCTAAATTAAGGATGTAGACAGTTAAGAACGTCTCTGCAACTCACATATTCTCTCTGCCTGTTTTATAGAAAAAATAATAACGATCCAAGGAGTCTTTCAAACATGAAGCTGTGGTTTCCAGATTATTTATGTAAAATACCAGATAAATGGGGAAGGAGGGAGAGCGGGAGTATGGGATGATCTTGGAATCCAGTTAGAATAATGCGATGTGGAGGGTAGAAAACAAAGCATCAAATCAGTCTGGGTTAATCATATACGATCCATTTCACTTTGATTCTTTCTCTACTACTATGCCATTCTTGTTATTAAACCTGACACACACACACACACACACACACACATACACAGCTATGTGTTTGCAGTGCATTCTACTCATCTGTTCTCTGCTCATAGGACAGACTCTTGTAAAGAGACTAGTTTTTTTAAAAAATAACAGATTAGAAGCTCAAGGACTGATGAAGGAAAAACACAGCGTCCTAGTTTCAACTACATTTCTGATCAAGTTTTAGTTTAGTCAGAAGTAGCATAAGAACTAACTGTATGGACAAAGATAATGCAGTAGATCTCCTTTGCTGCGATCCAGAACTATGAAGGGCAGAATTCATTTTCTCTGCTGTCTAATTTTCTCCTAAAAATTCATGTGCAGGAAGACAACTTCCAGCACTTATTTGCAAAGCATTTCTGGTCCCGGATAGCAGCCAAGCCGATGTAAACTGATGGGCTTTGAAAGCATCCTAAAATGATGAATAATAAAAAAAAATACCCGTGACACGTATATTCACCTTCATTTGTAATAATAAAAAAAAACCTGGTCACAATCTGATCGCTGAATGGATCCCATACTGTCAGATATATTTTATGACTGGGATAGGTAAACTGGTGCCCTGCAGAAGTTCTGGACTCTTTAGTTCCCAGAAATATGACAAATTACAGATTTTGTAGCCCAAGTTATCCCCCATTGTTCAGAAAGTACATTGCATGTAATTATTGCTTTTCTTTAGCCAGTTTCCTCGGGTGCAAAAATTTGCTGTTTGCACTAATTCTCCTAACAAAGCCACAAAAGGCACTTTACTACTTCTATCTTCGAGTCTCCTCAAGGGAAGGAGCAGAGAAAGTCAACATTCTGTTAGGGATATCATTATTTTTTATGTGTTGCAGTGATGCTCTACTTTTTCTCTTTTTAATCCAAATGCTGTATTTAGAATTAGGATTAGTGACATAAGGTATATATGCAAAGAATTCGCTTTGTGCTCACGTGCTGTATGAACATGTTTATTTTTAGCATTTATGGTGTTGAAAAAAACTCACGATAAAATTACAAACTGGGAAAAAGCTACCATGAAAATGAATGCATCTCTTCACATCAGATTTTACCCACCAGGTTGAACTCAATCTACAGAGATGTTTGGGTACACCCATGTAGCCTTCTTGCCAGTATGGAATGGTTTGCCAATGCATTTTTGCAGAACACATTTTTAAGTTCCCTGTCTAGTCTACAGACCTGAAATTCCTAGAGGTTTCCCATCCCAATGCTAAGCAGGGGTGACCCTGCTTTGCTTCTGAGATCAATCAAGGTCAGCTTGATACAGCAACCTGCTGCAGACATACATCAGTGGGATTTAATCCATTCTGGCATTCTCTGATGCTTTGGACCACAATCCCCATCATACACTAAGTAAAGAGCAGTGAAAGTGTACTTCGTTATATCTGGAAGCTGTTAAGACCGGGGAAAGTAGCTTTAAGCTAGCACTAAAGGATGCAGTATGAACTGCACCTGTACTACTCTTTAGTGCTTAGACAATGCATTGTTCTGTACACTGATGGGAGATATTAAACCAGGTTAAGAGAGATCAACTATGATTCGGTAATTATTAAGATACTAGCGTTTTCAAACTTTTTAAGGAGATGCTGCTGTCGTGGTCTTGTAGAGGCTCTGCCTCCCTGGGCCGCCCCATCAGCGTCAAATTGCCCTAACATAGCCTCCCAGCATCTGACCTGATTTCCAGCGTCTCTAGTATCTCCCCATGGTTTCTGCCCCTGAAAGAAGAGAGCTTGGGCTCGGCTAGCAGGACCAAGCGCCAGTCCCAGACATACCTTCATCAGCCGCCCTTCTTGGTCGTAGACGTAGACGTACTCGGTGCCATTGGAGAGGTAGATCTGGTTCTCGTGGCACAGCACGCGGGGCTTCCCAGCTGCCAATCCCCCAACCGGGCAGCAAAACCCCGCCAGGTAATCCACCCTGTGCCCCACCTGGGCCATGACTGCCGCTGCCAGCCTGGAAAGGGGGTCAGAGAGATGTGGGGGCAGAACCGGAGAGCCCTTCAGGTGTCACCCGCGCCTTGTCTGCGAAAGCACGTGGGAACGGAGCAAGTCAGCTTGCACGCAAGGGGCCGCCCCACTCGGGCCATACTCCCCCAGCCCCGGCGCCCCCGGCGGGAACGAAGAGAACAATACAAGCCGAAGACACACACACACACACACACACACACAAACACACACCCTCCTTTCACACTAGTTCAAGGCAAGCCAAGACACTCTCGAGACGGCAAAGAGAATCGTCATAAATCGCATTCAGCAGAGCTAAGCAAGCAACTGGTCTCGCCCCCCCCCCACACTCCCAACCCGGCATCGTCGTCCCCCCCCCGCCAGAAAGCCAAAGGGGCGGAGCTGCCATTCTGACCCCGCCTCCTCCTCCTCCTCTCCAAGGCAGCCGTCGGAACGCCACCAGTTACCAAGCGCGAGGAGAGACGCTGCTTTACGGCTTTCTCTGTCTGTCTGTTTGTCTCTCTCTCTCTCTCTCTCTCGCTTTCCGGGCTCGGCTGTCGACTGGAGCTGGCGGAAGCGAGCGGCTGCAGAGGAGGTTTACGACGCGCCGTAAAGGGGAGGAGGGAGAGCTCTGCGCGCCTTTTCCCGCTGCTGGTGCGGCTCGCTGTTGCCATGGGGATGAGAAGAGCGAGTCCCGGTACGGGAGCGGCTTGCTGGGGAATAAAGGAATGTCAGGGAACCCAAAGGAGAGGATGCTCGGCGGTGGAGCCGGGCTTCAAAGAGGGACGCGCGGAGCCAATGCATGGCGGATTTGCATTTGTATTGAAGGAGGAAAGCTTAGAAAGCGTGTGTGTGTGTGGTTCCCACTGGTGGGAGGAGAAGGGAACATTGCAAAAAGAGTGGCTCAAACATTCTTGGCTGGACTGAGGTCCTCCGGGTATGCCGGGAAGCTCCTGGTTGATCTTCCCTTTGCTGGGAAGCCAAGCAGCGTCGGGTCTGATCTCCGCTTGGATGGGAGACCACCAGGAAATCAGAGGGCTAGACTGAGAAGTGAAAAAATATATGTGCATGGATGGCAAAGAGGCTGCATGGATGCATCCATAGGGACAAATGGAATACCGTAGCTTGATTCAAAGGTGTCTTTCTTTCTTTATTTATTTATTTATTTATTTATTTATTTATTTATTTATTTATTTTTATAAACCGCCCTTCTCCCGAGGGACTCGGGGCGGTGTACAGAATAAGGTAGGTATACAGAATGAACAATAGTGAAAAAACAATAGTAAAAAACAAACTGGGACTTTAATATGGGAACTCTGATTGAACAGACTGAGAATGCCTGGTTTTTGTGGGACTGTTAACACTACCCTGTGTTAAGAGACATCAGATGTGTAGAGAAAAAGCAAGCACCTCTGGACTCCAAGAGGAATCCCAGTCATCCATGTTTGGAATTGAGTAACGAGTTGTGGTGGTGCAGTGGTTAGAATGCCATACAGGTAGTCCTCAACTTACAGTAGCTCATTTAGTGACTGTTCAAAGTTACAAGGGCACTGAAAAAAATGAATTATCACCGTTTTTCACACAACTGTTGCAGCATCCTTGTGGTCATGTGATTAAAATTCAGATCCTTGGCAACTGACTCATATTTATGACAGTTGCAGTGTCCTGGGGTCATGTGATCACCTTTTGCAGCCTTCTGACAAGCAAAGTCAATGGAGAAACCAGAATCACTGAACAACTGTGTTACTAACTTAACAACAGCAGTGATTCACTTAACTGTGGCAAGGTCATGAAATGAGGCAAAACTCACTTAACGACTGTCTTGCCTAGCAACAGAAATTTTGAGCTCAATTGTGGTTGTAAGTCGAGAACTCCCTGTATTGCAGACTAACTCTGCCCACAACCTGGAGTTAAATCCTGATGGGGCTCAAGGGTGACTCAGCCTTCCATCCTTCCAAGGTCGGTAAAATGAGGACCTAGATTGTTGGGGGCCATAGGCTGAAATTAAACTGTCCAAAGAGTGCTGTAAAGCACTATGAAATAGTATATAATTCTAAGTTCTGTTGTCATTGCTATTGATTTATCTTCTCAAATACTGTACTGGACTTGAGTCATGAGTTCATAAGTTGTCTTTGAACTAGTTCCTTAAGTCTACCTTATAGGATTGTTGTGACTTTAAATAAATTAATGGAAATAAGTATCGTCAGAAAAAAAACCAGCCCTCCCACCAAGTCAACTATATTTTTCTCCCACACTAAAAATTAGAAGAGCAGTACAAAAAATAATCATTGGTTCTGTGCTCAGACAACCAAAGGTTCATGTAGGCTGGGCATTATGTGGTGACTACTATATTTAACAAGATGTTGCTTGCTGTCAATTCCACAGCTTTTTGTTCTATTAAAGCTGTAATAATTGTTCAGATCCAACCCCAGATTTCAGTTAGAATGAGAAAGTGGTAATCATCTGGTATTTGCATTTACAAACAACAGTGTGTACGTGCGAGTGTAAAAAAAAATCATAGTGCAGCTGAGGCAGTAGATGGCAGTGTTGCTTGCAATGATAGCTATCCTTCCAAAATACCATAATGAGACTGGTAAAGGAATTATCACTTAATTAAATTATTTGTTTCATCCTTCAGACAAATTCTAGCAACTGAAGTTAACATTGTTTATTTCCTCTTATCTGTTTAACCCCCATTTGCCTTTATTATGCCTTAGTGGTTTTTTTTTATTTCATCAAGCTTGATTGCTGATTCACAAACTAAAATTGATTTAAATCTATTCTCTAGAAAACTGCAAAGTGTGATTATATGTGTAACAAATCTTGACTTTGGGAGTTTGTAGATTTTGATAGGGGCTTATGCAACAGTGAAAATCAAAGATATAATAACAAAGTTCAAAGAGAGAACCTACAAGTGGTTTTATTTAAATGTGTACATATCGAAGTAAAAATGCATACAATGACACAGAATAGTTTATAGCTGCTAGAAACTTTTCAAAAACTCATGAATGGCACTCTAATACACACAAATTTGAAGGATAGTTCTGTGCTTTTGCAGTGCATTAAATTTAATGAGTAGCCATAATATGGGACTTAATAGTCCCAGAAAGTGTTAGATTGAAGTAAGGCTTGGAAATATTTTAGGAGAAGCCTCAATAGTTTATTTTAATGCATTTTGTCAATGTAACCAGAGGAAACATCTCACCCCAATGGGATTGGCTGGCTGCTCTCAGGCTGGCAGAAGGCCAAGGAATTCTAGCTAGTGGGGTGCAGAAGAGCCTTTTCTGCTGTGGCTCCTGTCATCTGGAACATCGTACCCCTTGAGGTGAGATATGCTGCCACCCTCTTGGCCTTCCAAAAGCTCCTTAAAACCTGGCTCTCCTGATTGTCCCGGGGTCCAGATGTGCCATTCTGGAGGTAGGATTAGCAAATTAAATCAAAGATCCCACCTTCATCCCATTTTATATCCCTCCCCCCATCTTAGCTTATTTTCTGTTAATGTTACATTTATGGTTTTAATTTTTTTAAATATTGCTTTATCATGTTATTAGCCACCCAGAGTTGTATAACTGGCTATATGCATGGCCTATAATTTTAATAAATAAAATTTTAGTAGTATGAATATATTTGTATAAAGAAGAAGGGACTTCATTTTGGTTATTAGGATCCATAGCAAAATAACTACTAGATTAATTTACAGGTTTATTTGTACATTGAAATATTATGCTTTGAAAAAATACACATTGAAAAATGCAGAATCAAGAATGTCACTCAGATGCTTAGCTTCTTTACATCAAAATATTTCTGGTACAGCCATTAAATGCTTTATGTCTGTGGGTGTATGTGAATGAGTCAGTGCAATTTAGCCTTCCAAAACGTATAGCTTACAATATGTAGACTTTCATGTTTTTTGTCAAATATGTTGTATGTCCTTTTTACTACATTAAATATAATTTATTAAATCCTGCTGAACATTAAACTAGGTGTATAAGATTTATTTATTTAACTAATTAATTACTTGGCTGTCCATCTTACCTCATAATAACTCAATAAGTTGCAAGAGGAGGGAGAATGAATTACTTTGCAGAGTTTTCATTGACAAGCATAGTTCAAAGCAAGTAAGATAAGACTCATGCAGCTTTTTCCACGTTTGTCACATAGCAAAACTTGACTCTGACATTTTTTCCAATAGCTTATTTGTAAAGAGGCGACCTGATTGTTTTTAGGCTTTATGCCACACATGCTTAACCTAGCTACAATCTTGGTTTCAGTCCCTTTAGGAAACTGGGAATCTTACCATCTTAAACACGCTAAAAATTCAGCTTCATTGAGCATGATGTGAATGTTGATGGATGTGCTAAATCTGTGTCCCTAGTGCTTGAAAAGAGAAGTCTGGAAACAATCAAACCATTAGGCTGATTTAAAAAATCAGCATAGTTCTGAGTGTTTTTCCATTGCTAAAACATTAGAGCTTGTGCAAAGGCCTAGTAGCCAAGATACAGCCCTCAAGGCATATGCTTACCAGCCATACATAACATCAAGCCAGATACGTAACATACATACATAACATACATACATAACATCAAGCTAGGGAGAACCAGAAAGATTACATAATATGCAATTGCTCCTAATCTGTTTATATTTAGGCATGTGGAAATTAGGCCTGACTTTTCTCATTGCCCAAAACCTCCTTTGGCATGTAAAGCAATTAATGGAGAAGAATTTGGATCCTTTGTGGCATCTGATTTGATTACAATAGTGGGTTTTTTTAAAAAAAGGATCATTCCAGAAATACAGAAGCTCATTAGTAAATTATAGCCAAAGGAGCCAATTGACTTACTCAATTTGCAGGGATTCACCTTCAGGAAATGAAACTTCTTATAAAGATGTTTACACGAACCGAGAGTTTTAGACCATGTGGCTGTCACTAGAGCACAGGATACCCATTTTATAAAGCAGTTTGGGGTACAGGAGCCTGTAATTCAATTATGATTGATTTCTCATCTTGCAATCCTAGACCTATGAGCAATATATTTTCTCCTAGTTAATTATGCCCACCTAGCAGTTCGGAAGCATGCAAGTGTAAGTCGATTAATAGGTGCACTTTGGTGGGAGGGTAACACCATTCTGTGTGCCTTTGGTGTATAGCCCTGCTGACCGACTGACTGTGGAAATTGTTTTCGCACAACGCTGGCTCCTTCAGCCAAGAAACGGAGAAGAGCACTGCGCCCTAGAGTTGGACAGAACTGACAAGGAAACCTTTTTAGTTAAGTATGTAGACAAGCGGTGGGTACCGTATTTTCTGAAAAGAAAAGAAAAGAGAAAAGAGAAGAAGTAGGAAGAGACTTGTCTCATAACTAGCCCACGCACACACTCATCCACACAGATAAATTGGAACCTTTGTAGAAAATTAGTACTTTCCTTAATGCTATATCCATAAGCAAATCTTTATTGACTGCCACCTGTAACAAACGTAAAATAACTCTGCTTGTTCCTAAAGTATTTCTGGAGTCATACATGGAATGCTTCAGTGAGCATAACAAATCGCAGTGCAAACAGAAGGATGCATATATTTGCATGGGGTGTGACATTCTGCATCTTAAAAACCAATGCATTTCTACTTCCAAAAATGGATGGTAGATTGTAATATAGTCTACAATCATGGAAAGTTACAAATACTCCCTAGCACTGTGGTGGGCTATCATACTTATCATGTAGTATTACACAGTGTGCAAATAGCATGTAGAACTATGTAAAGCAGCCAGAACCGTTCCTAAGATCTTTAAAAACGGGAGAATGTGATACAAACCGTGTGCCAAATCCGCTTTTACAACCGATCAGTGTGATTCCATCTGTAATTAAGTTAAATTGTGCATAATTTAAAAACAACTACAGGATGTTAGTCTACTCTTAAGGCAACATGTATTTTAGGAAAACCATTCTACCAAGGAACTATTCCTTGGTGTTTATTCCAATAATATGTTGGGAATTGTGTGTCCACCGAGAAAGGATTCTATTTAATACCTTTATCTGAGTCTTTCACACTTAAGCCTTCACAGGAATTTTTTTGGGGGGAAAAGACAGGCAGACAGAGGGATGTATTTGGTTTCCAAAACTGTAGTGAAGGTCCAACACCAGCTGGAGCACTTATTGCCTTCCCTCAATCAAGGGCTCCGTGATCCGCCTCCCATTCCGGATCAGGACTCTGCGGCGTTTGGCTGGCAAGAGGGCAGCCTTTTTCTCTCCTAGTTGGGCAGCCCTGATGAAAGGCTTAGCAGGAGACAGGTTCTGTCTTTTGTTCATCTCATCTACAAAAGATTCTACCCCCTCAAAGCGTTTAGTCAGTTCTCCAAGATGCTCCTTGAGGGCATTAAATTCCTTGTATAGGTCATCCAGGGCATCAGAAAGAGGTTTGATTCTAAAAAGACAACAAGCAAGAAGGGATACGGATTAAAAAACAAACACCCTAGGCCAGTGATGGCGAAACTTTTGGAGACCGAGTGCCCAAACTGCAAACCAAAGCCCACTTATTTATCACCAGGTGCCAGGTAGGACGTGGCCCACTGGGTGGGCGTGGCTGTGGTGGTCATGGCAGACTGGGTGGGTGTGGCCAAAGTGGGCATGGTCACCTCGATGTTGCTCCTGGGGAGGGGCGTCTGTGGGGGCCGGACAGGGTTGAGGGAGATCCATGGGGTCTCTGGCAGGTGGGGTGGTCCTGCAGGGTGAGGTGAAGGAAGGTGGGGGGTGCCATTGCCATGGGGCAAGGTGAGGCAGGGACCAGGCCAGCTGCTGTCTGACACCATTGGCCCCCGCACACAGAGGCCAGTGAGCCGATGGGGGCTGACGGCCTCCGTCAGCACCCAGAGCCTGCCAGCTCCTTGACTGGTGCACCTTGGAGCTCCACAGCCCACCGCCAGCAGTTCAGAGAAGCTGCCTTTGAGCTGGACAGCTGGCTGACAGCTGAGGAGGCGATGCAGTGGGTTGTGCCCAGGAAAAGGAGAGCATGCGAGGCCAAGAGGGACGGGACTGGGGGGGGAGGGAAACCAGCCATGCCGGAATGCATCCGGCCATGTGGGACCTCGGGCGGCTGGTTGAAGAGGGACGGTTGCCATCTCCGGGGCATGGCATGTGTGCCCACAAAGAGGGCTCTGAGTGCCGCCTCTGGCACGTGTACCATAGGGTCGCCACCATTGCTCTATGCTAATTTTACAGAACCAGGTTTTCATTTTATTTTGGCAAAGTTCAACAACAGAGCTGGATCTATGCTGCCAAATTCGTTTATGGTATCGTAGGCAGTAATTTATTTACATAGATGGAAGTCATCTGTACAAAACCTTGCTCAAGCAAAGGTCCATTTCTTGGGGATACTTCCAAAATACAGATGCAGTAACATTGACACAGAAAGATTTATCTTATTTAGCTGTACAGTCCACAACAGAGAGCACCTAGAATCATTGGGCTGGAAGGAACCTTGTAGGTCTTCTAGTCCAACCCCCTGCCCAAGGCAGGAGTCCCATTTCATCCACTCAGTCTTATGAATCTGCAAATTGTAAGTTGCTTGTTTGTTCCTTCATTAGGGTTTGTTAACAGCCCAACATTCGTCATTGTTGCTTTTTGTGCACTGCCCAGGATCTTTTAAGATTGAATCAGTTTTCATTTTGTTGTTTTTTTAAAAAAAATCAAAATATATCTCAAGGTCTGGACACACACACACTGGACAAGGCCAAAAAAAAAAAAGACTGAAAAATGATGGACGGTGTTGTGAAAATCTAGCCACTGACTTGGTGTGCTGTGCAAACATCCTGGGGCAGAGCATGTTCTATTTAATCCTAATCCAATGAACAACTACATTCCACTAGCCTGGTTCTTCTGGATTGACTGCTGACACAAATTTATCAATTCCCCGCTAGACTAGCACGTTTTGAGGTTCTAGTAAAAGGTAAAGGTTCCCCCGCACATGTGTGCTAGTCGTTTCCAACTCTAGGGGCCGGTGCTCATCTCCGTTTCAAAGCCGAAGAGCCAGCGCTTGTCCGAGGACGTCTCTGTGGTCATGTGGCCGGCATGACTAGATGCCAAAGGCGCACGGAACGCTGTTACCTTCCCACCGTAGTGGTCCCTATTTTTCTACTTGCATTTTTACGTGTTTTTGAACTGCTAGGTTGGCAGAAGCTGGGACGAGTAACAGGCGCTCACTCTGTTACGCGGCACTCGGGATTCGACCCGCCAAACTGCCGACCTTCTTGAGGTTCTACACCAAGTCAATTCGAAACCTATCCAGATTTCTGCCTGGACCCCAGCCCTCACCTTCCATAGTCAGGCAACACTGTTTGGTGATCATGGAGGAGAAGGTTCCTGATCTGAGTCATAATAGCAAATTTCCAGTTGTCCAGAACCACCGTAAGATTAGAACATCCCTTGGTATTGACTTTGTCAGCTGGGAGAGGAAAGAGAAAAGAAGAGCAAACTGGAATGTGATGTAACAAAGAAGTGGTAGCTTAGTAAAATCATCATCATCATCTTGGAAAAAATAAAGTGACATAAACATCTTCAAATTGAGCCTTGGTGGAGCAGTGGGCTAATGCCTCCTTAAGTAACACCAGCTGCCTGCAATTAGTGCAGGTTCGCATACCACCAGGCTCAAGGTTGACTCAGCCTTCCATCCTTCCGAGGTAGGTAAAATGAGGACCCAGATTGCTGGGGGCTATAAGCTGACTTTGTAATAATGCCGCTTGGGGGTGTGTGAAAGCCCTAATAAGCAGGCATATACATGGAATGAAGGCTACTGCTAAGCTTGTAAGCCGCCCTGAGTCTTCGGAGAAGGGCGGGATATAAATGGAATTAAAATAAAATAAAATAAAATAAATAAATAAAATACAGTACAGATTGGGTGAATGCGTAAAAAGAAAGTATGAGTGATTGAGGACATACCAGCAGATCTAGAAAAGCATTTGGGCACCATATGAATGGGCAGAATCTCAACACATCAATTACAAAATGTCACATTATTTGATAAAGTGGCCTATATTACAGTAGTATCACTGAGCTGGATCCTTGAAAAGAATTTTAATAGTCAAAATACTGTGCAACATCCAGGCAAAACTATCTGGTAGATTGTGTGGTAATAACAACAGCAGCATTTTTTACTCTTCCTTTTCCTTCTTCCTCCTGTACTGCCCTTTAGTTCCTAAATGCTGTATGCACCTGAGAAGGGGGCATTTCCACACCATTAACATGAAATGAGAATCTAGCGGGACTATGGAGAACAGCAGCCACACTTTTATCATACATTCATTCCTTCTTCAGGGGTAAAAAGAAAGTGCTCAAAAACCTCTGTAAAACCAATTGGCAGCTCACCCTTCTCCCATGAATTCAGGGTGAAGAGCAAGTTTAGGAGGAATAAAGTTACTTCAGCGTAACATCAAACCCAATGACAAAATAAAGGGATCCTAATTTTGGGAAGGTCAGCGTGCATCTTCAGGGATGGAAAAAAACACCCGCCTTTCCTTAAGAGTTCATTTTAGGACCTACAGTACCATTTCTAAAGTGAAATGTGCTCTAGTTCCCTGAAAATATGTCCTGGGAGCTACACAAGGAGAAATATGATTTATAGCTCAAATTCTGGTGCTCACAGATACTTAAATCTGTGAAGAATCATGTACGCAGAAAAGAAATTCAGAATTTTATAAGAAATGTGGAAACTGGAAGACAGAAGAGGATTGGAATCTCAGGTTAGCAGCCTTTATGGGGAAAAAATGGGCTTTGGGGCATCCACGGTCAAAAGCAAGTATGCCATCAAAATCATTCTCCCTTGAACAACTGGGCTTCCAAGGCCTTTAGCACAGAGGGGGCCAGCCTAACCAAGTGCCCCTCCACCCCAATTCACAATGAAGAAAACAAGTTTCTGTTGTCCCATGTAACAACCTGCTTTCTGGAGGGGGGGGAAGGCCATGATCTTTGGGACCTGTTACCTTCTTTTCGGTAGTCCCATTCGGGTCTGGCTTCCCGCCGCTTCGAGATGGCTGCACAGCTGACGGCCACCACCAACAGCAGCCCGAGAATCTGCTTCATGTTGCCTTGACAGCGCCAAGAGAAAGAAGACCAAAACATCCTCTTTACAGTCTCCGCACAGACCTCAAAGCCTCGTTCCTGTTCTGTGTCCAACCCCACCCCTTTCCCTAGATGGCTCCCATATGGCTGCTCATCTAGCTGGGCTGGTCACCAGTTTGTCATATCAGTGGGAAGAGGGAAAGGGGCGTCTCTACTTCTGCAGCCATAGAAACACAACACTCACTGCATCCATTCACCAGTCCAAGCCCAGCTGGATGGAAATACCGTCCAGGGATTTGAGAACGTCCTGTTGGAACTCGGATATCATCTGACTTATGACTGTCCTCTCCATAGAAGATCCCTATTTCCTCCATGTGTCTAAATAGTTTAAAAATGTTAAGATGTTGCCAGTTGGAAAGAAGAGGAAGTGGGTGGACAGGAGAGAGTAGAAGCTGTGCATCTGAGTGAGCAAATTGCTCAATCTTGCTAGTTCCTTATTGTTAGGATGAAGGGTAGCTTAGGCGACATCTTCATTGGATTGGACCTGTGTCAATCACCATGCGATCATCTTTAGTCCATTTGTTAATTCAGCAGCAGATAAGTACAATACATAATACAGTTGCTATTAAGGGTGCTATCATATTCTAAGACACCAAGCATGAAGGGAAGGGGAAGAGGAAGAAGAAGAGATACAGCTGGCTAAAATCTCTCAGGACTGGAAACATTCATTTCTGATTTTTTCCCCACACTTCCATTCTTCCCCATGATTTCAGGCTAACAGACTGGGCCAGCTACAGCCAGAATCACAGAGTGGCTGCTGCAGCTGCTTGAAGGCCCTTATCACTTGGGGTCTGGGGTTCCTGTTTGTATTCTTCACCCAACCCCGGCTTTCCTCTCCTTTGCTCAGAACTGGTCCTTTTAGCTGTCCTTTGCATATAAAGGCTGATTTGGGCTGATGGTTAAAACTAACGTCTGACTGCAGAAAAATAGAAATGAGCAGATTAAATTGGAGGGTGGGCAAGAGAAGTAATGTGATCTAGTCTGACATACAGTAGTCCTACTTTGCCATCTGAACCTATCTTATGTATCTAGCCTAATGTCCTATTGTGCTTCCTGTATTTGTTTATCCATTCAAGACATTTTAATAGGAAGGAACTGAAAATGCATTGAGCCCTAAAACTTAATGCTGCAATGCAATTTGCACTTTCCAGATGAATTAGATTCCAATTCCCACTTGCCAGCCAGCCTGTGATCAAGACCTTCAAAAATATTATTTTAAATTTTTTTTTAAAAGCACAATTGATTTTTTTAAAAAAAGAAACAAAAACTTCATTTACCTACTGAAATCCTCAGATGCAAGATGTGGTGGTGATTTTTTTTCAAGTCTAGCTTGTTTCAAACCAAGATCTGCCGCTCTTCTTTGCTTTATAACATATTGTTCTGAAATTTTGCCATTCTTCAAATTACAAACAGATCCTTTTGGGCCTATTACAGGAAACACTCCCAATCTGCAGTTTATGGTATATCTCTGAGGGGATGGAGGAGGGAAGTCAGAGGTTTGTGGGACAATCCCCCAAAATACTCCAAAGTACCTTTTAGGTCACTAGCACTTAAAAGGGGAAAATTCTCTGCTTACTCATATTTTCTTTGATTGATAAAAGGAGCAGCTCAGGAAAAAAAACCTGCGCAGTCCAACTCTGCTGCGCGCAATTTACACAGAAACTCTGTTTACCAAAAGGGACAAAACAATTCCCCAGCATGTGTTTTCTTGGGAAATATGGACAACTGGGAATTACAAAAGGTAGAGGCTTTGACCTACTTCTTTGGAAAGTTAACAGAAGCGTCCTGTCTTGTTGGCATTAGCTTTGCCGCTCTCCCTCCTTCCCTTGCTCTTAATGATATCCAGACAATGAATTTTTTTTTCCTTTTAAAGTGAGAAGAGCACATTCAGCATGGTTCACATCAGGTAGCCAGATGGGGACATGCGTCAGTCCCTTGTCAATGTTTACGAGTCCAGATGGCGCAATAGAGATAAGCAGAAGGAAAATGGATGGGAACCCAAAATCTATCTCCTGATCTACAGAGCCTACTGGTAGAGTTGGAAAAGGCCACCTCATCCATTGAGCCACAGCTCAGCTGTGTTAGCATCCAAATGAAAACATTCGCAACCCAGATGGCTGTCTGGCTCTTAACTGCAATCTGTGAAGAGAAGCCCATCATTTCTCTGCTCAATGAGCTGCATAGGCTAATAGCGCTGAATTCAATCAAATTTTCTTTTTCCTCCAACTTCAAGCCATTCTTTGGTAGTTAGAATAACGGATCTTGACCTTCTTGGAAGGGATGTGCATGAAATTTCCACACATGAGAGAAAACACATTATGCCTTGGAAGTTTGGCTGGGCCTTTCCAGGAAGGGAGGGCATGATCTGACCAGAGCAAAACCAGATAGCAAATTAGGGAAATCTTTGGATCCCCTCTTCCTCTACACAACAACATACCTTTTTCTTTTTTCTCCTATATTCTGCATCTACTTGCCACACCAGTCCTAGTTCTCTGAAGCCACATCATCCTGGGCCTTCAATTTCTCCTACCCTGGATCATATCTGAGAGGACCTGTGTGGTACAGATCCATGCACAAGACATGCACACATTGATTCAGCATACAGATACCAACTACTGTAATTGGTGCCCAAGGACGCTCCATGCACGGAAGTCTTCACCACCTTAGTTTTCTACATATCATCCTTTGACGTCTTTCCGGCATGCTATCATACCCCTGGCTAAGATAAACATTCCCAGCACCTTCAAACTCTCTTTGTGGGATTTAATGTTTGTAGTTCTTGCTCTTCTCTGGAAATACTTGTTTGTCTGAATTTTTTCCAAAACTGTTTTTCAGATCTTGACACAATATTTGAGGTGGACTCTGACTAACACAGAATGAAGTGGAGACAATTACTTCCCAGGATTTGGAAAATATTTAATTGATGCTGGCTAAAATTGCATTCATTTTCTTGCAAACACATTGCAAGCTGGACATAAGTCCTCACTGTTAAGATAAATGTTTCAGGATTTTTTCCCCCCTTAAGTCGAGAATTTTTGCATTTGTCTCTTAAATTGTTATGTTCAGCTGTTTCTATAACCCATCAAAATCATTTGAATGTTATTTCTATCTTGTAAGATATTAATATCTCAACAGAGTTATCTCCCCCATCAATCCAAGTCATTGCCCTAGAATCGTAGAATTATGGAATTTGAAGGGGCCACAAAGGTCAACTAGCCCAATCCTCTGCAAGGTGTAGGAAAACCAATTAGCTTCATCCTCAAGTGGTAGCAGTTCAGCCTCTTCTTAACAGTCTCCAAAGATGGAGAACCCGTAAGCTCTCTTGTACCCATTATTTCTGGTCCTAATTTCTGTGGCAGTGGAAAATAGTTCCTGACCACTTTCTCTATGGCAATCTCTTTATATACCTGAACACTGATATTACATCTGCTTTGGGTCTTTTTTCCTCCCAACTCTTTCATATTTCTAAATCATGATCCAGAAGAAGCTCAGAAGTGTGTTAATCTTTCTACCAGCCATCTTACACAAATGGCTCAGGTTTAGCCATTTGTTATCAATATCTGCATCCGTTAACATGTACATCCCATACCATATTCACATGAAACCTGTTATTCTTTACTTGCCAGATGGCTAAAAACAATTTGCTAAAAATATGGATCCCATTTTTTTGGATGAGGTTTGAAACAATAGCTGACTGCCCACATGCACAGCAAGCATTTTAGAAATTAGATGTTGTTCGCACTTGAAGGTTATCACCATGACATATATATATATCTGCATTGGAACAATAAATGAATGGTGGTCAGGAGAAACGTTTGGGCCCAAGGGCTGCATAAATTCAAAACGAGTAGGGAGCAAAGTGGAGAAAGCAAGAAAAGGACCCGGAGCCATCATTTTGGATGCTTTTAATAGCTTTTTATTTGCAGGGCTGTTATTCAGTTAAGTCCAGTCCAAACCAAACATACACCTCTGCAACCCGAAGAACCAAGAAGAACAGCGAGAGCGGCTACAGCCCGTTGAGCTTGAGAAATCTAGTCAAAATGCAAACCCAGGAAATGAAAGTCACATGTCCTGCCGGCAATAAGGGCCAGAGAATGTGTTTATGAGCCCCCAGCTACAACTGCCTTGAAAGGCAAAGATCGCATTCTTCACAGCAAGTGTTTGGAGGCCAGTCCTACCTGCCCACAATGAAAATGGGAGCTGGGACGGAGGCACATTTTGTGGTGGTGACGAAGACCTAGGAATATAAACTACGGAAGGGCAGAAACAAAGGCCGTAGTACGTCCACATAACCAGAGAGCTGATGTGAAGGGCCTCTTTCTCTCTAATGCTGCAAGGTTTGTCTGGGTTTGCTGTGCAGAATACTTTTGCGAGGGGAATCAAATGTGCCTTAACATAAAACAGTCCTAGCAGAGATATTGGGAATTTTGGATAATAATAATAATAATAATAAAAAATATCTGGACACCTTTGAATGGAGAAGCCCAGGTATCGGAAGAAATAAGGAACAAGAGGCACAGCTAATATATGATTATGTGAAAAGTAGGCAGGGTTGTGTTCTAGAGGCGAGGCCATTCCTATTGCAGTCACTATATTCTAGAGGCAAGGTCATTTTTACACAGGCATTTTAGTGAGGTAAGACAAACTCCAATTCCAATATATGCTCCACTTATTGTGCTGATCCTGTGTAGTCATTAATAGACACGAATAAAATGCCTAGATATTTTGCCTGCTCATACATAGCTTTGGATCCCAGAAAATTGCTTTAAACATAAAGGGGAAATAGTGTATGGAGACATGGTGCAAATAACTGCTTGTGAACTGTTGCATTCCCAGTCCTGACTCAGCTGGAATGAAGCTGCTATAAGGTTCCAAGCCTGGAAGTGACAGGATATGCTTCCTGTTGCCAAACCGGGATGAGAATCATCTTCTCTCTTGCCTACCATGGATGAAGAACTCAGGGAATTGTTTTAATCTCTGCCATTAGGGACATAGGGCAAGATATGGATGAAGAGGCAACCAGAATCATACCTGCCTGGTTGAGAAAAATGTCCCCCCCCCCCACTTTCCAGTGCTGAGGTTTAGCCTGGGGCTTTAAAGCCACAGTACGTCCTGCGATCACACATCACTCAGTTTGAAGCTATGGCATAAATGAGAGAGTGGACCAATGTGGCTCAGGCACCAGTGACCCAGAAACGCTGGGGCTAAATGCAAAGCATGTCAAGAGAACAACATTACACAAGCTAGCCCTGGGGGACCAAGTCATCCCTTCCTCACTACTGCCTAGCCTCACTGACAAGCTTAAGGCGGGGAAAGCTTGTGGCATGCAAGCTAACAGGGCAACACGGCCACACTGCCATGAGCCCACAGAGCCAACGAGCCACCTGCGCGACTTCAGCTCAAGGGAAGCAAGACCTCTGGCTTTCTACAATACTGAGAGCAAAGAAAAGACAAGGCAGCATAGCGGGGGCCATCTTAATTTTTCCCCACCGGGACATCCCGTTCCAATTGCGAGCTGCCACTTTGTAAATGGCAATTGAATACCTGTGATATGGGTCCTTCCCCCCCCCCTTTCCTGTCCTGCCCCGCCCCACGGTACGTTAGCCCAGGAGGAAGAACAGTCCTGCCTGGTTAAAGGTTTGCCTCTGTATTTCTGCCAGTTGGTCTGTAATGGCCGCCCCGATCACCAAGCCAAACAGGGCCTAGCTCCGTGGGAGGCTACACATCTCACAATGATCTGTGCCTGGTTGGTTCATGAAGGTGCAGTGCTGACAAGCCCACACTGAAGACGTTGTTGCATGTGTTGAACTGCCCATGGCACCATATTCTTGGAGTCCTGGCAACTGAACGCCCACCGTGCCTGAAAAAGTGAAATAAAGTAATTGGGAGACAGAAAAAGCTTCAACAAGCAGACATATTTTTTGGGGGGGTCTGGAAACTTTACAAATCACTAGATAATTTCTAGAGTAGATGGAATCTTCCCTGAGGAATATTCCCATTCCTTGGCACAACACTGTCTAATTCCTTCAACAGATTTCTACAACTATATCCTCTAAAAACCCTCCTTTTCTTTCATGTATGAATTAAATCACCTACACACCCAACACCCACCCACACCCACTACTTGGCTAAAATGTGTAAAATTTTGTTTACTTGTGTAGTACTAAACTGATCCCCAAAGGTGGTTTCAAATCCAAATTCTAACACTAGGCAATTTGATGTAGGTAAACAAAAGCTGTCCAGCATCTCTGGAATGAGGTGACTCAAAAAGAGAAAAGACGTTAAACATACTGCAAAGCTGCTCAATGGTAGCCCACTGTTCAGATTTTTTCCAGGTCTGAGCGAGATCTTCATTCCGGGTTCTTACTGCCTCCAGCAACAAGCTGATACTGTCCTAAAAGAGGAAACAAGCCACATCACAACCCTATCTACATTTAAAATAAAGGATTAATGCACCATATTCCAACTAGCTATAAATGTTAGTAATACAATTAAGCTATTTAACTACAAAAGACAATTTTTTTTGTCAACCGATTTACCATTTCCAAAATAGGTTGCACTCTATCTCTTCTCCCACTTTCAGGACATCTAAAAGCATGGAGCAACAGTAAAAATACATTTTGTTTCCTGACACCTGAATATGCCGTAATGCCATTTCAGGTTTTCTATTTCCATTCCAGTTTTAAAGGCCAATTATTCTAGAAAGAAGAAATGAAACTTTAAATCGCCTTGTTTGGCAGCTCTGAATCTAAACAGTGGCACTGTATTGCAAGTGTGCTGTTACCTCCGCTCACATTGTGCGCCATGATTGGGTGGCACAAAATGAACAAGTCAGCCTAGTTCAGACCCATTCAAGAAAGGAACTGCCAGCATAAAAACAGCAACACATTTAGAATATTGGCATGACCAAGAATTCATGAATGAAATATCATGCCCCACATCTCAGTTAGCATCAAGTGTTGCCTGACATTCACAAGCAACAATATGCAGGATTACATTAAAATGGCACTGCTGGGGGGGGGAGTTTTTGAGAGATTTAAACAGCAGATGGTACTACTGACAAGTTCTGAGGTGAACTGGAATAATATGCACTGTCATTTCATCTTTGTTCTTGAGCAGTGGGCTCGGGAAATAAAAATGTTTCCACTGGCTTCATAAAATCACAGCTACTGCAAAAATGTCAGAATTTGTACTAGGGTTGCACACTGGATTTGTTAGACATCAGATCCTGATGTACACGATGAATAATCAGGAAAGAAAACTGTTTTGAAAGCTAGGAGGAAACTCGCCAGAGAATAAGTTACAACAGCTGTAAGTGTCTGTGGAGATTCTCCGTCATCCAGGTCATGGTTGTCCCAAAGAAGCTTTTTCACGAGACAACTGGACTTTCTTGGTTTTTTTGGAAGGCGTTTCGCTTTTCATCCAAGAAGCTTCTTCAGCTCTGACTGAATGGTGGGGAATGGAAGGATTTCTTTCCTTGCAGACAGCTGGTCATTTGCATTGTTTTAGAGCAGGGGTGTCAAACTCAATTTCATTGAGGGCCACATCAGCATTGCAGTTGCCCTCAGGGGGCCGGGTGGGTATGGCCTGGGTGGGCGTGGCCTACTGGGTGGGTGTCGCTAGAGTGCATATGGCCTACTGGGTGGGCGTGGCCAGCTCTACATCGTTCGCATCAAGGGTGCCTATGGGGGCCTGGGCAGGAGTGGGACAGATCTGAGGGTCTCTGGCAGGAGGAGGGTCTCTGGGCCAGAGCCAAGGCAGTGGGGGCCTTTCCCTCACTGTTTCCAGGATGGCTTCGCGGGCCACATGAAACCACTTCGCGGGCCGGATCCGGGCCCCGGGCCTTGGGTTTGACATGTCTGTTTTAGAGAGTCACTGAGGCCACCTGGAGGTTTATCTGTGTCCTCAAGATCGTCTGAGTAGTGCCAATGGGTGTGGAGCCATCTTGGAATTCCTGAAAGGACTGTGTTGTAGACAGGAGATATCGTATCCCTCCCCCTCTTCTGAGAGACGGCTGTTCAGTTTTGACATAGGTGGCCTCTTTGACCCCTCTTTCAAACTAGCAGTCCTCTCTACCCAAAATGTGGACTTTGCTGTCTTCAAAAGAGTGGCCTTTGTCTTTTAACTGTAGATGGACTGCTGAATCTTTTCCTGATGGCTCTGTTCTCCTATGTCAGTGATGGCGAACCTTTTAGAGACCCGAGTGCCCAAACTGCAAACCAAAACCCACTTATTTATCACCGGGTGCCAGGTAGGACGTGGCCCACTGGGTGGGCGTGGCTGTGGTGGTCATGGCAGACTGGGTGGGTGTGGCCAAAGTGGGCATGGTCACCTTGATGTTGCTCCTGGGGAGGAACATCTGTGGGGGCCGGACAGGGTTGGAGATCCATGGGGTCTCTGGCAGCTGGGGTGGTGGGCAGGAGGCTCGTCCTGCGGGGTGAGGCGAAGGAAGGTGGGGGGTGCCATTGCCACGGGTCAAGGTGAGGCAGGGACCAGGCCAGCTGCTGCCTGACACCATCGACCCCCGCACACAGAGGCCAGTGAGCGGATGGGGGCTGACGGTGTCCGTCAGCAGCCAGAGCCTGCCAGCTCCTTGACTGGTGCACCCTGGAGCTCCACAGCCCACCGCCAGCAGTTCAGAGAAGTTGCCTTTGAGCTGGAGAGCTGGCTGACAGCTGAGGAGGTGATGCAGTGGGTTGTGCCCAGGAAAAGTAGAGCATGCGAGGCCAAGAGGGACCGGGGGGGGGAGGGAAACCAGCCGTGCCGGGATGCATCCGGCCATGCGGGACCTCGGGCGGCTGGTTGAAGAGGGACGGTTGCCATCTCCGGGGCATGGTATGTGTGCCCACAAAGAGGGCTCTGAGTGCTGCCTCTGGCACGCGTGCCATGGGTTCGCCACCACTGTCCTATGTTGTGCCATGCATTTATGAAGTGGTTGTTTTGTTTCCTCTCTAAAAGAATGTAAATGACCAACAGTCTACAAAAAATATAAATCCTTTCATTCCCCATCATCCAGTCAGAACTGAAGAAGCTTCTTGGATGAGAAGCGAAACGTTTTCAAAGAAAAACAAAGTCCAGTTGCCCTCTTGAAAAATACACGTTTCATTACACTGACCTAACAGCAAAGTTACAGGAACTGTTCTTTAAAAAGGATTAATGAAGCTTACTTCAAAAATGCCTGCTCTGATTTCTATAAAATTTTGAAAGGCATATCTTCAGGAAGTTCTGGCTTGCCTGAAAATTTAACCCCATTCTGCTGAAAAACAAAACTCCTTGTGCTTTCTGTATTATAACCTACAGAACTCAATTTCTCTAAATCAAAGGCAGACGGGAAAGGCCACCTCCAGAATTATGCAAACTTGATGGAAAGTTCCTAAAATGTAAAGAGGATAGACTTTGTGCATCCCATATTTTATAGTTAAGACAATTGCAATTGTACTTCATTATCATAATGACATGCAGTAAACCTGATTAATTACTCACTGGCAGCCCAACTATTCCATACACGATTATAGTTCTTTAGACTCTCCAGAAAATACAGGACATTATTACTTTTCCTGCCTTTTTTTTAAATGGAGGGAAAATGTTTCAGATTTTGAAGGCAGGGAATTATGTTTATCAGTGGCCTAGCAAAAGTTAGCTAATAGGGTAGCCATAACCGTGGATTAAAAATAAGACAAATCCTTAATGATATTGCAGAATTGATCTTTTACAATAATAATTTCTGATACAACATGCCTAAGCGTCAAGCTGGCTCTACCCAGTCTGAGAGGCAATTGCTACCAACTTATTTCTCCAAAAGGTTCAAAGTTGACTGCCACACTACCAATCTAGAAGCCACTTCTAACAAGTCAAGGTATCTTGCTTTAAAGTCAGGTGTGTTTAGCAACCTTCTTAATGTAAGCTTTATGCCTTTCTCTAAAAAAATAAAGTCATTACATACCCTTAAAGGCATCACTTCATTGGTGACCAAGAAGAGGAGAAGATGGAAATCAGAGATGATGTCAAGGAACACAGAAGAGGTATTCTGGGACAAATATGTAGCTAGAATGTGAAAGTCCTGCCAAGATTGACAAAAGAATAATTTAGCCAACTGCTGACCCATATGCTTCAGACACCCCTCTGTCACAGGGCTGCAAACACTGTTCTCTCAGCAGCCGCACTTAAAAGTGGACAGGACCCAAGCAGTCTGATGACTCTTTAATGATGTTTTTTTTTAAAATTCCATTTATATCCCGCCCTTCTCCGAAGACTCAGGGCGGCTTACAAGCTTAGCAGTAGCCTTCATTCTATGTATATGCCTGCTTATTAGGGCTTTCACAACCCTCCCAAGCGGCATTATTACAAAGTCAGCTTATTGCCCCCAACAATCTGGGTCCTCATTTTACCTACCTCGGAAGGATGAAAGGCTGAGTCAACCTTGAGCCTGGTGGGATGCGAACCTGCACCAATTGCAGGCAGCTGGTGTTACTTAAGGAGGCACTAGCCCACTGCTCCACCAAGGCTCTTATGTTAATGCTAACTTTATTATTTAAAGTTTGTTTAATAATAAAGTTTGTTTAATAATAATTGTTTAAGCATTTAATTCTTTCTCTTTTTTTGGAGCAATATCCTCAGACTGAAACACCTGCAGTCCTTTGTTTTTGTTTTCAGTAAAAGTCTTATGATACTAAGAGTCGTTTCTCAGCATCATAGCACCCTCTGCTGATGAAACTTCCAGCAAGAATGAATGGACAGAAACGGCAGCCAGGAAGCAAACACCTCAAATTCAAGAGGTATGCAAGAAGTCAAAGAAGCTGGAAAATATAGAGACAAACAAAGCAGAAGGGAGGCAGAGAGACAGTAGGAAAAAAATTGGGGGGATGCGGAGGCAGCAAAAGAAACAGCAGGTGGTTGTGATGCAGAAGGCAGGAAATACAGCACTGCAGAAGCAACAGTAAAGTAAAGGCTGGTGAGTAAAGGCAGGCTCTATTAGATATCCCACCGTGCCATATTTGGCCTGCAGGTTTTGCACTTGGGCTCTCCGGTAACACATTCCCAGTTCAGAGAGCAATTTCACACATTTTGTTCTATGAAGACTGCCGGTATTTGTGATGTAAAGAGAGCAAATGAGTGGCACTCTTGAGGGTTGTTTTTTTTTTTTGCCAAAGAGCAACCTGATATTTTTATTTATTTTATTTTATTTAGTTACATTTATATACCGCCCTTTCCCTGAGGACTCAGGGCGGTTTACAGGGAATTAAAAAATCCGACATACAAAAGTTAAAAACCACATTAAAAAATATTAAATTGACCCTGTACTCTTAAAAAACCCAATTAAAATTTCTCCTCAGCCTGGGCCCGAGAGCTCAAAGAGCCAGGTCTTCAGGCCCCGGTGGAATGATCGGAGGTCGGGGGCAGTCCTCAGCTCCACCGGCAGCTGGTTCCAGAGGGCAGGCGCCCCCACTGAGAAGGCCCTATCCCTGGGTGTCACCCGCCGGCAATCTCTCACCGGCGGGACCCTGAGCAGACCCTCCCTGTGGGAGTGCACTGGGCGAAGGGCGTTTGATGCCGGCAGCAGGTGTTCCCTCAAATATCCCGGACCCAGGCCATGTAGGGCTTTATAGGTGATAACCAGCACCTTGAATTTCACCCAGAGGGCAACCGGAAGCCAATGCAGCTCGCGGAGTAGAGGTGTTACATGGGAGTATCGAGAAGCCCCCATTACAACTCGCGCGGCCGCATTCTGCACCAGTTGAAGCCTCCGCACGGTCTTCAAGGGCAGCCCCATGTAGAGAGCGTTACAGTAGTCCAAACTATTATTACAGTAGTCCAAACTATATTACCTCCACATCAAGGAGAAGTTAGATAAAGTTTACTCTCTTGAGGGAAATTTTACTGTGTTTCTTTTCAAGTGAGTGGCTGGTAACAATAGTTTAGCAGAACTCATGAAGACAGTTGCAGAAACTTAAGACTGCCTATAATTCGCATCCAATGTCTGACCAATGGTGTAATGCAGGAGTCTTCAAAGTGGGCCCTTTTATGACTTGTGGACTTCAACTCCCAGAATTCCTCAGCCAATGTGCCTGGCTGAGGAATTCTGGGAGTTGAAGTCCACAAGTCATAAAAGGGCCAATTTCAAAGACCCTTGGTGTAATGCCATTCTCAGCAGTGGACAGATTATGTGAGCTTTCCCAGCTGGTAAGAGTTGACAGTGAAAAGCTGAAGTCAGCTAAATTGTTTTTAGATCTAGTAATTCTTCTCTATCTCTATGAACATGGCTCAAAAGGGGGCAGCAAGAATAGAAAAGATAGCAGAATTCATTTTCTTCCTCTCAAAGGACGATATCTGCTTAGTGTTTTCTTTCCTTTCAATTAAACATTGCAAAGATCTTTTGTTTGGTAACAAAAGTCAAGGCTACAGCTGAAGGATCATGCATTTACGAACAGGTGTGCTGAATACTGAGACACAATTTGTAACCATGGTAGACATTTTACTCATGGTAACACAGACACAAGCTGTTTCTGATTTCCAGACATAGCAAAAACTTTATTTTACATGATTATGTGCAATCTGTTCGCCTAGAATTTGCTTAAATTTTCCACAAAACTAAAAAGGGGTGAATTAAACCTATTTAGCATTTGTAACTAAGCCAATTTTTATGCATGATGTAATCTGCTTTTAAATATTAAAAACTAAATAAATGCCATTGTGTAGATACTACCCTTCATCCAAACTGCTGTTTACCCTTACCTGAGTTTCTCCCAGTACATCACGATTCTCAATAGGGAATGGATTTTGAGAAATAGAAAACGTGTAAACTGGATCTTTTGGAAACGTGGTAGTAATCTTCAAAACAGTAAAAATAACAACTGTTAAAATTCAAATGACTAATGATGTTAACAGGCAATGCAAGATACAGGGCAAAACGCCTATCTAGGACAGAGACACAGGTAATGCCTTTAAAACAAAGACAAGGTAGAAAAATTGAAAGGAGGGATGGGTCTTCCAGTCTCTTTTAAAATCTCTCATATGTTTCTCCATATATTTTAGCAAATATAATTCAGTAATTAAGAATCAGTTCACTTCTGACAAAAGGACCGTATTGCCCAAGACTTCTGAGACTTTCAAAAGCTTAAATTCCTACTGCTTTCTAGACTAGAGGGAGGTAAGACAGCTTATTTTTTAAAAAAATATATAGGCAAAACAAAAAGTTGTCTTTGTTAATAAAAGCTATAACTTTTGCAGCCCTATTTCTCCAACGGAAAGGATTCTACATATATTGATTTTATTGCCTCAGGCATGCTAATATTACAGACGATTGCATTTTAAAAATGAAAAAGTGTCATATACCACCTGATATTGCATAGTATAGATGTTAGCCAACAAAAGGCTTTTTAGTCAAGGAACAACACAATTTGAAATCAAATCTCAGTGAATGGATCCACCAATTTCAGTTTTGAGTAGAAATAGACAAATACATAAGGGACGCGGTGGCTCAGTGGGTTAGGACGCTGAGCTTGTCGATCAGAAGGTCGGCAGTTTGGCGGGTCGAATCCCGAGTGCCGTGTAGTAGAGTGAGCGCCTGTTACTCGTCCCAGCTTCTGCCAACCTAGCAGTTCGAAAGCACGTAAAAATGCAGGTAGAAAAATAGGGACCACTGCGGTGGGAAGGTAACAGCGTTCCGTGCGCCTTTGGCGTCTAGTCATGCCGGCCACATGACCACGGAGACATCCTCGGACAAGCGCTGGCTCTTCGGCTTTGAAACGGAGATGAGCACCGGCCCCTAGAGTCGGAAACGACTAGCATGCATGTGCGGGGGAACCTTTACCTTTACCTTAGACAAATACATACACTTATACTGTTTCTTTCTCTCTCTCTAAACATATACATACCCACATGGGGGTGGGTGGGACGGGGGGTGGTGAGAGAGAAAGGCAAACAGATAGACAAGGAGGCTGAACAAGTGGATCTCTATGAATTCATAGCCTTTCAGAATCTCTGGCTTAAATTGGTGCCACAATTATTTCTTTGTATCCCGCCTTTATTATTTTTACAAATAACTGAAGGTGGCAAACATATCCAATACATCTTCCTCCTCCTATTTTTCCCATAATAACCCTGTGAGGTGGGTTGGGCTGAGAGGGAGAGTGACTGGCCCATAGACACCCAGCTGCCTTTCATGGCTAATGCGGGACTTGAATTCATGGTCTCCAGCTTTCTAGCCCAGTGCCTTAACCACAAGACCAAATTGGCTCTCTGAATTACATATTAAGCTCTATTTTATCTTTCTACATATTACAATTGTATCATCTACTGATTAATCACCTTTGAAATGCATTCTTTTATTAAGTAAAATACCTTCCCATCATTTTAATGTCAAATCTAAGGAATATATAGGCGCCATAGATTATTAATCAAAGTTATTAGCTATAGAGGCAATATCAATGATTTTTTTTATTCATCTTTCTATCCAAATCAAGCATTTAAAAAATAATAACATAAATAAAATAATAAACATGGAACATAGGATAAAACAAGACAATTAGTTATACAAAAGTAGAACAAAACAATTCAGTTAAAGCACAATATAGGAATGCTTATATTTGCCTCCCAAATTCAAAGTCCTGTACAACAGAAATTCTAAAGCAAAGTCATGACTTGTGTTAGAAAAATGAAAAATGGAGGAGCAAAAAGAAAGTAAGGAATATTATGAATACACCTTGAGTTGTAAAAATAAAGGTAGGATCTAGACTTAAATAAATAAAACCATATCACACATCATATATTGCTTAATCATTTCTCTGAAAGATACAGCACAGACTTGTTCTCTTATAAGATGTAATCAATAACATCTGTGTGACCATGACACTTCCCACTCATTTAACATACAAACATAATTCTATAGGAGCAGTGAGATCCTTTGAGCAGTGTGTTAACATGGAAACTAAACACTCTTCTCAGATTTTACATAATCAAAAGAAAATTGCAATCAGAAAGCTATGCACTATTTGGTAGCATTTACCTTTACAGTAAGAAACTAATATGACAAGAATCCCCCTATTTAACTTATGGAGAGAATTCTGCATATTCCTATTCAACGTTTCTGTTTACATTAGCCAAAGTAAAAAGTAAGCACAATTCATACTTACATCTATGATTAGGTACTCAACAGGAAGAGGACGAGCTAGCTGAGTGATCTCATTGCCAAACTTGTCTATATCCTGAAACAAAAGCCATCCCAAATTGTTAGGCAGAACAATTTACCAAGAATTACAAGAGAACAATAGTTTAATGGAGGGAAGAAAAAATTAAACAGACAACCATGGGCCCATTGGTTAGTTCCCAGTATGTCATCTAATCACCAGCAAACTGATAGGATTCCTCCTATCTTTGATCCACCTGAGGTAGGTCAAATATTAATACTCTTAAGTACATGCTAACATTCAAGTATTTTCATACAATTTCATCTCATTGTACCTAAGTAACTAAAATATAAATTTACATATTTAAATTTATAAAATAAAATCATTTAGGGGTTCTAGTTATAAAAACAGACCATGTCAAACATGGGTGTCAAATTCGATTGTGTCACGTGACTTATCATGTTTTTTGCCTTTGCGGAGCTGGGGTGGGCATGTCCAGTGTATGATGCATCCGGCCCGCAGGCCGCTAGTTTGACACCCCTGACATACAACCAGTCTTGTAGTATTTTAAAATATTTATCCCATTTTTTTCCTCTGAAAAGCAGTGTATAAAGCTGATTATACCATTAACTGCATGCTTTATTTAAATTGTCTAGATACCATCCTTCTCTCTCTATATTATTTTTTCCTTAAACTTTCTTGATACCTCGCTGATGTACAGGGTAAATGAGGTTAGAATAGCACTGCAGTAACCTAGCAAGGTAGTCGAAGTGACTTTTATCTATTTTCTTGATGTGTTGCATTCAGAAATGCTACGGGGAGGCCAAAGGTCCTAGAACTAATCTAGAACCCAGATTATATACAGTATTCCCAACTTTTGCTTCACCACCATAGGTAGTCCTTGACATGACTGGTCTCATAACAACCATTTGAAATTGTGATGGATTTGAAAAAAGAACACCCATCCTTGAAGTTACAATTGCTGCCAGACCAACTCTGCATTCACATGATCACATATTGGGTGCTTGGTAACTGCCTTGCATTCACAACCACTGCATGTTCCATATTGTGTTTTGTGACTGATTTGCTGTTTTGCACCTATCTGACAAAATGGGATTGCACTTGCGACCATATGGTTCACTTAATGACCAAACAAGTGGTTTAATGACATCATAAAAATGGTAATAATGTGATAGCTAACTTCCAACTGAAATTCTAGTCCCAATTATGATTATAAACCAAGAACTATCTGTAGACCTTTTGGGGAAGGAAGACCTCCTAAAACTATTATTATTGGTTTTCATGTGCACTAACTAAGACTTTAAAAAGAGATCAGAGGAAACCTTTAACATTTATCATTACAGGGATCACTGTCTTCTTAAGATTACTTCCCTTTGCTTTTAACTATACTTATGTAGCTCACTAGAAATGTAATTTTTGTGTCAAGTTTGACATAATATTGTTCTTATTATTTTAAACGCCTAGGTTTTCCTGACATTCTTTATAGGCTTCATGTACACTATGAACTTGAATGACTGTCCCACATAGTTTGAATCTGTTCCCTTTCTTCCCTTGAAAATTTTCTGCTGACAACTATGGATCTCCTTTATTTCCTTAAATTATTGTTGTGGTCCAAAAAAGCTTGGGCTTGTTTTAGAAGTTCAGTAAGGGAAGGGAGATGGCTAGCATTTATTTACTAATTACAAAGTGACAAAAGACCTAATAACTTGTGTCAAACACACCTTACTTCAGAAAAAAATGCACTAACAGACATTTTTTGTTAAATTTTCTAAATCAGCGTCAACGTCCCTCCGTCCAGTGCGCTCCCACAGAGAGGGCCTCCTAAGGGTTCCGCCCTTCGGAGAATGCCGTCTGGTGGCTCCCAGAGGGAGGGCGTTCTCTGTGAGCGCGCCTGACCTATGGAACCGTTTACCGGTTGAGCTCCGGATGGCTCCCAACCTTCGCTCCTTCCGACGCGACCTAAAAACATATCTGTTTGAGCAATCCGGTCTGGTCTGAAGGGTTCTGTTTTAATTATTGTTTTAAGATAACTATCTTCTGCATTTGGGCAAAATTAGGGTTTAATTTGTTTTCAATATCTGTATTTGTGCATTCTGTTATTTATGTCACTGTTCACCGCCCTGAGTCCTTAGGGAGAAGGGCAGTATACAAATCAAATCAAATCAAATCAAATCAATAAATCAATCAATCAATAAATAAATAAATAAATAAATAAATAAATCACATTTTAAGTGGTATCAATAAACTACTCAAATATAAATCAATTATGTATTTATAATCCCCAACCATATTTTTTTTTCATTGCTTTGCTTTGAAAATGTAGCCGATGAGGCAGGTTCCTAGGGTACCTGGACAAGATTATTCATGTCATTTACTTGATGTACTACCAGAAAACCCTAGGAGTAAGAAGATAAACTTCACATGCAAGTACCACGTGTGTACACACAGCACCTCTAAACAGAGAGAAACGGAGAGCTGGAGGGAAATGTAAAATCCTAAGACGGGCACTGCTGATAAACAACGCACAAGCTAACCAGAACATTAAGGTGTAACTAAGTCAGTCAGTCAAACTTGTAATTCTCAAAACTGCAGGTTCAAATTTTATTTATCTCTTGGTCCCTGCCTCTCCCCCCTCAGGGAAAAGGTTTCAGTTTCACAAAAGCAATTCAACTCTTTTCTAATTATTACTTGCCAAACAGCTATAAATATGCCAACACGCCAAGTTTTAACATTCTATCTGGTTAAGAAGGCTGTTTGTCACCCTTGTCTTTACACAAAGAAGCAGCTGTTAACCCGGCCTAGCTGGAAACACAGAGTATTCACTGACCTCTTCTTTTTACCTCACGGCACGATCAGTTAGGCATCTAGTGAAGAATGTAACTCAGTTGGCTTTCCAGGCACAATTAAAAAAAACAAAAACCACCTCTCACAGATGTTTTATTGCTCAAACAAGGTTAGTTTGTGTGGTACAATGACATTTCCAATAATTACTGCAAAGGCTAGTGCTTTTAGACATTTTAAACTTCAGCAGGAAGATTTGGAGAAGAAAGTTTACATAGCAGAGGTACATACATATATATACACAGTTGCTTTTCACGGCCATGTCTCAACAGCATTTATTGTGAAATCTGGTCTACTTCCATAGTGCAATTAATCTTTATAGTGTTGCACAAGATTTTGTCCCATACATAGCAATGTTATTAAGCATAATATTTTAGGCAAAAGTTGTCTTTCTTTTAGAAACGCTCCCTGCATTTCTGAGAAGTGATACAATACCAAGCCAGCAGTCATGAGCAATTATCCAAGAGGAGTGCTTTTTCCACATAAAGACAAAAATCAAATTCAGTGAAACCAATTTTGCTTATGCATGGGAGATTTTGCCATGCCACCCATATAATTTGCCAATCTGGAATACATCTTTAAATCCAACGAAGTTCTAATATGCAGAAAAATGTTTCCAGCACCTGTTCACCTTCATGTTTTTCTTTGGGGAATTTCACATTAAGTATTTTTTTTTCTTTTCTTTTCTTTTTTTTAAAAAGAGCAAATTTCTGAAATCCAACTGAAAAAAATGACTGAATAACTTTCAAGCAAAATCTTTGTTTTCTCTGCTATAAAACAATAAGAGAAAACCTAGTAAATAAACCCAGACTCACAAGATGAAGAAAGAACCTATAATCCCTTGCTAATTATTTTAATTATATTTTTGAAAGCTTTTTAGCGTAGTAAACATCAAGTTCAGCAACCACAAGGAAAATACTATTTTCTTTGCTAATTTGGCAGTAATTATGATGCTTCCCTTTGTGAGCAATATGGAACCACCACGTAAAGGATGGCATGAAGTTGCATCTTCAAGTTAGTTACAGCGAGGAAAAAAAGTACATTGGGCGCTATCTAACAAAATGAAATTCAATAGTGAAAAAAGTAAGGTTCTACATTTAGGCAAGAAAAACCAAATGCACAGGTACAGTATAGGGGGTACCTTGATCAACAGTAGTAACTGTGAGAGGGATCTCGGAGTCCTAGTGGACAATCACTTAAATATGAGCCAGCACTGTGCTGCAGCTGCCAAAAAAGCCAACACAGTGCTAGGCTGCTTTAACAGAAGGATAGAATCAAGATCACGTGAAGTGTTAATACCACTTTACAATGCCTTGGTAAGGCCACACTTGGAATACTGCATCTAGTTTTGGTCACCACGATGTAAAAAAGATGTTGAGACTCTAGAAAGAGTACAGAGAAGAGCAACAAAGACGATTAGGGGGCTGGAGGCTAATACATATAAGGAACGGTTGCTGGAATTGGGTATGTCTACTTTAATGAAGAGAAGGATGAGGGGGGACATGATAGCAGTCTTCCAATATCTCAGGGGCTGCCACAAAGAAGAGGGAGTCAAGCTATTCTCCAAAGTGCCTGAAGGCAGGACAAGAAGCAATGGATGGAAACTAACCAAAGAGAGAAGCAATCTAGAACTAAGGAGAAATTTCCTGACAGGTAGAACAATTAATCAGTGGAACAACCTGCCTCCAGAAGCTATGAATGAATGAATGAATGAATGAACCTTTATTGTCAAAGTACAACCATGTATACATTGAGATTGGCTGAGTCTCCCTTCGTGCTCCCCCCAAACTCACAGTGACAACAAACCCTGGAGGTTTTTAAGAAGAAACTGGACAGCTATTTGTCTGAAATGGTATAGGGTTTCCTGCCTGAGCAGGGGGTTGGACTAGATGACCTCTAAGGTATCTTACAACTTTATCATTATTGTTTTTGTTGTACCGTATTTGATCCACTGATGATTTTGTACGTTTGCCCACTGACAAAGAAATGATCAGTCTATAATTTTAATGGTTGGTTTATTTTAATAGTGAGAGACAGAATAACAACCAAAAAATCCAGAAAAATGCATTTCCAACAAGTTATAAATTGATTTGCATTTTAATATTAACTATATTTAATTATAATTGCATGCTGAATGAAATTGATAGCTCCATCAATTACCTCTTAAAAAAGGTCTCCTCCCCACTCCCCAAATGGAAGATTTTGGTCTGGAAAAAAATATCAATTCTTAAATCAGGGGTATGTCTGTATAGGTGTGACATCAACTGCTTATGCTTTCTGGGTCTTAGATGCATTTATATGCAAAACTCCAATATTTATTTTCTGGACAGTGATCTAAAGCTTTGGCTCATCTGCTGTTTAAATCTTGCATCTGAGATCCAGAAAGGAGCCCTAATATCAATTATATGCCTCTCATAGCTATTACCAAGATTTTGTAGAGATCAACAAGCAGGCTATTGCCTTGCTGGATGGCTGGAAGTTTAAAGAATAATAAATGATAGCCCCTCAACTACACAGTTCAGAAGCCTGAGAAAGTCTTCCTTGAGACACTTGTTTACATTTATACTCACCAATTAAGCTATAGTTTAACCCCAAGTCTACTCCATAATATTTACAAATGAAGCAATCTGCAATTTGTAGGAAAAGGCAGTTATTTTCTGAAATGTGTTCTTGCATGTGAAAGGAGGAGGGGAGTTCTGCTCGCTTTGTATGTAATCCCATTTGATGGCTGTTTATTCATTGCTGATTTAACAGCATCTATCTTATAGAATTCTATATATAGTGAGGGGAAAAATATATTAGATCCCCTGCTGATTTTGTACTTTTGCCCACTGACAAAGAAATGATCAGTCTATAATTTTAATGGTAGGTTTATTTTAACAGTGAGACACAGAATAACAACAACAAACAAACAAAAATGCAGAAAAATGTATTTCCAACAAGTTATAAATTGATTTGCATTTTAATGAGTGAAATAAGTATTTGACCCCTTCGCAAAATATGACTTAGTACTTGGTGGCAAAATCCTTATTGGCAATCACAGAGGTCAGACATTTCTTCATAGTTGGCCACCAGGTTTGCACATATCTCAGGAGGGATTTTGCCCCACTCTTCTTTGCTGATCCTCTCTAAGTCATTAAGGTTTCGAGGGTGATGTTTGACAGCTCGAACCTTCACAGATTTTCCATGGGATTAAGGTCTGGAGACTGGCTAGGCTATTCCAGGACCTTAATGTGCTTCTTCTTGAGCCATTCCTTTGTTGCCTTGGCCATGTGTTTTGGGTCATTGCCATCCTGGAATACCCATCCATGACCCCCATTTTCAATGTCCTGGCTGAGGGAAGGAGGTGCATGGCCCTGTCCATCATCCCTTTGATGTGGTGAAGTTGTTCTGTCCCCTTAGCAGAAAAACACCCCCAAAGCATAATGTCTCCACCTCAATGTTTGACAGTGAGGATGGTGTTCTTGGGGTCACAGACATCATTCCTCCTTCTCCAAGCATAACAAGTTGAGTTGATGCCAAAGAGCTCGATTTTGGTCTCATCTTACCACAACAATTTCACCCAGTTTTCCTCTGAATCATTCAGATATTCACTGGCAAACTTCAGACGGGCCTGGACATGTGCTTTCTTCAGCAGGTCTTGACCTTGTGGGCGCTGCAGGATTTCAGTCCTTCACGGCGTACTGTGTTATCAGTTGTTTTCTTGGTGACTATGGTCCCAGTTGCCTTGTGATCACTGACAAGATCCTCCTGTGTAATTCTGGGCTGATTCCTCACCATTCTCATGATCATTGAAACTCCAGGAGGTGAGATCTTGCATGGAGCCCCAGACCGAGGGAGATTGACAGTTATTTTGCGTTTCTGCCATTTGCGAATAATCGCACCAACTGTTGTCACCTTCTCACCTAGCTGCTTGGCGATAAGTCTTGTAGCCCATTCCAGCCGTGGCCCTGACATCCTTGGACTGCTTTTTGGTCTTGGCCATGGTGGAGTTTGGAATCTGACTGATTGATTGCTTCTGTGGACAGGTGTCTTTCATACAGGTAACAAGATTTATAGCTTCTTTGAAATCCGTTTTTCTGGATTTTTTCTTGTTATTCTGTCTCTCACTGTTAAAATAAGCCTACCATTAAAATTATAGACTGATCATTTCTTTGCCAGTGGGCAAACGTACAAAACCAGCAGGGGATCAAATACTTTTTTCCCTCACTGTAAATATATATTTACAGTATACAGAAAGAAGAAAAGATCTGGTTCCCGATTAGGTTCTTTTTAAAAATACTTATTTGCCTTGAAAACAGAACCTTTCTCAACTCCAAATAAGCAGTGAACCGATTCATCTAAGTACAAAAGCACTGTAGGAAAACTATTATTTCAATTACAGCACTTGGAACAAACTGAATATGAGCCGCTAAGTGTGCTGTGGCTGCAATAAAAGGCAAAAATGCAATTTATGTTGCATCAAAAAATGTACGCATTCCAAATTTTCTTTATTCTACTTTGGTCTGACTCCACCTCTAGAATTACATTCAGTTCTGGATACATTTTAAGAAGGTTTCAGAGAAACTGAAACATATCCAGGGAAGGGCAGTGAGGAAAACTAGGACAGGACAGGACAGGATATAATGCCTATAAAGAGAGACTGAATGAGTTGGAAATGTTTCAGATCAGTTTTCAAGTATCTTAAAGGTTGTCACACAAAGACTATGACTTCTAGTCCACCAACCTAACCACCCCCACTCCCCACATTGCTTTATAGTAGCAATCTGGGATAGGAAGGAGAAAAGGAGATGGACATGTACTACAGAATTTGCTGAACCAGAAGAATCTTTAGCATCTTTAAGAATTCTTGCAACTAAGTTCTGTATCTGACATCTCACCTAGGCTTTATCTTCAAATGTAGTAATCCATTCTACGTTCAAAGCATTCATCATTCAGTAAGACCAAGAGTATTATTTAAAACGAGAATAAAGAAAGCTATTTAACCAAAAACATCCCACTGCCATTGAAATTATATGATGGAATGAAACCTTAGGTACATGACTTCACATGGAAACTAAAGGCCAGTAACTGGCATTTCTTCAGGGGAGCATACAATGGCCTGAAGGAATGCAGGCTGAATCAATAGCAAAATTGCAAAAATCTTACCGAGTTTGCTTCTGAAAAGAGAAAACTATAGGATGGGCAAAGGTCTCCTTGCTGTAACAATGTCATCAACTGTCTTTCTTTACTAACCCTAAGAACATCAGAAAACCAACAAAAACCTTTGCTCACTGCAAAGATGAGTGATATCTTTCTGCTAATGCCAAGATCACCGTTATGCTTTTGAAGTCGGTAAGGAAACGGAGTCCTGCAAAAGCAGTAAACTTTAGCTACTTTGAAGGCTTCAAAGGATCCATAAAATTCAGGTGCCCTTTGGGTGTTGGAAGGCCATGATACATTTGATGGAATGTTGAGCCATCCCTGAAACATGTCTGGGTGCAGGAACCAACTTAAAGAGTACAATACAGCTGAACTCTCACAAGGGAGCCCAATAAAATGTCAATTAGACAGTGGAAAGTTAAACTTCATAAATTAACTAAACTCCACTTCAGGAAGAAGGTAATTCAAATTACGTAGAAACATATAAATCAAAGATGGTTCATCATAAATTTCAAACTGAAATATACACAAAGTTTTAAATGAGTTCACCATTCAGGGCTTCCAATAACTTCATTCCACTATGTTATAACCAGTGGCAACACATGTTAAAAAGGAACACCAAATACTTACATGTTTTGTTATGCTAAATATAGATGATTTTGCATAGGGTCCTTCTCCCACAACTCAAGGAAATCTCCAGTGATAACTCGATAGAAAGGAAACATCTTTTTCATATTACTACTGAAAGCAGACTGTTTATTTAAACTATTAATCTAGTATGATTCCTGATATTGGACATATTTATGAAGACTCTGCTTGCACATCACACAACTGAAAAAGGAGAGAAAGCTCAGCGGTCATTTAAGCTTAGGTGTTACAGTTAGTACTCCCTTAGTGAGTGCCTCGTGCAGTGACTGTTTAAAATTACCATTCCTCACATTTACACCAGTTACAGCATCCTACATTTATCTGATTGTCATTTGCATGATTCACAACTGCCGTTACATCTGTGACTGTCCACATAACATCCCTATCATGGGATTGCCATTTGCCAATTTCACAGCTGGCTTGTGACAAGCAGATTTAATATGGAAGATGGAAGTCAAATCTTAAAAAAACATGGTCACTTGATTTTTCTGTTTAGTGACTTGTGTGACCAGTCTCAAATGTGGTTGCTAAGTGAGGACTACCGGTGGCAACCGGTACAGAGAAAATAGCTATTTAGAATATCCCCTTTATCTTATTTCCCAATTGTCAAACCAGGGTAAGCTTTTCTCTCTCTATGCTGAGTTTGAGTCAAAATTCAGTCAACAACCTTGCTGCCAATCCTTCCTGGTCTTTAAAAAGCCAAAAATTCTAAAGGTGTTGCTAAGGGAAAATGTCCCATTGTACAGAATCAGAGCAAACCTGGGACTCCCGCTTTTCCTATGTTTATCGTATTTAAGACACAGATTATTCATATGTTCTCAGAAAAACTGGCAGGATCAGCAAAAAGTTTTCAATGGAACATCAGTCCTCAGCCAAGTTCCACAAGCACACCATACAAGGGTGACTTGAAAAAGAGGAGGTTTAATATTTTTACTTTAACACTCCTCTTCACTCACTGAGGCCCTATAGCTTATAATATTTTCAGCAATTTTTCTCAGCCATGTAACTTGAGCCCCAGTATATGCTTCTTTGTAAGCAACAATACTAACTCAGCAACTCCATTTCAAATGTAAAGAAATAACAGATTCAGACCACATACTTCATGCAAGGCACAGAGTTTGTACAGGCACTGCTTCAAATCTATCTAGTTTTACATATATCACCCTTTTTCTGACCACAGGAGCTTTCAAACCATCTGTTCTTCTACCCAGTTAGACAACATAGGGGGTTCAATAGCTTCTGCTGTATTTAAACTGCTGTTAACATTGAGAGATAAATGTACTCCACATTACACAAACATTGGCTTCTTGGGGCATATCCAATAAATTTCTAAAAGCTCTTTTATGGGACTGCTACCCATATATACTGCTCTTCAAAGCTCTCAGGCACAAATCTTTCATTATTTTATAGAGGACCACTTGTGGTGTGTCTCGGAGAAATCTCCCAAGAGACAAAAATCTGAATCTCCCAGAAGACCTTCATCCCGGTGAATAATTTAATCTAAGTACTTCAATTAGCTTTGTCCCATCTCTCTTATCTAAATCTCCAACCTGGAATCAAAATATGTTCCTTAATCTACAACAATAAATGGCTCAGCATCATGTATCCCTGATATGAGGGTCGAAAATATCTCCTGATTATTATTATTATTTTACTTTTTAGATTTATATTGAAGTAAAAGACTTGTGATCAAGTCAGTGGCTTAAAACAAGCATTAGTTTCTCTTTAAAATTTTCATTTTTGCCTTTTCTCCAAATTGGTGCAGTTCTCCTATGTCTAAGTCCTATGTTCAGCAATGTACACGTTCTGCCCATCCTTAGTGATATACAGCTATAAAAATACTCCCCTGGAGAGTAGGAATTAAAAGTGTAAATCACTAAGTCAGATCAATTAAGCAAGATAACACTCATTGAAAGAACCCTTGTTTTACCATATTTTAAGAAGATTAAATCTATCAGAAATGCTTTAAAAACAAGAGTATCTTGGTGATCCCATCAGATGTCTACAATCTCACAATCAGCTCAGTCTGCACATAATATTAAAGATTCATCATATAAATTGAAAGAATCAGAATTCCAAAGAATCCATGTTACAGACTAACATTACATCTTTGATGCTTTTTCCACTTCCTGGCAAAAGTATAAATGCAATTGGCAATTAATTCTCTTTCTGGAATGATACTATTACTACTACTGCATTATCAAAAATATTTGTGTATTAAAACATATTAATTATATCTCATCAAATATTGACAACTTTGGATAAACTTTGAAAAATATTAAGAAAGCATTACTCTAATAAAAATATTTAGATTAACAAGCTTCTTTGTTTTTAAAGAATGGGTTAAAGATTTGCTGTTTTAGAAAATATAGCACTGCAAAAAATTCTAAATAAGTATCACATGAACCATAAGAATTAAGACAGTTTTAAGAATTGTATTGCTGTGGTAAGAAAAAAAATGCAGCCAGCCTGCAATAACAGACTAGGAATATTACTTTTATCTCCATTAGGGTCCTACCTTATGAATGTATAAAAGCCTTTTCTTGGCATAGCTTCTCCTCTTCACAATGACCACCCACACCTCACTCTTAGCTTCATAGGCTCTTTAAATCCTTGTTTTACATTTTATTATTTTGCACTTTGTTGCAAGCTTCTCACCAGGTACCTTACAAGCATATTCCACACATACCACAAAACTATTCTGGCTAGCTGTGAGAAACCTGCAGCTTTTATTGCTGCATCATTTTGCTTCAGTGAACATCTCATCTAAGCATAATTGGGCCAAGGGAAAAAACAAACAAACATTAGTTGGGGATTTAAAGTCAGTTGAGGGATGGCAGCAACTACCAAACACAAGTGGCATTGTTAATTCTGAGAGCTTGCTAGGAGGCATGATGGCGAGCATCACATACTTCACGCTGAAGTTGAGCTGGCTCTGGAAAGTGATGGGGCACTATTACAAAAGGAAAAATTGAGCTTATACAAGAAAATATTGCAAACATGTCCACAGATATGGTTGTACTATTTGTAAGCAGTGGGTGCAAAGTATGCAGGCTCCAATTTTTCTTCAATCATATAGCTAACTATTTTGTCCTTCACTTGACCTCTCCACTTCCATTTTCAGAGTTTTTGCTCTGGATTTGACATAGAATGTTAACAGCACAAAACTGCCAACAACCTCTTGACAGAGCTACCTCCAAGACTGATGGCTCTCCAAGATTAAGAAACCCAATTCTGATATGCATGGTACAATCTGAGGACCCAGATTGTTGGGGGCAATAAGCTGACTTTGTAATAATGCTGCTTGGGTGTGTGTGAAAGCCCTAATAAGCAGGCATATACATAGAATGAAGGCTACTGCTAAGCTTGTAAGCCGCCCTGAGTCTTCGGAGAAGGGCGGGATATAAATGGAATTAAAATAAAAAATAAATTAATAACAGAGGCAATTTATGCTACTCTAGGGAGGAGACAAATCAGTAATGTCATCTTTGAAAGCATGGAGATGATTAGGTGGAATTCCAAAATCCAAAAAGAAGGAAGCCAGAAGAGCTGCTGAATTGGAAAGAAAAAAACAATATGGCACCCTATGGATTTTATTAGTTCTGGTTAGAACTGGTAGGATTACTGGTTATATATCAATATAGATTCTATTTAAATTCTGAGAGGCTGGTACTGTGTTTACTTCAAGGTCATTCATATAAGAGAAAGATCATGTTGGAGGTAAAATACCTCAGCTGAGGAATTTGACACAATATCCTAAATGCAAATTCAGTGAATTAAAAATGTGAAATATTTTAATCCAACTGAAAAAAAGACATCAAAACCCGAAGATTTAATAGGCCTTGCATGCTTAATGGATGTAAAGCCTCTTGGAAGTGCCAATAAGCAAAACTACTCAAAACTATATCACTAATCAGCAGAGATCCAGTTTGGAGTGGAAAAAGAAATTCACAAAAACAATTTAAATCCTAGAATTAAAAAAAAATGACAATGTTAATCCCAATTGTAATTCTACATCACTTTAGCCACTCTATGCTTTTGATGAAGCTGAGCTGAGGTGGCGCAGTGATTAGAATTCAGTACTTGCAGGGTATTTCTGCTGACTGCCAGCAGTTTGGCAGTTCAGTTCTCCCCGGCTCAAGTTTGACTCAGCCTTCCATCCTTCTGAGGTTGGTAAAATGAGGACCCAGATTGTTGGGGGCAATTATGCTGACTCTGTAAACTGCTTAGAGGGGTGTGTGTAAAGCACTGTGAAGCAGTATATAAGTCTAAGGGCTTTTGCTATTGCTACAGTAGCTCATTTCAAAAAGGTGCTACCAGACTCCTCCTGATTTATCTATCAAGCATCACCTGAATATCTGTATTTTACACTGAAAAAATATGTGTTTTTTACAAAGAAATAGTTTATTCAATTATTCTATTGTTGTGTGATCTACGTGTCCAACACTATTCCATTTACAGATAAACATTTTACATTTCTGGTCTATCTTCATGGAGGAAAAAAATGCTAGGAAGGAATACTGTGTATTTCAAGAACAAGGGACCAAGTTATTTGGGAAAATAAAATGAAAAAGTAGAAATCTATTTCAGGCCAGTATATCTACCCAATCAGAAACTGCCAGAACCTGGTACTCTAGTACGTTACTATATGTATAAGAAACTCTTAAATTACATATAATTAGGCCTTCAAGAAAAGGCTATGACAGCATGTCAAAGCTCTGGGCTGTCTGCCATCATGTTATATACTCACCCAAAACATGCATATTGCTCTTTTTTAATTGACTGAAGCTGAAAGAAGCAGAAATAATTCATAGACAGTAGCTTTCTCATGGGAAAAGGGAAAGCTACTACCATGCAGATAAGGGGGTGGGATGGGGACGGAGGTCAGAAGAGTTGGAGACTAAGAGAGAGATTTCTGGAAAGAAGGATAGCTGGCAAACAAAAATGGCTTCTAGGCAGCATTAGCTATGAAGGTTTCTTGGTTCCAGGAAAGCCGGAATCAGAATTGGTGGTGGTCCCAAAACACTGAGGAAAAAAGACAAACAACAAGACTGCCTTCCTGGCAGAAATGGCTTCCAAGAAAGACTAAAGAGACAGAACACCATCCAAGAAAGAATACCAGGTAGTATAATTAACTCCTTGCTTAATTCTAAGTAGGAAAGGAATATAGAAACAGCGCTTCAGACGTTTCACCGACGTTACAGGCTGCACTCATATATTTATTTAGAAGAAAAGAACCTTTAGCATGCATGGCTGGGTGCACATAAAACAGACTGATGTTTTATGACTAGCAGACTAACAGGATAATGGAGTTGGAAGAGACCTCCAGTACCATTTCAGACAAACGGCTGTCCAATCTCTGCTTAAAAATCTCCACTGATAAGAGCGCCCACAACTTCTGGAGGCAAATTGTTTCACCAGTTCATTATTCCCACTCTCAGGAAGTTTCTCCTTAGTTCTAGGTTGCTTCTCTCCTTGACTAGTTTCCATCCGTTGCTTCCTGTCCTGCCTTTGGGCGCTTTGGAGAATAGCTTGATCCCCCTCTTCTTTGTGGCAACCCCTGAGATATTGGAAGACTGCTATCCTGTCCCCCCCTCATCCTTATATATACTTTGTAATAATGCCGCTTGGGGGGTGTATAAAAGCCCTAACAAGCAGGCATATACATAGAACGAAGGCTACTGCTAAGCTTGTAAGCCGCCCTGAGTCTTCGGAGAAGGGCGGGATATAAATGGAATTAAAATAAATAAATAAAATAAATATTCCTTATCAGAAAGGAGGGAAGGAGGAGGGTGGAAGAAAGTAAACTTGCTGTAATGAAGAACTGCTTGAAGTACTTTACATGAATGAAAGCAAAACTTAAGAACTTGCCTTGGTTTGCTAATAAAAACAAAAACAAAAAAGCACAAAGTTGTAAGCTGTGAGTTGGATCAGATCCCATTAACTTATGAAGCCCCCCCTGATTCAAACTACTCACTCCGTCCAGATTTTAAGTAACTGAAACTGGCTTTGGCTTGTAAAATACTGATAACTACAGATAAACCATACATATTCACAGAAGTCATAGGTTAACAGAGATGTAGGGTGATGAATATTTACCTTATAGAAGACATCAGGCACATACTGCTCACTGCTGGATTCTTTTGCATAGCCGAGTTCTGGAGCATCACGGCATGGCAACAAACATTCATCACGCACTAGAGCCATGCACTGATTAGAGACTTGGTAGCCCTCAAAGTGAACTTGGTTGTCAGGACCCCCTGAAAAGAGATATTTTAAGAAGAGAGGTTTCAACACGCCTCAAGCTGCTAGATGGGTTATCACTGATTTTATGAAGGACACGTTATTTCATTAAGAAATTCAGCATCAATCCAGATTTTATTGCCCATACAGAACAGCCTTTTTCTAAAATTTGAGCTTAAAAGTTTTCAAAATGATGAATGATACAGCACTGTCCAAAGGATTCACCACAAACACATTTTTTTAAAAGACAAATTGTTCATTAGACAATAATATACAGGGCATCATATATCATGTTTCATCATTCCTGAAAGATTAAATAAGCTGATTCCTTATGTATTGTTTTTTCTTATTGTGAAGTAGATTTTTATAAAGCTAGCACTGAGCACTGTATCCTTCCCGATTCTTCTGTAACCTCTTCACTATACCTTATCTACGATCAAATGGGCGCTTATAAACATTACAGGTAGTCCTTGCTTAATGACAGTAATTACGACTGGAATTTCACTAAGTAATGTTGTTGTAAAATGCAATGTCACTTGACTAGACCACGTAGTGACTGCAATCCTGGCAGTCCCCACTGCTGTCATTTCTACTTTTATTATTTGTTATTTATACTGTAATAGTCTTTATTATTTATTTGCCGCCATGCTCCCAAATTTTAGTTGTAAGTAGCTTGCAACTAAAAACCAACTTATTCAAATACAGCAGTCCAGAGGAGCAAAGCACAACAAACAAAGCAAAACTGACCCTAGACTAAAAAAGGACTCCAGAGTCATCTTATATTCAAAGCCTGGGAGAACAATCGGATCTTCAGTAATTTCCTGAAAGACATAAGGGCAGGAGCCACACAAATGTCTGGGGGCAGATTGTGGCGCAGGGCAGAAATTGCAACTAAGAAGGCTGGCTTTCTGTAACAGTGCATTTTTTAATTGATGGGACTCAGAGAACCCCATTCTGCTGGACCAGACCAGATGGGCAGAGGCAACTGGAGGTCTCTGAGATTAGCAGGCTCTATGCCAGGAAAGGTTTTAAGATGATAACCAGCATCTTGAATTACCCCCAGAAGCAAACTGGCAACCAGTACAGCCTGCAAAGCAGCAGGATCATATTCCCATAATGTGTTGTTGCCCCTATCATTGCTTGCATCACCCAATTCTCAAGGGTGACTAAACATAAAAATATTTACTCTACATAAAAATTTTAAGTAATAAATAAAACCATGTAGTCATTTACCAAAAAAACACACACACCCAAAAACAAAAATACAACATCAGACCCTCAATGATTCATGTTTCTGTACTAGTTCTTCCTAAACCTTTGAACAGCAAGTTAAATCATTTCACCGAAAGACGGAATTGTTTAGGCGGACAGAATTTTCCTATATTTACTTGTGTTTTTAATTTTTGTGAGCTTTTATCGGATTAGAAATCAAAGGCAGACTTTACAAAACTGCTTTTTGAAATATAACTCATTCCGTATTACAAGTTTCCTCTACAAAATCAATTTCGAGTCAGTGACCTTGTTATTCATGGAGCTTATACTGTATATAAGGGGGCATAATCGAGTGTCAAGTGGTAACCTGTTTATAACACGGGGATTGCTCCTCCTCCTCTCTCTCCACTCCTAAAATCAGATGCTATACTCAGATTTGAAAATGTCCAGGGTAAAGAATTCATCTTTTAATTCTGCTGACAGGAGCGGTTCTGTCATGAACACAATGCATGGAATGAAAATCTCCGAATGTTTTTGTGGTCTCTGAAAATGGTATCCTCTTTCTATCTGCAAGAGCTCAGTTTTCTTTAGAATCCTGTCTCTAACATATAAGCTGCTACCACTTATGCTACTCAAATTAACAGTGCTGATTATGTCATTTGTGCAAAAACCAGCTGTAGATAGTTGCTCATTCTTCTTATCTTTATCCCCATCTGTCTATTGCTGAAAAAGTGAACAAAGTGTCACATGCAACCCAGAGTAAGGGCAGCTTAATTTTTTAAAAAAGCATAATAGTAATAAACCCTAATGTTTAATGTCATGCGATAAACGCAGAGTCAAAGATTCTGGTGTTATCCAATTTGTCTACTTCCATTTTATACAAAGAGATCATTTGCAATATTCCTAAAAGACAATTTTGCATTGGACATGTAAGACAAATATAGCCTTTGGAGTAAATTGCTCTATAATGATGTGACTCTGCAAAAGAACTTGCAAAACAGCACCAAGAGGTTTTAAGGCAACTGCAGAACCCCAAAATCTAAAATATCATTGTAAGTATTTCTAACTCTGGGAAATATCACTTAATTAACTGCAAATAAAGGTGAAAGTGCAATGACAGCCCTGAAGTTTCTACTCAGCTGCTGACAAGCAAGTAATCTAGTGACATGGATTACAATGTTTCAGGAAGCACATTATATGACAAACATTTCATTAATTAAAAAGAATCTTGTAAGAATTGGCCTAACAGAAAACCAAGCATCGTGAGAAAAAAAAACCACGTAAGTATTAGCATCCTCTTCTGTCTAAATCTCATTTTGTGAGGGAAGGATAGAAAATCTTAAGTTTGGGCAATCAAATCACAAAGAAGGTCAAACGTGACTTTCTGTTACATCCTTCTATTATTTCTGTCCTGTTTTTCTGAGCATCTTTGAACGATCACATAGCATGTATTACTAATGTAGAAGCCATTACAGTTTGCCTTAAATTAGCAACTGGAATACAGTATTCATTCAAGATATCTATGGAGATTCTCAGTCATCCAGGTCATTGTTGTCCCCAAAGTGCCTTTCCAAAAGGCAACTGGACTTTGTTTTTTCTTTAAGACATTTCGCTTCTTATCCAAGAAGCTTCTTCAGTTCTGACAGTCAGAACTGAAGAAGCTTCTTGGATAAGAAGCGAAATGTCGTCAGGCAAAAACAAAATCCAATTGCCTTTTGAAAAAGCACTGTTAGTATACTCATTTAAGATTTAAAACAAAATTCTGCTGTTGGGTTTTCTTTGAGAAACAAGAACAGAAGAACAAAGGTAATTAATAAAATTAATTAAAGCACACTAAGTGAATGTTTTAGGGACGCGGTGGCTCAGTGGGTTAGGACGCTGAGCTTGTCGATCAGATGGTCGGCAGTTTGGCGGGTCGAATCCCGAGTGCCGCATAACAGAGTGAGCGCCTGTTACTTGTCCCAGCTTCTGCCAACCTAGCAGTTCAAAAGCACGTAAAAAATGCAAGTAGAAAAATAGGGACCACTCCGGTGGGAAGGTAACAGCGTTCCGTGCGCCTCTGGCGTCTAGTCATGCCGGCCACATGACCACGGAGACGTCCTCGGACAAGCGCTGGCTCTTCGGCTTTGAAACGGAGATGAGCACCGGCCCCTAGAGTCGGAAACGACTAGCACGCATGTGCGGGGGAACCTTTACCTTTACCTTTAAGTGAATGTTTTACTGCATAAGTTGTCAATGTGTATTACTATCATTTCAATGGCACCACTACAAAATTAAATGAAATACTGAGTACCTGCAGACCATGATATTTCAAGAAGATATGGAAGTACTAATGTACGTGTTGATTTTTTGTGAAGAAAAAGCTTTACCCAAATGATGAGGTTTACCACTCTTTTTTGCTCTGTAGTTCCTCTAATTTTGAAATCATATTTTTTATTTTTATTTTTATTCCATTTATATCCCGCCCTTCTCCGAAGACTCAGGGCGGCTTACAAGCTTAGCAGTAGCCTTCATTCTATGTATAAGCCTGCTTATTAGGGCTTTTGCCCCCCCCCCCAGCGGCATTATTACAAAGTCAGCTTATTGCCCCCAACAATCTGGGTCCTCATTTTACCTACCTCGGAAGGATGGAAGGCTGAGTCAACCTTGAGCCTGGTGGGACGCGAACCTGCGCTAATTGCAGGCAGCTGGTGTTACTTAAGGAGGCATTAGCCCACTGCGCCACCAAGGCTCTTGTGAATATTCTTGTGGATTCTTTGCTTTTTGGGGGGGGGGGCGGGGAGGGAGGAAAGAATGTATGTGATTGGTCAAAATAAAAAGGTAGGAACTGCTGATAAGAGAGTACAGTTGCCTGAAGCTAACCTTTTCTTCTACAGATGCAGAAGCACATTAGGATCCATGGCAGTACAGTCCTCAACTTGTAATAGTTCATTTAGTGACCAAAGTTACAATGGCACTGAATAAAGTGGCTTATTACCATTTTTCACAGTTACAACCTTTGCAGCATCCCCATGGTCATGTGATTAAAGTCCAGATGCTTGGCAACTGGTACATATTTATGATGGTTGCTGTGTCCCGGGGGTCATCTGATCACCTTTTGCGATCTTCTGACAAGCAAAGTCAATGGGGAAGCCAGATTCACTTTACATCCGGGTTACTAATTTAAGAACTTCAATGATTCACTTAACAACTGTGGCAAGAAATGTTGTAACATGGGGCAAAACTCACTTAACAAATGTCTCACTTAACAACAGAATTTGGGGGCTCAATTGTGGTCGTAAGTCGAGGACTACCTGTATTTAGGTTGAAAACTGCAACAGAATAGATTGTGGAATTTAGGACTAAAGATACTTGGATGAAAAATATTAGTGAGGAATAAATTTCAACATAATTACAGTACAGCTTGCCAGTTAAAACAAGGTAACTTATAGCAACATAAACTAGTAGAAGGAGAAAAGAATTTGTGTTATGAGAAGGCAAAAAAAAGATGAAAGTGACATCTGAAATCAATCACCAATTCACGTACCCTGGCAAGTTTCCTATATTTATATATTTCTAAATAGTGTTAAGTTTGCCAATATCCAAAACAGCTATGCAAAAATGGCTGAATGAAATAGTAGTTAAACACAGCGGGAATAAAACTACTAAAATAGGCCATATACAGCAGTAACATAAACAGATTAAAAAGGCCTACAGGAATAAAAAATTATTTGCCTCGCACTAAAAACAACAGAATAGACAGCAGGTGGACCTCTTTATAGAACTAATTCCATAGCCAAGGAACTGTTACGGAAAACCTCTGCTTCTGTTTTCTCATCCAACGTGCCTAAGCACGCCCCGACATTTTCGTAAGCAGAAAAGTCAGAATGTAGAGCAAAATACATTGCCTTTGACTCTGAACATTTCTGGTATCTGGAAAACCTTTACCTTGGGGAGAAAGACAGACAAAACCTCTTCAGGTTAAGGAGAAAGACTACAGTATTTTATTATTACCTGTAGCCATAACAGTCACAAACTTAGACCCGAAATGTCCATCTGGAGACAAGCGGCATATGTTTGGCTGCTGGTTCTGGAAATGCCCAGCTGTAATGCATTCTTCTGCACTAAGGAAATAGGTATCCTAAAGAGGAAGAGAAGACAACACAACACGGGCAAGTGCTTTTAAGGAAACCTAACATGATTTTTTTTTTTTTGGAAAAAAAATATAAATTAACATCCAGCATAAATTTATCATCCTGGAAAAAGATTAGCCGGTATCAGGTGATCCTCATACCTAACTGTGCATTTCCATTACTTTCTAGTTTACTTTATCCTTACGATGTCCTCTGTATGTTCTCTGACAGAATAGAAGCAGCGCTGAGATGAGGGGATGTGGTATTTCTCGATATGAGAAATTATAAGCAGAATCTGGGCTTTGTGTGATAGATAACTTAAACAAGCACATTAGGAAAATGAATTGGGAAATTAGATTCGAAAATGAAAAGTAAATCAAGTTTATCTATCTGATTTCTACCTGAGAACATTTAAGACCCAGTTTAAACAGTTACCCTTTCTATCAATGATAGGAATAGGCCGAAATTAAGATGGGTTATTCCTAAGGTTTTCCCACTGCCTGACTTCCCAAGGAACCAAAACCTCTATAGAAATAAAACTAAAAAGAGTTTTGATCTCACTGGTATCTGGTAGTATCTGTGGTAACATACTATCCACTTTAGACTTAGTTTTAGACTTGGTCTATACCACAGGTCTGCAACCTACGGCTCCGGAGCCGCATGCGGCTCTTTAAGACGTCTCCTGTGGCTCCCAGTTCTCTGCCATGTGCAGTCCAAAAAAAAAAAAAGTGGGACTAAAAAAGTTCAACGAATCAATTCAAATATGCAGGGTAGGTGCATATCTTGCCTTGGCTCCACTCTTCAGTCAAACCCTGTTCTGCACATGCGCGCATGTACGCACATGCGCACACATTTTTTTGCGGCTCCCAGTTTTTCCTTTTCTGAGGGAACCAGTTCCAAGTGGCTCTTTCACTGTTTCAGGTTGCTGACCCCTGGTCTATACATTTCAATTTCATCAGGGTGGAAAGAGGGTGACAAAAATAATTAAACTTTGTTGTTCAGTTCTGTCTCAAAATAGTGTCCAGCTAAGATATTTATGAAAATATTATAGAAGATTCAACACTGGAAGGGCCACATACAAAAACTGTAATAAAAGTGGGAAACATTTACAGTTATTAGATATTCAGGTTACTTTTAGGCAATAGGCTGTAGGTTATCATAATTGCACAAGCAGGCTTCAACTGACAGATATTGTAAAGTTTAATCAAATGCATTATGATATGGTACAGTAATATGGTGTTCTCAAAGCTAAAAATCTTTTTTTTTAAAAAAAAAATACAATAGGCAAGATGAGTGCTAATGAAAGTCTGTTTAAAAAAGTCTCAACAGGTGACAAGATTTGGCTCACCTCATCTGAGTTCAGAAACTAAGCAGCTTTAGGCCTGGTTAGTGCTTTGATGGGAGACATCCAGAGCTATAGACTAGGAAGTCACAAAAAGCCACCTTGGAAGAAAGTAAACCATTTCCATATTTTTTTTGCAAGAAAACTACGCAGAGCTGTGTATGTTGTTGCCAAGAACCAAACCCAATCCAAATGAGACTTGAGCTTTTTACTGAAGGGCAACGAAAATATGTTGTGACCTATAGCAGCGGTCCCCAACCTTTATGGCTTGGTGGCCTGATGAGGTGAGAGGGGAAGTGGCCTCTGCAAGTGGTGGGCTGGCATGCCACTTCTGCAAGTTGCTGGCCCGGCGCACTTGTAGCTCAATTCACATGAGCAGCTGGTTGGTGCGAAAAGCCTGCTGCTCATGTGAATTGAGGTGCGCGCACATGCATGCGCACACCAGCCTGCTACTTGTGCGGCCCACTTCCGAACCAGCCATGGCTGGTAGAGGGCTATGGCCTGGGGGTTTGGAAGCCCTGACATATAGTACTAAAAATATGCTACATATTCCTTCTGTAGGAAAATCCGACACTATCCATCACAGGATTCCTTTTGAACCCCTGTTCCTGATCATGAATTATGCGTATAGATGATGCAATAATTGCTATAAAACCAGAAGCACATTAAAGAGAAAAAAATTCTTACCTTGTTTCGGCTGTAGCGAACAGTCCCCTTCCGTGTGTCCTCTGAAACCAGATCTGTGAATATCCAGCCAACCTTAAAACATAATATATATACATATTATCTGTCTTGTTTTATTACAAAATGTTGCTCATCCTAGTTAGAACAATGTGGTCTTAGTTATATAAATCCCTTTGTGAAATATGCTTCACAGCTGTCTGGGGAAAAAAATCCTTAGCATTGCAGAACTCATTTGAATATGTTTTATAGTGCCAGTTGGTAAAGGCCTGCAGTTTTAGGCTCCCTTATGAAAAGGTCTGTAGATTTCTACATGGATCCTACTTCTCACCCTCCTTATAAAAAAAGATATTTACTCTTCTGTGATTTACACTGTAAAGTCAAAAGCAGTCCACACAGCTGCTCTCAAGATCCAAGTTTTATACTAGTTAAATTAAAAGGCACAAGTCTTTCCATTCAGAACTTTCTGGCTTAGCACCCATCTGCTTGCTTATGGAATCTGCCCAACAGGTGAAGATCTGTGAGGGAAGGCATGTTATGGGTCCCACATCTGAGAGAATATTGTCATTAGAGGTCCTACAGGGGAGCCCTCTGTTATGGCCTCCTCTTCTACAACACATTATCCCTAATGATAAGGCCAGCCCATACCCTATTGGTGGCTTCAGAGGATGGTAAAAACATGGCGCTTCTCCACAATTTCTGAGGGCGGAACTGAAGGAAGTTGGATGACTACTGACCTCATGGATGCTTATCACAAGTATATTTTACTTTGTTATTACATTAGATACATTAACCCTAATTACTGAAAGAAGAAATTGCTGGATTAACTGGAATGTTGTTCAACCCCAGTTAATAAATATATAAATAATGCTATGTGATCAAAAGAGCGTGTTTTCGATTTTAAGCTCATTCCCACTTGTCTCGCCTTTGGGTTCTTGTCAAGTTGTTAACTTTCTTTTAATCACAGATTTGCTTTCTGTGAAAATATTGTTTTGTGACATAGCCCCTTGTGGCATTTTGTGACAGCATTGACAATACTCTCAAAATTCCAAACATTGGCAAAAGGTTGGCAACTATGAGAAAATAAACTTACAGCCAAAAAGAAAAATTGCATGTGTAGATAAAAATGTTTGCATAAATCCAAATTAATATTTTTCATGTAATTTGATGTCCCTGGATTAAAAATGCCCGAGCTCCAAGAAATAAAATCTATTTATTTCTCTGGAGCAGGGATTAACAAGATAAACTGCCTCCACTTATATAAGAAAATTAATTATTGATCTGAAAACTGATATGCCACAATTTTAAAAAAATCACTGGCGGTCTTTAGATAAAAAAATTAAAATACAAGAGATAAAATCTGCTCTGTTCTAGTCTAACTATCTCAACTGTATTTTTTCTGATACATATTCAGTAAGATGCCTCTTCCCTATCCTTGTTTCAGTGGTGAAATCTCACATAATTCTGAAATGGGACACATCCAACAACTATGAAGTAAACATTGAAATAATAAAATTAAAACTACGGTGTATCTGAGACTATATCAGCTCCACCCCAACTGTGTGTAACATGGGCCTGCTTACTTTGTGCCACCATCGTGCCCAATGTAAATCTTCCTATCATCCAAAATGTTATCTATGTACTTGATCTCCAAAAAAGCCCCACTCTGATCTAGAAATTGTATGCACAAAATAAATCAATAAAAAACCCTGTGTGACACAACATGCTAACATTTGTGATTTAGTATAATAGGCTAATTAAGCATGGTTTGAATAATACAACGAAATTGGTATGCCACAAAATTTCATTTTAATGTATGCCAATTAGTGTACATTTAAAGTGACAATAAAGCAATTCCAATTCTAATTCTAATTCTAATTCTATTGTTGTGGTGGTGCAGTAGTGCAAGCTATTTCTGCTGACTGCCAGCTGCCAGCAGTTCGATTCTCACTGGCTCAAGGTTGACTCAGTCTTCCATCCTTCCGAGATTGGTAAACTGAGGACCCAGATTGTTGGGGACAAAATGCTGACTCTCTAAACCTCTTAGAGAGAAATATAAAACACTGTGAAGTGGTATCTAAGTCTAAATGCCATTATTATTGCTACCAAAACCAAATTCATGCTTCTTATCAAGCTATAAATCAAAGTTTACAAACCACAATGATTAAGACAATGATAAGTCAAAGATTTCAATATGTTATTTCTTTTTTCTTCTTTGGATTTTTCCCTTTTTTCCTGCATTAGGTATAGTTTTTTTTTGTCAGATAGCTTATTATAAAATACTTCTTTTCCCATATATTTATATATACACTGGGTACTTAGTAAGATTTTCTTCACTTGTATAAAGAAATTTTCTTTAGCATTTTGCCTCAAATGTATTTTGATACCTTTCTCAGGCCAAGTTTTGCAGCAATCTCATCCACAATCTCTGCTTTTGAGTCTTCCAGGAGCTCTAGACTATTTTGTGTACCAATCTAAATAGAAAAGCAAATGGCATTAGAGAACTAATTTTTAACAGGTAGACGTTTAGTATCTGAAAGGGAAAATAACATTATCCACAATAAACAGACATCAGAAGAATGAAAACAGACAAGCTACCATATCCCATTTACATAACATGGTCTTATGTAATGTTCAGAACAGGTATGCTTCCCTGCTAAAATTAGATTTTACTTCCAAGAATCAGAATAACAGAGTTGGAAGGGACCTTGGAGGTCTTCTAGTCCAAATCCCTGCTCAAGCAAGAGACCTATACCATTCCAGACAAATGGCTTAAAAATCTCTGGTGATGGAGCACCCAGAACTTCTGAAGTTCCACTGATCAATTCTTCTAACCAAGACGCATAGGTTGCTTCTCTCCTTGATTAGTTTCCATTCATTGCTTCTTATCCCACTTTAATCTTAAGCACTGACCTAAGCATTAAGACACGTGTATGAGAATTGGTGGCAACCACCCCATAGGGAGATGGATAACAATGACTTACGAGACAGCAGATGAAGGATCACCAGAGAATTCCTCCACTGCATTTCTTTCCAAGTGGGCTAACCAACTGATGCAAAAATATGCTCAAAAGGAAACCAACTCAAAGATTTCAGAATCCTGTGGTCCTCTCTATTTTCCCTGTCCACGTCCTCTTTTTAATTTCTCTTCTCCCTTTAAAAGGATTAATTTTCCTCTTTCCTCCAGATAGCTATTGCTAAGCACATTGTGCTTTAGATTGTAAGCCGCCCTGAGTCTTTGGAGAAGGGCGGGATATAAATGGGATTAAAAAAAAAAGATAGGTTTGATTTCCCTTTCTCCAACAAATATTCAATATCCGTTGAGTTTCTAGCTGTCCAAGCTCTGTGATCATTGCTAACTTTTATAAAAATTCTGCTTTTTAAATGACTTATATTTAAATTTTAAATGAATTCAGAATTGCATTCAGAGGAAAAGTATGACAAAAAAGAACGAGAGCTTATTTTTTCTTTTACATTTTAATTACAATATCAAAATTTTTAAAAAAGAATTTTGATGCTTGCAAAAGATTGATTGCAATTAACAGTGACTAATGAATATAGATTATAACCCATAAGGATCTGTGTAACAGCTAGTTTGGTGTAGTAGTTAAGAAACTGGAAATTTGTGAGTTCTATTCTTGCCTCAGGCACAAAGCTAGCTGGGGGACCTCGGTCTGAATTACAAGGTTGTTGACCCCAAGATTGCAAAAACAAAACATAAAAAACCCCTACTTCGTTCCTTACTAACAATAAGCATCTTTTATAATACTTATAGAATTCTGTATATAGAAAGAAATTCAAATAGAATATGTGCATAAGATATAAGCCCATAAAAAGAGAGTTAAGTTACATTTCTCTTTCCTTATGTAAACTGGTAAGCATTCCTTAGTTTCTTCTCAAAGAAAAGCCCACTTTCTTAGACTTACTTTTGATTTTTGCAAAACCCAAACCCATATTTCTTAGAGGAAAGAAGCCCTTGCGTTACGCAAGGTCACGGAACTTGATTTCATTTTACAAGATGGAGAATACAAGAAACGGCTGCAGTAAAAGGTTATTATCTCCTTTTTTAAAAAAAAAATGCAATAGGAAAGGAAAACACTTCTATTCTCAAAAAACACAGTATCTCCAGTTTAAAAGAAAGGTATATTCTCTTTCCAGTTCTATATGGTCTTTCGGGAAACAGGACTACTGACACAGGGATATGGATTTGTTCTAAAATCCAACATATGGCAGAGAAGCCACTTTTCCCCCACTTACCCTTGTTTATGTAAGGTCATTTGGTCAAATGGCTGGTATAGAAATGTAATGGATGGGTGGGTGGGTGGATGGATGGATGGATGGAAGGAAGGAAGGAAATGTAACTTAGTTCCCTTTTTAATTGGACTTTTGCATCTATCTTATGCCTATCAGCAAATCCTTTGAGTTTCTGCCTACATTCCAGAATTCAAGAATTATAACACGGTTTCCGTTTCCTACCATAGTTTGCCTACGATAGAAGAATGGGTGTTTAAAGTTTCGAATCTTGCAGAAATGTCTAGGATTTCTGCTTACTTGAAAGATCATTTACAGGAAAGATATATTTCAGTTTGGAGGAGATGGATAGATTATATTCAGAATAAATATGGGACTAAAAAGTTTCATTTAGCTTATGAGTAGATTTTAGAGGGATATGGTTATTGATCTTAGTGTTGGTACTTTGTATGTATTTATGTTAAAGGGGAGTTAAAGCACATTATGAATATGGTTAATTGTATATTATGCATAATTTTATTTAGAATATGATTATTATAACTATAATCCTGTATTTAGCTCTGGGAAGTGGGGGGGGAAGTGGGCGGGTTTGGGGTGGGGGGGATTTGGGGATATATTGTAAAATCTTGCTCTTGTAAAACTCTTTAATAAAAAAAAAGAATTATAACACGGTAATGGTATATCATTGGCTTGGTTTCCAAATTATGATTAAAATGTGGAAACACAGTTAGGGCAGAAGTCTACATTAACTTTTCCTCTTTAACGTGATTGCTAACAGTTATGATAAACTCTACAGTTATAACTACAGTTATTGCTCCATCTGAATCACCTTTCAGTACTCGGTGAACAATGCCATCTGGTGACTTAATATGAACTTGCAGTTTTTTTAAAAAATCCAATGCACGCTAAGCTTAACAATTTATAGGGCCGTGTGAATCGTTGAGAGGCGCCCTTTACAAAGCAGCCAAATACCCTGATCCTTCTACTCAAAATGCCAAGGTACTGTCCCCTCACCAACACTGTTTTGAGGGCTTTCACATGTATGTGCATGCTCGGGCAACACTTTGGCTAGGTCCTAGGATGACAGCCAAAGCGCTTCATCTACAACAACAACAGAAACATTGTTGATGAACTGGAAAGATCTCAAAGTAGCAAACATCAAGCTCTGCCGTTGTTGTATGACTTGCTCAATAACTGAGACTGGCTGACTTGCAATATCAGGGGAAAATTCTAATTTATAAAAAGAAATAAGATACTTATTGCTGACTCAGTTTGAGGTACCTCTTTCTTTAGCCTATCGTTCAGGTTTTCAGCTCAGCATGGTGTTAAGACTGAAAACACCCACACTTGCGATATAAATCTTTATCCGTTACAGATCAAATGCATACTTGTCAACCTGCCTTCCTCATCTTCAACCATATACAGTTGTGTAGGCATATTTTCAGCAGAAGCAGAAGGAAGCACACAGAGACATTTTTTTCCAGATTATAGGAAAGCAATTATTTACCAAGCATAAGTGAATAGAAAGCCTACAAACCTACGTTTAGTATGAACAAACCTAGAGAGATTTAATTTCTCATAAATGTGCAAATGTTCAGACTGAAATCAAGTCTATTTCTTTAGAAAGCAAGAGACTGCTCATAGCAAAATTCTTCTCCCCAAAATATGTCAATTAATTCTTCTACTTCAATTACCAGAAAATACAAGAGAAATGTTATTTCCCAAGCATTCTTCTAAACGGAGTGAGTCAGGAGATTTCAGAGTAGGATTTGATTACCTGTGGAGGTTCATAGATGGCAGAAACCTCAGCTCGAATACCCAGAGGAATGTCTTTATGTTCTGTGTACCTCCCATATAGATATCCAAAATGTTGGTTTCCTGTTTTTCTCCAGAAGTCCAAGAAACGATCTGCAATTGTATGGTTCTCAAACATGATATTATCCACGTGTCTATATTTCTGCCATTTGGGGGGGGGGGGAGAAAAACAAAAAAACACAAAGCCATAATCAAACACTCCCCCTTATCAGAATCAGTAGATTTTAATATAGTCACAAAACTGTGGATATTAGCCTGCTGTCTTTTAACTCAGCGTGCTTCATTTGGAGTTATGGCAAGCCAAAAGTCTTTTTATGAACAGCATACTATTTGATCATTCCCATTTGGCCGCTTCTGCTAATAGAAGTAACCGAACAATGACAGCTCTATCCATGAAGGAAAAAACTTCAGCTTCTTTCTCTTCTTTTATGCTATGTTAGCTAGGGAGGTTCACGAATTGCAGAAAGCTCAGCTTGCTTTCTCAGAAGTTATCTTTATGTTCTGCATACTTCACTTATAAATATCCAGAATTTCTCTCTTTCTCTCTCTCTCTAGAAGCCTTGCTTCAACTATATGACTCTCAAAGATACTTACAAATTTGCAAGCCATAGTTCAACAACATTAAAGAATTTAGTTTACTGTGACATCTGAATGTGGCCAATTATTTCTTACACATTCATAGATCTTCACTTTCTACAATATTTTTGGATCCTTAGACACATTTTGCTTTATTGCTTTATACAACATAGCAAAATGACTGCCATACACCTGAATCGCCTGCAAATTTTTCTGTTGTAATGAAACATTTATTTAATACAAAGAGACCTCACTGAGATCCAACGAAAACAAGATATGGTTATAACAATCCTTTATCCTGCAGCAATCCTTATTCTACAGGAGTGAGAGCACAACTTTTGAATACCACAGTTTCAAAAGTACACCTTGCATAGTGAATTGTCAGAATGCCTCTCTAAATTATACCAGTAGCAGGAGTGAATTTCCAGACATTGAATTCTAACTTTCACTATGGGATCCCAATCATCCTCTATGAGCACTTTGACATAACAATTAAAAAAAAACACCTGTCCGTGTGTCACTGTTCTCCTTTCTGTCACAGTCCTAGGCAGTTCCTAGTACTCTACACTTGTAGGATGATCCCAGCTTACAAGCTTCCTTTTTTGTTGATCTCAATGGCTTAGTACAAACAAGGGGCTGGCCCACTTTAAAAAAAAAAGGTCCTAAGCATATCTTCTATGCCAGGGCTTTTCAACCAGTGGTATGGGTACACCTGGCAGGTGGTACGCAACCATCCTAGAAAAGTGGTGGTGGGGGAGGGGAATGAGCTGAACCGGTAGCAGCACCGCACAAGCCTGAGCGAGAGACGGCCGGAGCTGTAGGGCTGTCAAGGCTCGGCGGAAGTGCCAGGATCAGCGCCAGGCTCCAGCTGGAGCTCGGCACTGATCCTGGCGCCAATCAGCTGGAATGTTGCAGCATCTCCAGGGTCTTGTGATTTACATTCAGATGCTTGGCAACTGATTCATATTTATGACGATCACAGTGTCCCAGGGTCATGTGAAGTGACCAAAACCTGCTGCAACCACCCAGCAGATGGGGGAGGGGGGAATAAAAACCAAACACCCCCCACCCCCACTGCTAATCCTCAACAGAAATGCTCACAACAATGAAAACCTTGGACAGGAGGAAGAGCACTGCCGGGCGGGGAGGCAGGTGTCTTGCTCGGCTGTGGCTTGGGGGGGGGCACTTTTTTCAATGCCATTGTAACTTCGAACAGTCACTAAGCTAACTGTTGTAAGTTGAGGACTACCTGTACTTCATCACTTTTTTCGTGTGTGTGTGTGTGTGTGTGTGATCAAGTTTTTGACACCTTGCTAGGCGACTGGTGGTACTCGGATGTTGCCATATCCTAAAAGTGGTACAATAGGTGAAAAGGTTGAAAAGCCCTGTTCTATTCCACTGTTGGATTTAAAAGCACTCCAGGGAAATAAAACATTTGTTGAAGGTTAGCAATGTAGTGTATCAGAGCCTTCAAATATTCTTAAAAAACAAACAAACAAATAGTTCAGATAAGTGCTTCTTGTTACTATTTCTGTACCTTTTCAAAATTAACTCTTCCAGCCATCAAGCTCATACTCCAAAAGAGTAGACTATTTGAAACTAAATGTGAACCCCAGAATAATATTATGGGAAAACGTCTCAGATTATATACAGAAAATATTAAAGCTTTTGTAACCCTTAATCTATTAGTTAATGTGCCCAAGCCTAAAACATGGGTCTACCTAAACAATAGGAAAGGCTACAGGCTTCTTGGATTCAGATATAAAGACCACATTTAGATATTATTTTAAACAATGTATTTTTTTAATTCTAGATTGATCATGAAAAAGCTTCATACTGTCTGGTCATCCTGAATTGGCTCCTTCTGTAAATAAGCATTGATAAACAAAGACAAACAGCTGAGACTCTAGCCTTGCAATCCTTAGATGTATCCATAATGAGGCAATACATTTATAGATGCGGTCTGTTTCAGCACAGAAATGGGTTTGGCATCTTTTCGGTAACTTTTGATTGAAACATCTCTTTGCTCTAATAGGTTTGGGCCTTGCTAATTATAGTGCATAAATTTAAATCTCCCTGGGACATTGCAGGGCTTCAAAATTACAAAGTGTTCTGTTATTGCTATAGGGTCCTGAAAACGCTACACAAGTTATTAAACAAGGATCTATAGAAAACTCAACCCTGCCTTTTGCTTATCTAGCATTGCAGGGAAACAGTGAATAAGGCAATATGGTGGCCCAGCTTAATGCATCTTCACAAAATCCACTGCTATTATATAACTGAAATTTGTGGTGGTGGTGCTTTCACTTCATTTAACAGAACAACAGAGTTGGAATTTAAAATTGCTGTGATTTCTCATATACATGGCAGATTTCCTCCATTTACAAGGAATCTATCAGATAAATATATATTGCTTTATCCTCCTATATGAGTGCTAACAGTTGGTCACCAAGCAGCTATCAAAACACTGTCCAAACTCTCCTGGCTATTCCTTCCCAAAAGAAACATCATAAGCAAGAACTTTCTTGCTGCCTTGAAAAGCTAGCTTTCATTTTGGGTAATACTGAACTTACCTGCCTGTTGAGTGTGATAGCACTTGGCTGACACTTGGTACAAATTCCTTCTGGCCATGGAGGATGCCCCTCACATCCAGATTTAATCTTGCAGCTAATGTTTTCAAGAGCAACAAACTTCCCCCTAAACAAAAGAAGAAACATGCTGAAGATCTAAAAAAAAACCAAACACCACCCAATATACAGTAGACATCCTGCCAGAAGATGCCATCAGACTCTACAACTATATGTAGTCTGCATATAACTCCTTAATCCTCATTGTAAACTAGGGGGGGAAACAGCAATTCAATACAGAATCCAACCTGCCTCTTCTCTCATTTACACTTGTGTTAGCAAACATATCAAGTATGCAAATAACTGCTAACACAGTGTGATCAACATAGAAACTGTAAACATGAGAAACATCAGTTGCAGATTCACAGCATAATAAAAATAAAGATGTTTAACATTTGCTATCTTCTTAGGCATGGAATACTTTTTATGAGAAATCTCCATAAAAAGAAATGTAAGTGAGAGATTAATGGAAAGATTGTGTTTCTAGGACAGTTTTTTTTTATTGTAACCTCTGTGGATAATATGACAAAACTACAGATTTGTCATCCCCTTTAAAAATGTCTTCGCTGCACCAATGTATAGATCAGTTTAAGTTCAACAACCAAGGGGGAAAAAATAAAATTCATCTCACCCCAATATAATAAACTAATTTTAAAATGATTGTTCCTATCTGAAGCCAAATTGTTTTTGCCCTATGAAGAGTCTTCTATTTTTTTTCAGATTTTGCCATCTATGCCATCTTTGAACTCCCCTGCAGTAGGTACAAAGTTTCTTACTTATCTGCACCTCCGGTCAGTTTCCTGATGTAGGCATGGAATGACATATGCTTCACAGGAGGTTCTAGATGGTTTAAATAATCCTCATCAAAAGGCTGCCAAGCACCCACATACACAAAAGAAAACCAGGTCAGACACTTGCTTGATAATACAGTGATCACTGTACAAATGGATCTTTTAGTCTGAATACTCTGCTGGTGTTCAATGTGGAAATAATTAGATAACATTGTGCTCTTTTTCCACAGCAGTTAGTATTCTGACAGTAATAGTGGGGCCCTTTCTTCTCCCTCCCCCGCATGTTAAGACATTTTATTCTTGTACAAAATAGCTTGAGAAACCCAACCTGTGGATGGGTGTAATGGATGTAATATTCTTAGGGGGTTTTTAGCTTACAGAACTAAAAAACAAAGCTGAGAATTCTGGCAGAGGTTACCTAGCTAAACTGAAGAATGTTTGCACAATTGAAAATGACTAAAAGGTTTTCTATAACATAAGTCGTTAATAAAAACAGTGCAGGATATAAACATCCTCCCAAATAAGCAACTTTCAGTTGTAGCTTTTAAAAAGGAAAGAATCCACTTCCAATATAAGTGAAAAATACCAACTGCATATGCTTTCTCGAAACTTGTAACATGAAACAGTATATCCTGTTAAAACCACTATTGCAAAAAGCCAGATGTCAAAAAAGAGATAAATCCATGTTTTGATTTGACAGGTATATCCAAGGGTCCAATTTTGCCTCTTTAACCATTATCAGTACAGCTAGGATACATTAAAGTTTCAACAACATTCTCTCTATTGATGCCATTAAAGCAACTGTATACATCAAGAAAACTTTTACCTTGTAAAGTATTACTATAATAGCTTTCATTTATCTGCTTACCTCTAAAGGTACACAATGTACACATTTACCCAATGGACCATGTCGACATCTGTGTAAAGAGAACATTAGCAGCTAAAGTTACGGGCAAAAACAGAAAAGCACTCTATTTTGTAAAGCTTTACAGATTAATACTTAATACAGCTTAATAAATTAACATGAGCCCAACAAACTGGAATTTCCATTGCTAAGCAGTTATTAAGCAAAACATCACATGACCACACCACTTAGCAACAGCAGTGCCAATGTTGCAGTTGCTCCACCTGCCTATCTACCCACCATATCTTCTCCTTGTGGTCACCCCTGGCGGTCTCAGCCCTGCTATCCCAGCTGATCTTCACCATCTTCTCCTGCTTCTCCCTGCTCCTGACAAGGTCTTCAGGCAGGTCTGGCACAGCCAGCAGCTGCCTTGCGAAAGGCCAGGCCAGGCATACCCGGTCAACAGAAGAAAGCACCTAAGGTCAGCTGCGGGTGGTAAAGAGGGGCACCTGAATGCAGGGCAGGGATGCAGAAGGCAGCAGCATGTGTGATGGCCAAAAGGAGAGAGATGGGGAGGAGACAGGTGATTAAGTGAAGCTGAAGCACATCTTGTGGTCCTAAATGTGAACAGACTGTCAAGTATCTGAATTTTGATCATGTAACCACCAGAGAATTTTGATGGTTGTAATGTCAAGGACCAATTGTAAATACCATTCATTCAGCACTGTCATAACTGCAAACAGTCGCTGAATGCATAGTCGTTAAGCAAGGACTACCTGTACTGATCACAGATGAACAAATCTGTTGGTTAAGCACACGTTAGCTAAGTATTAGTGGGCTGCTTGCTAACTACACTGAAAATGTTCCCTGATTTCAGAAATGCAATGATGGAGAGCGCTGATAAGATACAGTGCTATTTTTATTAATAATGGAGTAGACAGACAGATTGGTTGTACTGTTGCAGAAAAGGTCCAGAGAAGCATCTTCCATTTCCATCTATTTAAGGAGGCAATACACTGTTATTCAATATTTTAAAAATCTTTCATTTATTCAGCATTTATTTTAACAGCAGGTCTTTCAGAACTACTTTCTTTCTCTGTTACTGACAATTTTCTTCATAAAAGTTAATGTGTTCTTAGCAACTTTCACTATACACACAAAGCCAAGCATACATTCAACAAAGGAGATTTTTTTGCCTATGATGTTTTCAACTGCCAACAATACTTCACTATTCAAAGGTTTTGGTTTTTGATCTTCACTGGAGCCATCATTCCAATACATGGAAAAGTACATAAAGGGGGCAATGTAGACCAATCTAACCTTAAAAGAAATAAAAGATTCTAAAAGTTTAAATCATATTTTTATAATAGTTACTATTAATAGAAGTCTACTCTAGAATTTACAGTTATACTCCAAAAGTAACCATCAGGTGGTAATAATGCCATTTCCTCAGACAGACACCAACTACTACAATATTCTCAGTGTACCCTGTGAGAATAATATATTTTGTATTTTTTTAAAAGATTCCAGCTAGGAGCAAAATGGTTATCAAGAGCAATTCTGAGCTTCTCAATATATCTGAGAAATACTTAGGCATGGACCATCTCTGAAGTTCTGAAGTTTTACAGATGTAAAAGATTGAGAAGATAAAAACCAAGCAAACTGTCTACAATCATGTCCAAACCTTCTGGATGTAACTTCTCCTACTAGCTTAACAACAAAGTATCTATGCAGCCTTTCTGTAATGCAGTGTTATTATTTTTCCCTTGCTTACTTACAGACGCTCAAGTATTTCAAAACCACAATAATTAGGACATGTAGTCTATCTTAAAAAGGGACGCGGTGGCTCAGTGGGTTAGGACGCTGAGCTTGTCGATCAGAAGATCGGCAGTTTGGCGGGTCAAATCCCGAGTGCTGCGTAGCAGAGTGAGTGTCTGTCACTCGTCCCAGCTTCTGCCAACCTAGCAGTTCGAAAGCGCGTAAAAATGCAAGTAGAAAAATAGGGACCACTACGGTGGGAAGGTAACAGCATTCCGTGCCCCTTTGGCATCTAGTCATGACCACGGAGACGTCCTCGGACAAGCGCTGGCTCTTCGGCTTTGAAACGGAGATGAGCACCGGCCCCTAGAGTTGGAAACGACTAGCACACATGTGCGGGGGAACCTTTACCTTTACCTTTAGACTATCTTAGATTCTAAAATATTAACATTTTTACTTAAGTGTAATGGCTGTAATATTATGACATGAATAAGAAATTTAGCATTAATAAATTATCAATTTTGCTCTTGCATAGGGATAAACCAGCATATATTTGCTAGTGACAATTTCAAATCTTTCATGTTGTTGATGTTTGGGACACACAATTTTAAGCATGTTTTAAATATTCAATGATATTGGAAACTTTCTTCAAACTAATCAGCCATCTAGTATCATCATCAGAAACACCCAGGAGGTTTGCAGTAGATGACTCAGTGAGAGCTATGTCCTATGTTTACAGGCTAAAAATATTGCAGTTGCCACTTCAGAAGCTTCTTCCCCATAATTCATAATGTTAAATTAAGGGCTTCTACACTTTAGTTGACTAAAGATTTCTCATCCTTTGTTGCCCTTACTAGAAATCTAGTTAGTTCAACCACAATGATTAAATTCAAGACAGACAGGACTTTTACTGAGAATAATACTGGTATTCTGAATAAGCAATTGTACTTAATAAAAGCAAATGAAGCCTATACTATGTGCTTACAGCTCTCTTGCACAATTTTAATTTGGCTAAAGTAAGAGCTACTCCATATTTTATCCAGACTTTCCTGAAATTATTCATGCCTAATATTATTACACCTAGAGCAGACATGTCAAACACAAGGCCCGGGGGGCCGAATCCGGCCCGCAAAGTGGTTTCATGTGGCCCGCGAAGCCATTCTGGAAACAATGAGGGAACGGTCCCTGCTGCCTTGGCCCTGGCCCAGGCCAGCTGGGAGCCAATGTACAATTTCGTGGTGGTCATCTATGCTGAAATACATTCAGTCTTAGCTTCACAAGGCCGTCTGGAAACAGTGAGGGACCTGCCCATGCCGCATCGGCACTGCCCCCTGGGCGCAAGCTGGGGAGGTATCACCCTTTGTGAGGAATGAAGAAATGCACCATCGCCTGGAAGTGGCCAACATGTGACCCTGCCTACTTTGGGCAGGCTAGGGCCTGGGCAGCGTTGTGCTTCTCTTCAGATTCGTGCCATCCGGCTCAGCCTCTCGACACTGTCAGGAAAGTGCCCCACTGCCTGCCAAAACCGGGCAGGCTGGGGGCTGGGCCGCACTGTGCAGGTAACATCGACTCTCATGCTGCTCATGGCATCCCCTCCCCCAGAGCCCACCAAGATGGATATGTGAAGTAGGTGAGGGCCATGTGCTGGCCACTTCCAGGCAGTGGTGCATTTCTTGATTCCTCATGAAGGATGACACTTCCCCAGCTGCGTTTCTTGCCTGTTTTTCTCCCTGCCTCATCTCAAATATTTTCCCACCACTCGAAGGAAGGAAGGAAGGAAAGAAGGAAGGAAGGTGAGGGAGGGTCTGAGGGAAGTCCTGCCTTAGTCCTTCCCTGCTGCCCTTTCACCATCCCCTTGCCCTTCCTCCTGGCCTATCCTGGGGGGTCTCCAATCCTATTGCTAAGAAAGGTTTGGATACAAAGCCAGGTCTCCTCACATGGAGAGGGAGTGGGCCTCCCTTTTAACTTTGCCCTCATGCCCATCATGAGCAACCTGGCTAAGGAGAGCAAGCACAGCAGCAGCAGCCTTGAGGAGGAGGTAGGTGCAGCTGGCCGCCACCTTGGGGAAGTGGAGCTGGGCTTAGTGCCATGGGTGCTTGACGGCTGGGCTGGGCATTTGACCTCCATTTGACCTCCACGCCACCGTCCAACCCTCCCCCGAGGCCTGAGAGGAACAGTGAGGCTCCTCCAGTGGACCATGCCTTGGCACTTGCCCTGGTCCCTGCCCAGGCCCCCATTGGCACCTTTGATGCGAATATGTAGAGCTGGCCACGCCCACCCAGTAGGCCACACCCACCCTGGCCACACCCACCCGGCCCGCCAAGGGCAACTGCAATGCTGATGCGGCCCTCAATGAAATTGAGTTTGTCACCCCTGACCTAGAGTATAGATATAAGGACGTATGCCAAATTCTGGCACTCCCAAGATTCTAAATGGAAACAAATGGATTATTACTCAAGTAGTAAGCTACAATATTATTTCATTACGTGCTTTTAACAAATGATTACTAAGATGCACCTCATTCTACTAAGCTCTAAATGGTTTGAGGATCAAGTAAGTCTTACAACAATTAACACTGCTCAGATCTTTTCAATGGCTGTCAGTGTTCTTTGCTAAAAAGAATAATGTGCTTTTTTTTAAAAAAAAAGAATAGGATTACAAAACTGTCTGAGGCTATTTTCTGTGAGAATTTCAGAGAGGATATTTAGATTACTGAACATATAGCCATGTTCATTACCACACAAAGACAAAATTTCTATCAAAATAGTACGAGGCTGACTCTCCTAGAAAAGCTAGTACCATTTTTCCCGTGGCCTCTTCTGAAGATCAATACATTAATTTTCCAGATTTCTAAAAGAAAGAATCCCTTTTTGAGTTGTTCCATATAAGTGGCGTTGAAATATGTAGCATCTTTAGCTATTATCAACCCATCTCAGAGAACTAAATTGTGGGAAAGTGCTTCAACGTGAATTAACATGGGATTACTTTAGTTATCTTTGAGAATGGAAAACAGGAAACAAACAGTAAACTGTGAGGAATTTTGTGGAATAAGAAAAAAACAACAATGATATTTACAATTGCTGGTCTCTGCTTCTATAAATTTTCCCATCCTGTTTTATTAGGTATTGATCAATTTCATCTTCTACCACCTGGGGAACACCTAGCGGACGTGTTCCTTGAGAAATTGAGGTATCCATGTTCTCAGAGGAAGAGCCAGCTGCACTTGATGGAAAAAGAAATAGCATATCTCCATGTCTGCAAAAGCAAAACAAAAAACAAAAATATGAGGAAAATGGCAGAACTGTTACAGAATGATAAGTTTCAGATTGAAATTCAACAGCATCAAACTATTTTAATTTGGAAGCGCTTAGGGGGATTTTAGGAGGACACCCCACAGGACTGGCAGTTGTACAGATCATAGACTTCATTACACCATTTTTTTCCTTTTACAGAAAGGAGTGAGATGAAGCAGAAGCATTCTATGGAAAAATTGAGACAATCTCTGAATTCTCCTTTCTTCTTCCAAGCTCTCAAGGTCACCTTCCAAACTATTCTGGATGGTTCCTCAACTTTCTGAAACAGCTTTCCAGGAAGCTACAGCCATAATCAGTAAACCATCTCTTCCAACTAACTTTCCTGTGAGCAGTATTTAGATCAAAGGAAAACTGGATCTAAACCCAAAGTGTACTGGGCCTACACCAGAGCTATCTTAAGGCTATTTACTTGCAAGTAAGCTCCCCTGTTTTCAACTGAAGTGACTCTGAGATAAAGGCACAGAGGACTGACGTTTAAGAACTTTTCAGTTTTTAACATCATTTCTTTTTATCTCATGACGAATAATGCTGGCTGTTTTGAAGCTGCACTTTTCCTGAGATGTCATTTCCCAAAGAGCCATTTTTTTTTATAATGGTAGCAAAGGACTACCACCTCCCCATCCTATTCAAGATAAGAACAGGCCAAGAAAAAAAAAATTTCTAAACAGCCTCAGATTTCTGCTACCTTTTCCCTACTACAATTATTGGCAAGCTGCCAAACACTAGCAGACTAAGGATGATTCACAAGGGAAATGATGAGTAACCTATTCTACCAAGGTTAGCATTTCTTCTCAGAACAGTAACATCAAAGGTTGACAGAGGAACCAATTAATTGCCTGCTCCCAATGAAAAGTACCTTCAAGGGAATCGGAGCAGTCTCCTCCTTTCAAGTTTCGCAGAAGAAGAAAAAAAGTGAGGCGGTTTTGTCTCCTTGCTCCAATTGGCATTTGGGAATTAAACATGCTATGCCATATTTTCATAGCTGTTATTTTAATTGTTGTAATGCACCATCAAAATTGAGTGAGCAATATATATGAATGGGTTACGTACGCACAGCATGTATAGGTAGGTAGCCCTTGAGTTACATCTGCAATTGGGAATGGAATTGCCATTGCTAAATGATGCAGTTGTAAAATATGACATCACCTGATTGTTATCAGTCGACAACCAGAAACCCTCGCAGCTGGTTGTTGTCATAACCCAGAGGTGTGGGTCATTAAGCAGGAAGCAGAGGGACCCCCAGGTAAAGAGCGCAGAGGTGTTGCAGGGAGTGGGACAGACCCTGAGAAGCTCAGCACAGGTCATGCACAATTAGGGGGAGTGGGTGAGTGTGAGTGGATGGAGGCCAGGGAAAGAGAACATAGGGTTCACGTGTATGTGCAACTGCAGGGAGAATGAGGAAAAAGGGTGATGGGTACATGCAATCACAGGGAGGACACTGAAAGACAACACGGTGTATATGTATGCATGTGTGCACAGTGACATCTTAGAAAGGGCATGAGGGTGAATGCGTCCATCTGAGCACTGGGAGACTGAGGTAGAGGGGGCTGGGTGTATGCAAATGAAAGGAGGAAGAAGGGTGTGGTGTGTGCAAGCTAAAAAGACTAAGGCGTGGTATGTGTGTGTGTGGGGGGGAGAAAAACTTGACTTTGCTTGTGGGAGACCTGCAGGGAAATTGACAAATGGCAATCGTGCAACTGTGGGATGCTGCAGCCAGACATAAGTGCAAGCTGGATGCTAAATGCTCAAATTCTGTCGCCATAACCGGAGGCAGAACATTTGTAGATTCTATTGGTCTTTATAATAAAATCCAAGCAGCGTATGTATTTATGATAAAGACCCACCAAAGCCTTTTGAAGTTTCAGACTACAGAAGAGGTGCGACTGCTGCTAGTTTTTTTTTTCCTATCATGGTGGAAGAAATGAGGATGCTAAATGTGATCCAGGAAACATGCTCTTGCTGAAATGAGTCGTTTGACGCTACAATGACTATGAAGATACATTTTACTGTCATAGTATACCAGTTTGAGAAAAGCGACATTATTCCAAAAGAAAGCATAATTTAATAGATCGCTCCCTAGTTATAAAAATGAAATAGAGTAAGATATTTAATCTAAAGTAAAAAGCAAGAACAATTACGATTATCCTTTCTTTACTCTGAAACATACAGTGAATCAGCCAAGAAGAAAGCAAATAGTCACTTTTTTGAGAGGTGGGTGGCTGTATAAATTTGTTTGATACGACAGACAGATGCCATACATATGCCTATGTAATCTATTTGAGTTTAAAATTGTTTTCTCTTCTACAATACTGTGCTTGAAATATTCAAAAACTCTTAAACTTTTAAAGAACAATTTACTTCCTGAAAAACTATTTATCCACCTAACCATGCTGACTTATTTGTGTCAAGTGAAATACACATGCAGCTATCCTGAAAAGGTGGTAATTTTGTTTTGGAGTCCAACCTGTTCTAGATGGAGTTACTCTCTCCTAGTAGTAAAATAAACAAATCCCAAGTAATCCACAACATATCTGGGTATTTCATATTTTTGCAAGATGGCAAATCTATCGAATCTGTCTCAGCTGCACCAATGGAAATAAAAAGGACCTTTGTGATGGAGCCATCTCCCTCCTGGTTCCTTCAGACTGAGAGATAAGGTATGAGTAACAAGATTCAAAGGTGTTTCTTTAAAGGAAAGCAAGATACTATCACTCCTCTTAAAGAAGCCATCTCTTGATCCAGCATGGTGGAAAGCCACTGCTCAGTCTCCAAAGTCTCCTTTTTTGGAGAATACTATAAGAAAAGATCATCAGTTCAGAATTCAGCCTTCAGTCAAGATTCAGATTTAGACATGGGAGAGAAGCAGTGCTAGTAGCTCTGGTGAAGGCTTTCATTTGGACCTAGAAAGTTGGAGTGTGCCTCTCTTGATCCTTATGGACCTCTCTGAAATCATTTGCCATAGTGGTTCACTAGACCACTGACAGGAGGCAGAAATTGGGGGTCTTACTTTTCAGTGGCTCTCCTCCTATTTTCTGGCCAGGTCCAGTCAACAGTGGAACAGCAGGAACAATCCAGCCCAGTGGCTGCTCCAGTATAGGAGCGCCAAAGCTTGGTTCATTTTGCATTGCTTTTTAACATCTGAAGTAAGTTTCTACTTACTAATGTCTATTTGCTAAGGCTGGGTCTGCCTACATATATTACTGGATCACATTTAGCTGATGGGAGGTTATCCGTCAGTTTGGGATGAAATACCATCAATTCATTGTTTATACCTCACTTGTGTATCGCTTTCTAACCTAAAGCCAAGAGGCTGTGGGGGTCTGGGTGGCTAGAAACAAAACTAAATCCTAGCAATATGTATTTACTACTTATTGAGAAATACCTTGGTCCCAAGATGGTCTCACTACGTATAGTCTTCGGACAGGGTTGTCTGCAGCTTGTGGGTATTTTTGTGGACTCACTGCTCTTGCTGGAGCATCAGATGGACACCATAACTGGGAGACATTGCAACCCTGCTTGGACCTAGAAGCCCTGGTAAGAGTAACTCATGCTCTTTGGAACCATGTTGGGATTGCATGTGTTCTAAGGGGCTGCTGCCATTGATGATTATTCAGAAATTGATAAGAGTGCAGCAGTCAAAATGACAATAGGTGAGAATAATGATTCTCATTATGAAAGTATAATTCTATTCTCTGCAGCATGGATTGCTAATAGGTTTCTGAAACCAATTAAAATGCTGCTTTTAACCTATAAAGCTCTATAGGGGTTTGTTCCAGGGTACCTTAGAAACCATTTCCTCCTGGCAGAATTTGCTGGTTCCTGAATTCAAAGGGGGAGGGGAAGGTTCAAGGTCCCACTCTTATAAGAATACAAAGGGTCATAATAGGCTCAAAAGAAATGCTTTTCACACATCCAAATCCCGGAACACTTTGCCCTTGGAAACTGGTACTCTCCCTCATAGTCTTTTGCAAAGCAATGGCATTTAGGGATTGATGGTGTTTACTTGTTTGATGATTGGGCAGCACTGTGTATTGTGAGTTTTTATTTTCCTGTTGTTTGTTACTATTTTGATTGGATATATATATCAATGTCAAAATCATTTTAGCTAGATAGCATAACAATACATAAAAGAAATAGAACCCAGCAAATATAAAGGTGCCATACTACATTCTCTTGACTTGTCAAAATACAACTGCAATCCACTTCAGTCCAAGAGTGGCCCCAATATTTTACTGAATAACTTACTTGATCTTCAGTAAGTTGAGAGACTTATTAGGAGAGGATGTGATCTCACCAGTCCTGTTTCTATTGATGTACACAGAAAATCCATTATTCCTGAAGCCAAATTCTTTTGCAACCTATACAAATAAATTAATTTGTTGATAGAAATCAAGATAAAAAGCATCTCATTCTGGCTGTAAATATTACAAAAGCGTGAACATAATTTATCATACTTTATAATAGTTACTCAGAGAATCTACATTTGAATTATTTGTTCAGATTTAAATTAAGGTTCTATAAGGATGGATCATCAATCATAATGTTAATGATTGACTATATTTAATCCAGGGACGCGGTGGCTCAGTGGGTTAGGATGCTGAACTTGTCGATCGGAAGGTCGGCAGTTTGGTGGGTCGAATCCCGAGTGCCGCGTAGCACAGTGAGCGCCTGTTACTCGTCCCAGCTTCTGCCAACCTAGCAGTTTGAAAGCATGTAAAAATGAAAGTAGAAAAATAGGGACCACTACGGTGGGAAGGTAACAGCGTTCCGTACGCCTTTGGTGTCTAGTCATGCCGGCCACATGACCACGGAGACGTCCTCGGACAAGCGCTGGCTCTTCGGCTATGAAACGGAGATGAGCACTGGCCCCTAGAGTCGGAAACGACTAGCACGCATGTGCGGGGGAACCTTTACCTTTACCTATATTTAATCCATTGTGGTGGAAGACATATTGCTTCAACCAGATTAAGCAAATCACCAGCTGAAACTAGTAGAAAAGGGGGGCAAACAAACCAAACATCTTTCAATATTTTCTCTCTCCATAGTTTAATACAGAAGGAAATTAGTAACAACATTCACTGCTTCACAATGTATCTACATACAGTAACAAAATCTCATTAGAACTAACAAGGTATTTATAAACTGATATCCAAGTAAGTGACATTAAATGGAAATATGGCTGTCAATATACTTTTGACATTTATTCTCTGCAGAAACTCATCTGGCTCTTTGGCATAAAGGTACTCCTTCTATTTTAGGATTCAACGACTCCTAGATAGCATGGGCAGCCTAAGCAAAATTTATGCTTGCCATTTATTTTTTATTTATTTTTATTCCATTTATATCCCGCCCTTCTCCGAAGACTCAGGGCTGCTTACAAGCTTAGCAGTAGCCTTCATTCTATTTATATGCCTGCTTGTTAGGGCTTTCACACACACACCCCAAGCGGCATTATTACAAAGTCAGCTTATTGCCCCCAACAATCTGGGTCCTCATTTTACCTACCTCGGAAGGATGGAAGGCTGAGTCAACCTTGAGCCTGGTGGGATGCGAACCTGCACTAATTGCAGGCAGCTGGTGTTACTTAAGGAGGCATCAGCCCACTGCTCCACCAAGGCTCATAATGCTATCCACACACAACAGGGATGAAATTTTTAAACAGAACATGGAGCTCGGGACTCAACACCATGGGTTAGGGGAAGCGCCTTTTCTACACCACAAGAACATGGGCTTTTCCTCACTGTATACATTTTCAGATTCTCAGGAATCAACAAAAACTTCATGGTTTTCCTATTGCTTCTGATGCTTAGTATAGATTCGGGAGGAACCTTGTTAGTAAAGCCATATGTATTTCAGTTTTAGGTTTATAACTACACCGTGATTTTAAGCTATTTTATTGAAATGAACATGGTCATTACTTTGACAGTAGTGCTTAAAAGTTATGTTTAAAAGTATACTTACTTTTTCAATAAATTTTTTTGGTATATTCTCTATTGGTTACTTACATTCTTAAATAAGCTGTCCCTTTTTTCTTTTTAATATTTATTTTGTTCAGTTACAAAGCCTATTTTCACCCTCCTTGCTGATTTAATATGGAGAAACTATCAATGCATGATGTGACAAGGAGTATGTTGTTCAGCCATTTTTCAGAAAGCCTATTTTCAGCTCTCATTGAGTGACTGGTTACAGATACCCAGTTGGTTTCTGTGCCTAAGGGAGGATTAGAATCACAGTCTCATTGCACCTAATCCGGGACCTTAACCAGTTATACGACACTGGCTTTCACTACATAAGTAGTCAGTAATTACAGTAATGATAATATAAACTGTGTTTCCCAAAAAGTTAGACCCAGCCCAATAGTAAGCCCTAGCTTGATTTTTCGGGGTGGGCCTAATATAAGCCCTACTCCAAAACTAAGCCGTAGTTTTGGGGTGAGGCACACCCCTAAAATTCAAGCTAGGGCAGGGGTGGGGGGGGGTGAAGC